>NC_041387.1:499083716-499266807 GCF_002162155.2 Triticum dicoccoides
CCGGCTAGATCCGGGCCGGCGCCGCCCGGATCCGGCACCCCCAGCAGCCGCCCTGACCGCCTCCGTCTCCGGCCGCCGTCGCCTCCGACTCCGGCGACCTCGAGAGTCGCGCCCGATCTCCAGATCCGGTTGACTTTTCTGCCCTCGTATTCCACTAAGTCTTTAATCTGCAGTAAAATCATTGCATCTTCATCGCATCACATCTCCGCACTCGTAGCTCCGTTTCGTGCGTGTAATATGTCAAATTGTTCGCCTCGAAGAGTACATCATTTCATACCATTGCATAATTTACATTTGAGGTCATCTTGATGCCCGAAATGCTGTTGGAAGAGTGCTTCATATTGTTAGTTTCAGATTCTTATCAGCACGAGCTCTTTTGTTATTTTTGCCATGATTGATGTGTGCATCCTTTGTGGTTGATCTCTAAATGTGTTTTGAACTAGGCTATGTCTTCTTTACAGCGGTGCTTACCATGTATTTTTGTGATCAATGTGGTGACTAGCACGAGCATGCAAACTAGGCTTCGTGTTAACGCTGTTTTTAGTTCCTGTTCTGCTGTAATTTTGTTGCCATGTAAACATGTTGCTATAGAGAAATCCATGCATAATTTGAGATACTTCAGTAAGGGTGTTTTGAAAATATGGTTTTTCTCTATCCATCCATGGTCCTGGTTGCAATTATGGAGTAGTCTAGCATGTCATTTTCGTGCCCTACTTATGCTTCAAATTGTTTCCTGGCAGATTGTTTACATGTTATTCAATTTTGCCGGGGTTGTTGTAGTTGGTCCGGGTATGCTATGATGTTGTTCCTTGCCATGTGTAGCTTCTATGACATGTCTTCTTGATGGATGTATGCTTAGTTTATCATGAAATGCTCTGTAGTGAGTGCATCGAGCTCGCGAAGGTGCCTTCATAATTATTTCAATGCCATGCTTTGTTTGCTGAAATCTGTTAACGAAACTTGCTATGTTTACGTGGGTGCCATCATATTTTCTAGTCCTTTTTGGCTTATGGTCAGTAAGAGACTTTTGATCTATGCTTTGAGTAGATTCATGCCATGTATTATTTTGCTATTATAAGTTCCTGTAGCATGTTGATAACCTGCTCTGAACATTGCTTCGTGCTGCTGTTTATGCCATGTCCAACCTGATAATGTTTTGCACTTTCTCCATGCTTGTTTGAACCTGTTATGATGTGAATTAGCCGTAGCTCAGTGTTCCTCTTTTGTAAAGCATCTCCTGTAGATCACTGCCATATGCTTTGTTTTCATGTTGGGGTGCTGTAGCATAGTTTCTTGTTGCATGCTAAGTAGCATCGCGCTGTTAATCGCAGCTTTGTGTCATCCTTGTCTTCCTTGTCATTTGCAAACCGTGCATCCGTTCCCGGTGATCTTTATATCGATTTCAACCGAAATCATCTCATCTTTCCAGCGGCATACTTGGTTTGCCAAGTTGATGCCTTGTTCATCATCTTTCCTTCCGAAGCACGCATATGCATTGCATATCACATCTCGCATATTATGACATGTATTGCATCATGTTGTTTGTGCATTGCACCGTGATTTATTGTGGTTCCTTGCTTGTATTCTTGCTTTGGGTAGAGCCGGGAGATGAGTACGTGCACGAGGAACCTGTTGAGTACGCTAACGAGGATCCAGCCTTCGACTACTCTGAGAACCTTGCAGGCAAGATGATCATACCTTCGAAATCATTACTATCTTTGCTTGCTAGTACTCGCTCTTTCGCTATGTTAGCCCTACCAGCCTTTGTTTACCATGCCTACCTATTGCCATGATAAACTTCTAACCATCCTGTCCTAGCAACCATTGATTGGCTATGTCACCGCTTTTGCTCAGCCCCTCTTATAGCATTGTTAGTTGCAGGTGAAGATGAAGTTTGTTCCAGGTCGGAACGTGGTTTTTCTGGGATATCACAATATCTCCTGTTTATATTAATGCACCTTATATACTTGGTAAAGGGTGGAAGGCTCGGCCTTATGCCTGGTGACTTGTTCCACTCTTGCCGCCCTAGTTTCTGTGATACCGGTGTTATGTTCCTTGAGTTTGCGTTCCTCACACGGTTGGGTGATTTATGGGACCCCCTTAACAGTTTGCTTTGAATAAAACTCCTCCAGCAAGGCCCAAACTTGGTTTTACCATTTGCCACCTAAGCCCTTTTCCCTTGGGTTTTCGCGAGCCCAAGGGTCATCTTTATTTAACCCCCCGGGCCAGTGCTCCTTCGAGTGTTGGTCCAAACTAGAGCACCGTGCGGGACCATTCCTTGGCAACTTGGATTCGTCGGTTCCTATACGCTTCGCTTATCCGGTGTGCCCTGAGAATGAGATATGTGCAGCTCCTATCGAGATTTGTCGGCACTTCGGGCGGCTTTGCTGGTCTTGTTTTACCATTGTCGAAATGTTTTGCGAACCGGGATTCCGAGACTGATCGGGTCTTCCCGGGAGAAGGTCTATTCCTTCGTTGACCGTGAGAGCTTGTGATGGGCTGAGTTGGGACACCCCTGCAGGGTATATAATCTTTCAAAAGCCGTGCTCGCGGTTATGAGGCAGATGGGAATTTGTTAATGTCCGGTTGTAGATAACTTGACACTTGACTTCATTAAAATGCATCAACAGCGTGTGTAGCCGTGATGGTCTCTTCTCGGCGGAGTCCGGGAAGTGAACACGGTTTGTGTTATGTTTGACGTAAGTAGTTTCAGGATCACTTCTTGATCGCTTCTAGCTTCTCGACCGACGTGTTGCTTCTCTTCTCGCTCTCACTTGCGTATGTTAGCCACCATATATGCTTAGTGCTTGCCGCAGCTCCACCATATTACACCTTTCCTACCTATGAGCTTAAATAGTCTTGATCTCACGGGTGTGAGATTGCTGAGTCCTCGTGACTCACAGATTCTACCAATACAGATGCAGGTGCCGAGGATACTGGCGCAGATGGCGCAACTGAGCTGAAGTGGGAATTTGATGAGACCCTTGGTCGTTACTATGTATCGTTTCCAGATGATCAGTAGAGGAGCCTAGTCGGGACGATCGGGGATCTAGCATTTGGGGTTGTCTTCTTTTCATTTGAACTTGACCGTAGCCGGTCTATGAGTGTATTTGAATGATGTATGATCTTAAATTATGTATTGTGTGAAGTGGCGATTGTAAGCCAACTCTCTTTATCCCATTCTTGTTCATTACATGGGATTGTGTGAAGATGACCCTTCTTGCGACAAAACCACCATGCGGTTATGCCTCTAAGTCGTGCTCCGACACGTGGGAGATATAGCCGCATCGTGGGTGTTACAAGTTGGTAATCAGAGCCATCCCCGACTTAGGAGCCCCCTGCTTGATTGTTTGCTGGCGATGTTGAGTCTAGAACCAAAATGTTTTGAGTCTTAGGATTATATATATCGGAGAGTAGGATTCTTTTTACTCCTCAGTCCCTTCGTCGCTCTGCTGAGGTCTCCTGACGTAGATGTTTTGACTATCCTCTTCTCAAATTACTCTAAATTTTTTTTAGGATCACGCGGGTATCTTGGAATCGTTTCGATGGTTTTGTGACGAGAACATTGTTCTTGGTGCCTCCTGACATTTCGGGGTTGTGGCAGTGTCCCGGGGAGTTGAGCTCCGAGGTGTTATCGTCACAATTTTATCGTTGCAGTTCTGGAATACCTGAGTTTTGCCGACATCGAAAATCTCTTTTATGCAGTTGTTGGTGAGATAACCCCGATAACCCAGTACTGGGGCGAGCTCGGGAGTATTGCCATAACTCGTATAACGGATGCTTTTCGAAGGTTGAGGTACACGATTTCCGAAGGTTTCTTGGTTATGTGTTGATGGATGGATACAGCTGGATGTAGGGATTGTTAGTTTGGGTGAGATATATTGCTTCCCCTGTTTCCCCAACACCAGATTGCATAACCAGAAAATTTCGGGAGTTTATAGGTGGGATTCAAGTAGCTCTAGCATTTCTTCCCGCAGATATTTGGTTTGTGATTGGGTAATCCTTACCACTTATTTGTTCTAGTTGTACCTTGTTTATTTCATTCATCAATCTCTATTCAAGTGGCTTCTCACCTTAATGGACGTGTGATGTTTACGTTGGAATTCATTCGTTCATCTTTGTTCGAATGCTTATTGTGAAGGCTATATGTTGCAATTTCTATCCGATTGATTCAACTTGTCTATCTGTCTATCAAGATGCTTACGGATGTCACCCTCTTTAGGATGGCTCCGCCAACGCATCTGAATCCGGATCGCAATGATGGGAGTCAGGCGAACCCTCCACCTCCACCTCCGCCTTCGGAGGCATGGCAAGATTTGATGGCAGCCTCTAACGCCCATGCTCAGATGATGATCTAGCTCATGCAAGAGCACAACCAAGGACAAGGCAACCAAGGGAATCAAGGTCAAGGGCAGTTCAATCATCAGCCTCAGTTTCCTACCCTCAACCAATTCCTTGCAAATCAGCCGAAGTCTTTCAGCTATTGTGTCGAGGCCACAGACGCTGATGATTGGCTCGTGGATATCAACAAGCATTTTGAATGCAGCAATGTCAGGCCTGAGGACTATGTCAAGTTCGCTTCTTTTCAGCTCAAGGATCAGGCAGCTGATTGGTTCCAGCAATACAAGGATTCCAGAGGTGGTCGAGTGATTACTTGGACTGATTTCTGTCGGGACTTTAAAGCTCACCATATTCCTACCAGTGTTGTTGAGAGAAAGTGTGAGGAGTTCCGCAATCTCAAGCAAGGCAACGTGTCAGTGTATGAATACAACAAGCAGTTTCAGAAACTTGCTCGCTTTGCTAAGCAAGATGTTCCAGATGAGAAGAGTATGATCTATCAGTTCAGAGGTGGCCTTAGAGAGGATCTGCAGTTAGCTCTCGTTCTTACTGAGCCTACTCAGTTTGATCAATTCTACAATATGGCACTCAAGCAAGAAGGTGCTCAGCTCAAGTGTGAGGCTTCTAAGAAGAGAATCAGAGATGCAATGCAATCTTCTTCTTCCTCACAAGTGGCAGCTAAGCAGCAGAAGTTCTACCTGCCTCCTCCTCCGTTTCGTCAGCCTTACCAACAGAAGAACTCAGGTGGTCGTGGATCTTCCCACCCACCCAACCCAAGCTATCAGAACAAGTCTCACCCTCAAGCTTCAAAGTCGAATGCTCCTTATCATTGTCCACTCTCAGAAGTGACTTGCAACAAGTGCCAGTTGAAAGGTCACTACGCGAACAAATGCTTAAATCAAAGGCGCCTTCCTCCTCCTCCTCCTGTGAGATCTTCAAGCAATGCAATGGTCAAGCATAATTCCAAGTTTGCAAAGGTCAACATGTTGAATGCAGCTCAGGCAGAGGATTCTTCAGATGTGATTATTGGTAATCTTCCAGTTAATGATATTCCTACAAAAGTTTTATTTGATACTGGTGCATCGCATAGTTTCATCTCAAGACCTTTTTCATCTAAGCATGAGTTGGTTTTTCAAGATTTTCCTAGACCGTTATCAGTTGTCTCTCCGGGTAAATTCATGAACGCAAGCTCCATGGTTCCGGATGTTTCCATCAAGATGGGCGACTATAAATTTCTGTCTTCTCCAGTGGTTCTTGGTGACTCTGATATTGATCTAATTCTTGGGATGGACTGGCTTTCTAAGCACAAGGCTCAGCTTGATTGTGCTGCCAGGAAAATTCAATTGACTCACCCTTCTGAGGATGTTATCATCTATGCCGCTTGTGATGAAACCATTCGGTTGTTTTCTCTCAATGAGAAGGGCGAATTGGATGCTATTTCTCAAATTCTAGTCGTTTGTGAGTACCAAGATGTCTTTCCATAAGAGCTTCCGGGTATGCCTCCTCATCGGCCAGTCGAGTTCGTTATTGATCTTGAGCCTGGTACGGAACCCGTTTGCAAGCGTCCATACAAGCTTGGACCCAAGGAGCTGAAGGAATTGAAGAAGCAGCTCGATGAACAAGAGCGTCTGGGTTTGATCAGACCGAATTCTTCCCCATGGGGTTGTGGAGTTCTTTTTGTCCAGAAGAAGGATGGCACGGACCGACTTTGCGTTGATTACCGTCCATTGAACAAGAAGACAATCAAGAACAAGTACCCACTTACCAACATCAATGAGCTTTTCGAGCAACTCAAAGGTGCTAAAGTCTTCTCCAAGCTTGACCTTCGTATGGGTTATCATCAGATTCGCATTCGTGAAGAAGATATTCCCAAGACAGCATTCAGAACAAGCTATGGTTCTTATGAATATACTGTCATGTCTTTCGGCCTTGTCAATGCTCCTCCAACATTCTCTCGCATGATGAACTTTATCTTCAACCCCTACACCAATGAATTTGTTCTGGTGTATCTCGATGATATTTTGGTCTTCTCCAAGAATAAGCAGGATCATGCCAAACATTTGCGATTGGTGCTCGACAAGCTCAGAGAGCATCAATTCTATGCGAAGTTTTCCAAATGTGAGTTCTGGCTTGATGAAGTTCTTTACCTTGCCATATCATCTCCGCCAAGGGAATTGCTGTTAATCCCGCAAAGGTTTCTGCAGTTGTGAATTGGGAACCTCCTCAGAATGTCAAGCAGCTCCGCAGTTTTCTTGGTCTTGCAAGCTATTGCCGAAGATTCGTTGAGAACTTCTCTAAGATTGCAAAGCCTCTTTCCAACCTCCTCCAGAAGCATGTCAAGTATGTCTGGACGCCTGAGTGTGACATCGCTTTCAACACCCTCAAAGAGAAGCTAGTCACAGCTCCTGTTTTGACTCCTCCTGATGAATCCAAGCCATTCGAAGTTTTCTGTGATGCTTCCCTTCAAGGTCTCGGTGCTGTGTTGATGCAAGAGAAGAAAGTTGTGGCCTATACCTCTCGTCAGTTGAAGCCCAACGAAAAGAACTACCCCACTCACGATCTTGAGTTGGCGGCAGTTGTCCATGCATTGATAACGTGGAGACATCTCTTATTGGGAAGGCAAGTGGACATTTTCACCGATCACAAGAGCCTCAAGTATATCTTCACTCAACCCAACCTTAACCTCAGGCAAACTCGATGGGTCAAAATGATTCAAGAGTACAATCCGAGTATCGAATATACTCCTGGCAAGGCGAATGTGATTGCAGATGCTTTGAGTAGAAAGGCTTATTGCAACAGTCTAATTCTCAAGCCGTTTCAACCGGATCTTTGTGAAGCCTTCCGCAAGCTGAATCTTCAAGTTGTTCCTCAAGGCTTTCTTGCCAACCTCATAGTCTCTCCTACTTTGGAAGATCAAATTCGTGAGGCACAACTCCTGGATACCATGGTGAAGAAGGTGAAACGTGGTATTGACAAGGGCATTCCCAAATACAAGTGCTATCGCTTGGATGACAAAGATACTCTTTTCTTCGAGGATCGAATTGTGGTTCCAAAAGGTGATCTGAGAAAAGTCATCATGAATGAGGCACACAATTCCCTCCTATCCATTCATCCTGGAAGTACAAAGATGTACCATGACCTCAAGCAGTCATATTGGTGGACTTGAATGAAGCGAGAGATTGCTCAATTCGTGAATGAATGTGATGTCTGCAGAAGAGTGAAAGCAGAACACCAACGACCAGCTGGTCTCCTCCAACCTCTTGCTATTCCGGAATGGAAGTTTGACCATATCGAGATGGACTTCGTGACTGGTTTTCCTAAGTCCAAGCGTGAAAATGATGCTATCTTCGTTGTCATTGACAAGCTTACCAAAGTGGCTCATTTTCTTCCTATCAAAGAATCTATCACAGCAGCTCAGCTGGCAGAGCTATACACCTCCAGAATTGTCTCCTTGCACGGCATTCCACAATTGATATCTTCAGATCGTGGAAGCATCTTCACTTCTAAGTTCTGGGACTCCTTTCAGACGGCCATGGGCACCAACATTCGTTTCAACACAGCTTTCCATCCTCAAACAAGTGGCCAAGTCGAGCGAGTCAATCAAATTCTTGAAGATATGCTCAGCGCTTGTGTCATCTCTTTCGGTATGAAGTGGGAAGATTGTCTTCCATATGCCGAGTTCTCCTACAACAACAGCTTCCAAGCGAGTTCGGGCAAGGCCCCATTCGAAATTCTCTATGGCAGAAAGTGCCGTACTCCTCTCAACTGGTCTGAGACAGGTGAACACCAACTTCTTGGCAACGACTTGATCACAGAAGCCGAAGAAATGTGCAAAGTCATTCATGAGAATCTCAAAGCCGCGCAATCACGACAGAAGAGTTACTATGATAGCAAGCACCATGACTTGGCTTTTGAAATCGAAGACCATGTCTACCTCCGCGTCTCTCCAATGAGAGGCACTCGTCGCTTCGGTATCAAAGGGAAGCTTGCCCCTAGATACGTGGGTCCTTTCAAGATCATTGGCAAAAGAGGCGACCTCGCCTATCAACTTGAGCTTCCATCCAACTTTGCAAACGTGCACGATGTGTTTCACGTGTCACAGCTTCGCAAGTGCTTCAAGACTCCTGAGCGCACTATCAACTACGAAGAAATCGATCTCCAAGAAGATCTCTCTTATCATGAGCACCCCGTTGCTATTCTCGAAGAAACCGAGCGCAAGACTCGCAACAAGTCAATCAAATTCCTGAAAGTGAAGTGGTCACACCATTCTGACCGAGAAGCCACCTGGGAACGCGAGGATTACCTCCGTTCCGAACATCCGGAGTTCTTTCAGTCCTAGATCTCGGGAGAGATCCTCTTGTAGTGGTGGAGTGTTGTAACACCCCGGATGTAAATTTCCATCTTTGTAACTCCAACTCTTGCCATTTTCGGCTATGTGATATGATATTCCCTCCGTGGTTGGGTTTTGTCTTTTGTTTTGCATTTCATTCATGTCATGCATATCATATCATGTCATCATGTGCATCTCATTTGCATATGTGTTCGTCTCATGCATCCGAGCATTTTCCCCGTTGTCCGTTTCGCAATCCGACACTCCCACATGCACCGGCGCACCCCTCTTGTCTCCTTTTTCGTGTGCGGGTGTTGAACGTTCTCGGAATGGACCGAGCCCTGCCAAGTGGCCCTGGTATAGCACCGGTAGACCACCTATCAAGTTTCGGGTCATTTGGAGCTCGTTTGGTACTCCAACGGTTAACCGCTTATCCGCAAAGGCCTCTTTTAAGTTGCAGCCCAACACCCTCCAAAACAGCCCATTAACCCATCTAACTCCCTTCCATGCTCTCCGTCGTTGGATCACGATCGTGTGGGCGAAAACCGCACCTCATTTGGACACTCCTAGCTCACTCTACCTATAAATATGCCTCCTCCCCCGAAATCCCGGATCAATTCCCCCCTAACCCTAGCGAAATTCCCCCTCCGCGCCGCCGGACACGTCCGGGCGAGCCGGACACGTCCGCCCGCCGCGCCCGGACGAATCGCGGGCTGCCACGTGGCGCCGCCGCGCCCGCCGCCGCCGAAGCCCGCCGCGGCCCGTGCGGGGCCCTCCCGGCCCGCGTGTCCGCCGCGTCCTCCGGCCGTCGCCTCCCGCGCCGCCGTGCCCTCCGGCCGTCGCCTCCCGCCGCCGCCGTGCTCGGCCGCGCGCCCCGCGTCCCTCCCGGCCGGCCGCCGCCCGCCGTCGCCTCCCGCGTCGCCGGCCGCCCTCCGGCCAGATCCGGGCCGGCGCCGCCCGGATCCGGCGCCCCCAGCAGCCGCCCCGACCGCCTCCGTCTCCGGCCGCCGTCGCCTCCGACTCCGGCGACCTCGGGAGTCGCGCCCGATCTCTAGATCCAGTTGACTTTTTCCCCCTCGTATTCCACTAAGTCTTTAATCTACAGTAAAATCATTGCATCTTCATCACATCACATCTCCGCACCCGTAGCTCTGTTTCGTGCGTGTAATATGTCAAATTGTTCGTCTCGAAGATTACATCATTTCATTACATTGCATCATTTCCATTTGAGGTCATCTTGATGCCAAAAATGCTGTTGGAAGAGGGCTTCATATCGTTAGTTTCAGATTCTTATCAACACGAGCTCTTTTGTCATTTTTGCCATGATTGATGTGTGCATCCTTTGAGATTGATCCCTAAATGTGTTTTGAACTAGGCTATGTCTTCTTTACAGAGGTGCTTACCATGTATTTTTGTGATCAATGTGGTGACTATCACAAGCATGCAAACTAGGCTTCGTGTTAACGCTGTTTTTAGTTCCTGTTCTGCTGTAATTTTGTTGCCATGTAAACATGTTGCTACAGAGAAATCCATGCATAATTTGAGATACTTCAGTAAGGGTGTTTTGAAAACATGGTTTTGCTCTATCCATCCATGGTCCTGGTTGCAATTATGGAGTAGTCTAGCATGTCATTTTCGTGCCCTACTTATGCTTCAAATTGTTTCCTGGCAGATTGTTTACATGTTATTCAATTTTGCCGGGGTTGTTGTAGTTGGTCCGGGTATGCTATGATGTTGTTCCTTGCCATGTGTAGCTTCTATGACATGTCTTCTTGATGGATGTATGCTTAGTTTATCATGAAATGCTCTGTAGTGAGTGCATCGAGCTCGCGAAGGTGCCTTCATAATTATTTCAATGCCATGCTTTGTTTGCTGAAATCTGTTAACGAAACTTGCTATGTTTACGTGGGTGCCATCATATTTTCTAGTCCTTTTTGGCTTATGGTCAGTAAGAGACTTTTGATCTATGCTTTGAGTAGATTCATGCCATGTATTATTTTGCTATTATAAGTTCCTGTAGCATGTTGATAACCTGCTCTGAACATTGCTTCGTGCTGCTGTTTATGCCATGTCCAACCTGATAATGGTTTGCACTTTCTCCATGCTTGTTTGAACCTGTTATGATGTGAATTAGCCGTAGCTCAGTGTTCCTCTTTTGTAAAGCATCTCCTATAGATCACTGCCATATGCTTTGTTTTCATGTTGGGGTGCTGTAGCATAGTTTCTTGTTGCATGCTAAGTAGCATCGCGCTGTTAATCGCAGCTTTGTGTCATCCTTGTCTTCCTTGTCATTTGCAAACCGTGCATCCGTTCCCGGTGATCTTTATATCGATTTCAACCGAAATCATCTCATCTTTCCAGCGGCATACTTGGTTTGCCAAGTTGATGCCTTGTTCATCATCTTTCCTTCCGAAGCACGCATATGCATTGCATATCACATCTCACATATCATGACATGTATTGCATCATGTTGTTTGTGCATTGCACCGTGATTTATTGTGGTTCCTTGCTTGTATTTGTTTTGGGTAGAGCCGGGAGATGAGTACGTGCACGAGGAACCTGTTGAGTACGCTAACGAGGATCCAGCCTTCGACTACTCTGAGAACCTTGCAGGCAAGATGATCATACCTTCGAAATCATTACTATCTTTGCTTGCTAGTACTCGCTCTTTCGCTATGTTAGCCCTACCAGCCTTTGTTTACCATGCCTACCTATTGCCATGATAAACCTCTAACCATCCTGTCCTAGCAACCATTGATTGGCTATGTCACCGCTTTTGCTCAGCCCCTCTTATAGCATTGTTAGTTGCAGGTGAAGATGAAGTTTGTTCCAGGTCGGAACGTGGTTTTTCTGGGATATCACAATATCTCCTGTTTATATTAATGCACCTTATATACTTGGTAAAGGGTGGAAGGCTCGGCCTTATGCCTGGTGACTTGTTCCACTCTTGCCGCCCTAGTTTCTGTGATACCGGTGTTATGTTCCTTGAGTTTGCGTTCCTCACACGGTTGGGTGATTTATGGGACCCCCTTAACAGTTTGCTTTGAATAAAACTCCTCCAGCAAGGCCCAAACTTGGTTTTACCATTTGCCACCTAAGCCCTTTTCCCTTGGGTTTTCGCGAGCCCAAGGGTCATCTTTATTTAACCCCCCGGGCCAGTGCTCCTTCGAGTGTTGGTCCAAACTAGAGCACCGTGCGGGACCATTCCTTGGCAACTTGGATTCGTCGGTTCCTGTACGCTTCGCTTATCCGGTGTGCCCTGAGAATGAGATATGTGCAGCTCCTATCGAGATTTGTCGGCACTTCGGGCGGCTTTGCTGGTCTTGTTTTACCATTGTCGAAATGTTTTGCGAACCGGGATTCCGAGACTGATCGGGTCTTCCCGGGAGAAGGTCTATTCCTTCATTGACCGTGAGAGCTTGTGATGGGCTGTGTTGGGACACCCCTGCAGGGTATATAATCTTTTGAAAGCCGTGCTCGCGGTTATGAGGCAGATGGGAATTTGTTAATGTCCGGTTGTAGATAACTTGACACTTGACTTCATTAAAATGCATCAACAGCGTGTGTAGCCGTGATGGTCTCTTCTCGGCGGAGTCCGGGAAGTGAACATGGTTTGTGTTATGTTTGACGTAAGTAGTTTCAGGATCACTTCTTGATCGCTTCTAGCTTCTCGACCGACGTGTTGCTTCTCTTCTCGCTCTCACTTGCGTATGTTAGCCACCATATATGCTTAGTGCTTGCCGCAGCTCCACCATATTACACCTTTCCTACCTATGAGCTTAAATAGTCTTGATCTCGCGGGTGTGAGATTGCTGAGTCCTCGTGACTCACAGATTCTACCAATACAGATGCAGGTGCCGAGGATACTGGCGCAGATGGCGCAACTGAGCTGAAGTGGGAATTTGATGAGACCCTTGGTCGTTACTATGTATCGTTTCCAGATGATCAGTAGAGGAGCCTAGTCGGGACGATCTGGGATCTAGCATTTGGGGTTGTCTTCTTTTCATTTGAACTTGACCGTATCCGGTCTATGAGTGTATTTGAATGATGTACGATCTTAAATTATGTATTGTGTGAAGTGGCGATTGTAAGCCAACTCTCTTTATCCCATTCTTGTTCATTACATGGGATTGTGTGAAGATGACCCTTCTTGCGACAAAACCACCATGCGGTTATGCCTCTAAGTCGTGCTCCGACACGTGGGAGATATAGCCGCATCATGGGTGTTACACGCCCCCCCTCCTTGTCCAATTCGGACTAGAGGGGGAGGGGGCGCGCGGCCTGCCCTGGCCGCCCCTCCTCTTCTCCACTTTGGGCCCAAGTGGCCCATTAACCCCCCGGGGGGTTCCGGTAACCCCTCGGTACTCCGATATATATCCGATAACCTCCGAAACTTATTCCGGTGTCCGAATATAGTCGTCCAATATACCAATCTTCATGTCTCGACCATTTCGAGACTCCTCGTCATGTCCGTAATCACATTTGGGACTCCGAACAAACTCCAGTACATCAAAACTCATAAACTCAGAATATAACTGTCATCAAAACCTTAAGCCTGCGGACCCTACGGGTTCGAGAACTATGTAGACATGACCGAGAACCGTTTCCGGTCAATAACCAATAGCGGAACCTGGATGCTCATATTGGCTCCTACATATTGTATGAAAATCTTTATCGGTCAAACCGCATAACAACATACGTTGTTCCCTTTGTCATCGGTATGTTACTTGCCCGAGATTTGATCGTCGGTATCTCAACACCTAGTTCAATCTCATTACCGGCAAGTCTCTTTACTCGTTACGTAATGCACCATTCCGTAACTAACTCATTAGCTATATTGCTTGCAAGGCTTATAGTGATGTGCATTACCGAGAGGGCCCAGAGATACCTCTCCGACAATCGAAGTGACAAATCCTAATCTCGAAATACGTCAACTCAACAAGTACCTTCGGAGACACATGTAGAGCACCTTTATAATCACCCAGTTACGTTGTGACGTTTGGTAGCACACAAAGTGTTCCTCCGGTAAACGGGAGTTACATAATCTCATAGTCATAGGAACATGTATAAGTCATGAAGAAAGCAATAGCAACATACTAAACGATCAAGTGCTAAGCTAACGAAATGGGTCAAGTCAATCATATCATTCTCCTAATGATGTGATCCTGTTAATCAAATGACAACTCATGTCTATGGTTAGGAAACATAACCATCTTTAATTAACGAGCTAGTCAAGTAGAGGCATACTAGTGACACTATGTTTGTCTATGTATTCACACATGTATTATGTTTCCGGTTAATACAATTCTAGCATGAATAATAAACATTTATCATGAAATAAGGCAATAAATAATAACTTTATTATTGTCTCTAGGGAATATTTCCTTCACCAAGGTGTCCAGCTTCAGCTTCAGATTGGCAATGGAATTGTTGTCCTCGGAGAGCAGCTTAGTCTTCTCGGAGATGGTGACCTGCAAATCTGCCAAGGTGTGGATAGTCTTGTCCCTGTTGTCCGTCAGCGTCAAGATCTTCTTCAGCTCCTCCAGCTCTAGCTCCAACTTCTCCACCTTGCCGGCCAGCTCGTTCTTGGCAGCCTCAGCAGCCTTAGCACCGTCAACGGCCTCCTTCAGCTTGCCGGCATGGTCCAGGGCCAGAGCATCGAGTGTGTCTTTGTGCTCCTGCTTCAGCTCCTGGTTCCGCTGCACGACAAGCTTTTCGACCTCTTCGTCCTTGGCGTGAATCTTGGCGGCAAGCGCCCCTTCACGGGCAACCAGGTCTTCTTCTTGGGTGTCAAGCAGAACTTGGCGCAGCCTCTGGTCAGCTTCCTCCATTGCGGCCTGCGTAGTGGCCACCTCTTGGGCCTTCTTGATGTCAGCTTGCTTCAGGAGTAGCTCGTGCCAGCGCACGCTCAGCTGATCCCGGGAAACCTTTAGATCTTGCTGGGCCTCGGCAAACCAGGTTTGCATTTGAGCGACATGCTCTTGGAAATCTGCTTCCGCCTTGTCGACGACCGCCATCCTGGAGTCCGCTTTATCCTTACGGGCGCGATAGAGCGCCCGGAGCTTCTGGAAATTGGTGCTCATGGCCTAGAGGAGCTGGTCTTCTTTGGAACCGCTGCTGCTGGCACTCGGCTTGTCGACAACTTGGAGCCCGGCAGCGGTGAGGACCTCATTGTCAAACACCTCCCCTTCGGTTGGTGCTCCGGTGCTTGCCATCCCTGGGATGCTGACGAACAGATCGCCGCCCACCTTCAAGTACTTGCTTGAGGTGGGGGCTGTAGAGGATGAGGGATGGTCGATGACCACCTCCTCCCCAGCCGCTGAGGGCTCCGAGACTGGTACAACGCTAGGCTCTCTTGCGGCAAAGTTGCCATGAGTACGATCACCGGTTTCCTTGCCGGCCTCCCTGCAGACCCCTTGGCTGCCTCCTCGGCAGGCCCCTCGGCGGCCTCCTCGGCAGCAGCCCTGATGGTCGCCTCGGCAGCAGCCTTGGCGGCCTCCTCGCCAGCGATTTTGGCGGCCTCAACTCCGGCATCCTTGGCAGTCTCCTCGATGACAGCATCGACGTCCGTCTGATCCATCGAGAGAGGGTCTGGAAACCAAAAAGGTGAATGAAGCAGAATCAAAACCAAAATTGAAGCTCGGAACAAGAAAAAGAAAGGAAGTTGCATGGCAAAGATGGCAAGGGACGGGAGGCAAGCGGCTTACCTGTGACAAGCTAAGGAGAAGTGGTTCCCTCCCCGGCAACGCTCGCTGTAGGGACAGAGCCGCCGGTGCCCTGTGCTCGGCGCCTCTTCCTCCATGCGCGTGGGCTCGTTGGTGGATGCCCTTGCCGGGGACCCACCCCTAGGTGGCGTGGTCGACGTGGGCGGCGTATCAGGGGTGGCCCTCAACGGCTCCTCCTGTTGCCGCTCTCCTCCTATGAACCTGGCAAGGTCAGCACTGAAGATACACACTCCAATGCCCGCCAGCGGGAAATGAGTAACAAACTCACGTTGGGGGCTGGAACGGGGGTTGGGTTGAGGGCTGGTGTCCGGGCTGATCATGATCATCCCCGGCGCATGTGAAGCGCTTGACGGGGGCTCATTACCCATCGAGGCTTGGGCTCCCTTCGCCACCCTCTGAGCCAACGTCTCCGTGTTGCTGTGAAGACAAGATCAAGTAAAGATAAGATAAATCTAAATGAAGGATCAGGAAATGGATGGGAGGCAAGGTGCTTACTCGTTTTCCCATTCTAGCCTCCTCTTCCTCTTCGGGCTGAAGGACCCAAGGTCAAATCGGCCACCGGGACGGCGTCCACAAAGGAAGGAGGAGGAAATGGAGTCCTGGGCCGCTTGGTCAAGGAGGAGGCAGCGGCTGCAGCTTTCTTCGCCGCTTCCACGGCCGTGCGCCTTGTCATATGCACGGGTTGCGCCTGGGTTTCTTATCGTTGCATGGCCTTGCTGGGCCGGACTGGCTCGCCGAAGCTGGCCTGCCGCAGGACATGTTTCTTCTTTGGGGCTGAAGGCCCATCCGCATCAGATGCCTCCTCAGCCACCTCCTCAGCTAGGGGAACCCCGACGCCGGTGCCGCTGGGCTCCCCGGCAGACCCCATCCACTCAGCAAACTTCTTCTCCTCTTCGGCCTTGTCCTCCACGGTGCCAAGGCTGCCGGTCTCCTCAGCAAGTGCTGCCTCCTCCGCCCTGGCGGCAATGTACGCCACCTCTTCTTTGGTGGTGGGACGGATGAGCAGTGGCTCGTTGCGGACGTACTTCTCCGACAAGTTGTCGAAGAATCCCTGCACCAGCTCCGCTTTTGGCTCGTCCCAGGTCGGATCAAGGCCGTGCGTGTTGAACACCGGCATCATGGCGATGATGGAGGTCAGGCAAGAGTTGTTGCTCAAGGGGACCACCCCCGCCGACAACCTTAATGGATTCTCAGCCTTTCCGGTCTTGGCAGCCTTGCCGGTCTTCTCGGCCTTGCCGGCCTTGTCAACCTTGAGCTGAAAAAGCTTCTGGCAAAGGGACATGTGTTGTACCACCGTGAAGTTGTAATTCAGGCCGGGGCGAAGCCTCATGATGTCTGCCGCATTCTTTAAGTCCCAGGCCGGCCTCCCCTTTTTGTGTAGAGGAGCAATGCGGCGGTGGATGAAGTTGGCCCCAACCATCTCAAGCGTGAGCCCGACTGATGTGAGGTGATGGATTCTGGTGGTGGCGATCGTAAGCTTCTCGTCATTAACATCCAAGTAACCCCATTGCTTGCCGCGGGTCGGCGGCTTCTAACGGACCCGACAGAACGGCCGCGGCTCCTCCTCCATGATCCAGCACCACTTGCCCCGCCATTCTTCCCACTTCTCCTTCTGGGACCCCTCCGGGTACGTACCCTTGCTCAGAGCCTTTGGGATCCAAGTAATACAGCCAGAGATGCCATCCCCTGGCTGGATGTGAGGGACGAAGTAATGGCGGAAGAGCGTCGTGTTGGGATGTACCCCGGTGAAGCCCTCACAAAGGTGGGCGAAGATGGCCATGCACGCCACGACGTTCAGCATGAAATCCAAAAGGTGGAAGCCATAGGTGTGCATGATGTCGTTGCAGAAATCTGAGAAAGGGGGGCAGAGCCTGATACGTCTCCAACGTATCTATAATTTTTTATTGTTCCATGCTATTATATTACCCCTTTTGGATGTTTATGGGCTTTATTCTACACATTTATATCATTTTTGGGACTAACCTACTAACCGGAGGCCCAGCCCATATTGCTGTTTTTTTTGCCTATTTCAGTATTTCAAAGAAAAGGAATATCAAACAGAGTCCAAATGGAATGAATCCTTCGGGAGCGTGATTTTTGGAACGAACGTGATCCAGAGGACTTGGAGTGCAAGTCAAGAAGCAGCCGAGGCTCCCATGAGATAGGAGGGCGCCCCCTATAGGGTGCGCCACCTGTCTCATGGGCCCCTCGAGCATCCACCGACGTACTTCTTCCTCCTATATAAGCCTACGTACCCCGAAAACATCCAGGGCAGACGAAACATAAATTCCACCACCGTAACCTTCTGTATCCGCGAGATCTCATCTTGGAGCCTTTGCTGGCACTCTGCCAGAGGGGGAATCGACCAAGGAGGGCTTCTACATCAACATCCTTGCCCCTCCGATGAGTTGTGAGTAGTTTACCACAGACCTACGGGTCCATAGTTATTAGCTAGATGGCTTCTTCTCTCTTTTTGGATCTCAATACAATGTTCTCCCCCTCTCTTGTGGAGATCTATTCGATGTAATCTCTTTTTGCGGTGTGTTTGTCGAGATCCGATGAATTGTGGGTTTATGATCAAGTTTATCTATGAATAATATTTGAATCTTCTCTGAATTCTTTTATTTATGATTGAGTTACCTTTGCAAGTCTCTTCGAATTAGCAGTTTGGTTTGGCCTACTAGATTGGTCTTTCTTACCATGGGAGAAGTGCTTAGCTTTGGGTTCAATCTTGTGGTGTTCTTACCGAGTGACAGAAAGGGTTGAAAGGCACGTATTGTATTGTTGCCGTCGAGGATAACAAGATGGGGTTTATATCATATTGCATGAGTTTATCCCTCTACATCATGTCATCTTGCTTAAAGCGTTACTCTGTTCTTATGAACTTAATACTCTAGATGCAGGCAGGAGTCGGTTGATGTGTGGAGTAATAGTAGTAGATGCAGGCAGGAGTCAGTCTACTTGTTATGGACATGATACCTATATACATGATCATGCCTAGATAATCTCATAACTATGCGCTTTTCTATCAATTGCTCGATAGTAATTTGTTCACCCACCGTAATACTTATGCTATCTCGAGAGAAGCCTCTAGTGAAACCAATGGCCCCCGGGTCTATCTCTTATCATATTTGCTTTCAATCTACTTTTATTTGCATCTTTACTTTTTGCATCTATATTATAAAATACCAAAAATATATTTATCTTATCATACTATCTCTATCAGATCTCACTTTCGTAAGTGGCGGTGAAGGGATTGCCAACCGCTTTATTGCGTTGGTTGCGAGTTCTCAGTTTGTTTGTGTAGGTGCGTGAGACTTTTGAGGATCCTCCTACTAGATTGATACCTTGGTTCTCAAAACTGAGGGAAATACTTAAGCTACACTTGCTGCATCACCCTCTCCTCTTCGGGGAAAACCAACACTAGCTCAAGACGTAGCAAGAAGGATTTCTGGCGCCGTTGCCGAGGAGGTCTCGCTCAAGTCAAGACATACCAAGTACCCATCACAAACCCATCTCCCTCGCATTTACATTATTTGCCTCTCGTTTTCCTCTACCCCACTTCACCCTTGCCGTTTTATTCGCCCTCTCTTTCCCAATCTCCTCCTCTCCTTTTCGCTCGCTTTCTTCCACCTTGATTTTGTTCGCCGCTATGTCTGAAATTGGGGAGATTATCGTCGATATGGACAATAATGATAACACAGAAAATCCCGAGGCTCCGGCCGATGAACCCCTTATTTTGCATACTAAAAAATTTCGAATCGGTAGTGGTAACATCATTGGCAAAGGTGTTATTCAAGATTTCTTTACTTGTGTCGGTGCTTTACCTTCCATGGGTTGTTCTATTCTTCATAGAACTAGTAGTCTTGCGGATGCTATCGCTATGCTAGTAGTTGAACTTGAAAGACAATTTATGCATATGCATTCTTGCATACAAAGAATTTTCCTAGAATTCTCTAATATTGAGCATTCTTCTGTTAAGCGTGCTGTTACTATCTTTTTGGCTCATGAGTTTAGATTTATCATAAGAGAGGCCAAAGAAATCTTTGCGCACTATAGGGTGGACGCCGGTCATCCTCCCATAGAAGCGATCCTCTATGATCAAGAGGAATTTAGACGTTTTCAATCTTCTGACTATGTCGCTTTTAATGAAAACCTTAGAAAAAAGGTTCCTACCAAAGTCTTGGTTGATTGCATTAATGAACTTAATAATGATTTTGCTCTTCGAAACAATGAGCTAGGATACTCTCTTGAGTATAGGCTCACAAGATTTTGCCAAAAGAATGCTTTCAGTGATGAAATAGTTGTGCACTATGAAGGGCCAAAGGAGGAACCCGTTCCTCCTGTGATTGATCTTGGGGACCTTTGTCCCACTAAATTTAGCCCTTTTGATTACTTTTTCTTGCCTCAAATAAAACTTGCTGCCGAACGTAGAGAATATGAGATGAGCCTTCAAGATCTATCTTATTATTATGGCACTACTTAGATCTATCTTAGCTTTTATGCCTAGCTAGGGGCGTTAAACGATAGCGCTAGTTGGGAGGCAACCCAATTTTCTTTATATTTTTTGTTTTTGCTCCTGTTTAGTAATAAATCTTGCATCTACTCTCTGTTTAGATGTGTTTTTATCTTTTAGATAGTGTTTGTGCCAAGTAGAACCTATAGGATAACCTATGATGATAGTTGATTTGATCCTGCTGAAAAACAGAAACTTTGCGCTCACGAGAAAATATTCAATAAATCACAGAAACGTGATTTTGCATTGATTCTTTTTTCTTCTGATCAATAAACAAAATTTCCAGTAATTCCTATTTTGGTAGGATTTTTAGAGTTCCAGAAGTTTGCGTTAGTTACAGATTACTACAGACTATTCTGTTTTTGACAAATTCTGTTTTTCGTGTGTTGTTTGCTTATTTCAATGCATCTATGGCTAGTAAATTAGTTTATAAACCATAAGGAAGTTGGAATACAGTAGGTTAAACACCAAAATAAATAAAGAATGAGTTCATGGCAGTACCTTATGTGGTGGTTTTGTTTTCTTTCACTAACGGAGCTTATAAGATTTCCTGTTGAGTTTTGTGTTGTGAAGTTTTCAAGTTTTGGGTAAAGCTTTTATGGACTATGGAATAAGGAGTGGCAAGAGCCTAAGCTTGGGGATGCCCAAGGCACCCCAAGATATTCAAGAATAGCCAAAATCCTAAGCTTGGGGATGCCCCTGGAAGGCATCCCCTCTTTCGTCTTTGTTCATTGGTAACTTTACTTGGAGCTATATTTTTATTCGCTACATGATATGTGTTTTGCTTGGAGTGTCGTGTATTATACTAGTATTTGCTTTTTAGTTTACCACAATCATCCTTGCTGTACACACCTTTTGGGAGAATCCTATTTGATTAGAATTTGCTAGAATACTCTATGTGCTTCACTTATATCTTTTGAGCTTGATAGTTTACGCTCTAGTGCTTCACTTATATCTTTTAGAGCAAGGCGGTGGAATAATTTTGAAGAAATTGCTAGTCTCTCATGCTTCACTTATATTATTTTTAGAGTATTTTAGAACAGCATGGTATTTGCTATGGTTACAAAGTTGGTCTTAGAATGATGAGCATCCAAGTTGGGTATAATAAAAACTATCATAGAAAAAGAATAGGATGCTATGATCAACTTGATGCTTGATAATTGTTTTGAGATATAAAGGTAGTAATGTTAGGGTCATGCTAGTGGGTAACTATGAAATTGATAAATACTTTTGTTGAAGTTGGTGAGTCCCATAGCATGCACGTATGGTAAAAGTTGTGTGACAAATTTGTTGCATGAGGTGCTCTTTTGAGTGTCTTCCTTATGAGTGGCAGTCAGGGACGAGCGATGGAATTTTTTCCTACCAATCTATCCCTCTTGGGGAATGCGTAGTAGTACTTTGCTTCGAGGGCGAAGTAGACTTTTGCAATAAGTATATGAGTTCTTTTTTGACTAATGCGAGTCCATGGACATATGCACACTTATCCTTTTACTTTGCTAGCCTTTATTATTACTGCGCAACTCTCGCCGGTATTGAACCCTTTATTCACCTTCCTCAAAACAGCCACCATACCTACCTATTATGGCATTTACATAGCCATTCCGAGATATATTGCCATGCAACTTTCCACCGTTCCGTTTATTATGACACGTTCCATCATTGTCATATTGCTCTTTGCATGATCATGTAGTTGACATTGTATTTGTGGCAAGGCCACCTTCATAATTTTCATACATATTGCTCTTGATTCATTGCATATCCCGGTACACCGCCGGAGGCATTCACATAGAGTCATATCTTGTTCTAGCTTTGAGTTGTAATAAATTCATAAAAGTGTGATGATCTTCATTATTAGAGCATTGTCCTAGTGAGGAAAGGATGATGAAGGCTATAATTCCCCCACAAGTCGGGATGAGACTTCGGACTTTACAAAAAGAAAGAAAAAAATGAGAAAATATTTTTTTTGAGAAAGGCCAAAAAGAAAAAGGAAAAAAAAGAGGCCAAAGAAAAAAAAGGGGAAAAGAAAGAAAAAAAGAAATAAAAAAGAGAAATAATAAAATGAGAGAAAAAGAGAGAAGGGACAATGCTGCTATCTCTTTTTCCACACTTGTGCTTCAAATAGCACCATGATCTTCATGATAGAGAGTCTCATATGTTGTCACTTTCATATACTAGTGGGAATTTTTCATTATAGAACTTGGATTGTATATTCCAATGATGGGCTTCCTCAAAATGCCCTAGGTCTTCGTGAGCACACAAGTTGGATGCACACCCACTTAGTTTCTTTCGTTGAGCTTTCATATGTTTATAGCTCTAAGTGCATCCGTTGCATGGCAATCCCTACTCACTCACATTGATATCTATTAATGGGCATCTCCTTATAGCCCGTTAATACGCCTAGTTGATGTGAGACTATCTTCTCCCTTTTTGTCCTCACAACCACCATATACCACCATAGTGCTATGTCTATGGCTTGCGCTCATGTATTGCGTAAGAGTTGAAAAAGCTGAAGCGCATTAAAAAGTATGAACCAATTGCTCGGCTCGTCATCGGGGTTGTACATGATGGGAGTATTTTGTGTAATGAAAATGAAGCATGGCCTAACTATATGATTTTGTAGGGATAAGCTTTCTTTGGCTATGCTATTTTGATAGGACATGATTATTTGTTAGTATGCTTTGAAGCATTATTATTTTTATGTTTTATAAGCTTTTATCTTGAATCATTTGGATCTGAACATTCATGCCACATGAAAGAAAATTACATTATGAATTATGCTAGGTAGCATTCCACATCAAAAATTTCTTTTTTATCATTTACCTACTCGAGGACGAGCAGGAATTAAGCTTGGGGATGCTTGATAGGTCTCCAACATATCTATAATTTTTGATTGTTCCATGCTATTATATTACCCCTTTTGGATGTTTATGGGCTTTATTATACACATTTATATCATTTTTGGGACTAACCTACTAACCGGAGGCCCAACCCGTATTGCTGTTTTTTTGCCTATTTTAGTATTTCGAAGAAAAGGAATATCAAACGGAGTCCAAACGGAATGAAACCTTCAGGAGCGTGATTTTTGAAACGAACAAGATCCGGAGAGCTTGGAGTGCAAGTCAAGAAGCTCCCGAGGACCCCACGAGATAGGGGGCCGCCCCCTGTAGGGCGTGCCCCCTGTCTCTTGGGACCCTCGGGCATCCACCGACGTACTTCTTCCTCCTATATATACCTACGAACCCCGAAAACATCCAGGAGCACCACGAAACACTATTTCCACCGCCTTAACCTTCTATATCTGCGAGATCCCATCTTGGAGCCTTCGCCGGCACTCTGCCGGATGGGGAATCGATCACGGAGGGCTTCTACATCAACACCCTTGCTCCTCCGATGAGTTGTGAGTAGTTTAGCACAGACCTACGGGTCCATAGTTATTATCTAGATGGGTTCTTCTCTCTTTTTGGATCTCAATACAATGTTCTCCCCCTCTCTTGTGGAGATCTATTTGATGTAATCTCTTTTTGCGGTGTGTTTGTCGAGATCCGATGAATTGTGGGTTTATGATCAAGTTTATCTATGAATAATATTTGAATCTTCTCTGAATCCTTTTATGTATGATTGAGTTATCTTTGCAAGTCTCTTCGAATTATCAGTTTGGTTTGGCCTACTAGATTGGTCTTTCTTGCCATAGGAGAAGTGCTTATCTTTGGGTTCAATCTTGCGGTGTTCTTACCCAGTGACAGAAAGGGTTGCAAGACACGTATTGTATTGTTGCCATCGAGGATAACAAGATGGGGTTTATATCATATTGCATGAGTTTATCCCTCTACATCCTTTCATCTTGCTTAAAGCGTTACTCTGTTCTTATGAACTTAATACTCTAGATGCAGGCAGGAGTCGGTCGATGTGTGGACTAATAGTAGTAGATGCAGGCAGGAGTCGGTCTACTTGTTATGGACGTGATACCTATATACATGATCATGCCTAGATAATCTCATAACTATGCGCTTTTCTATCAATTGCTCGATAGTAATTTGTTCACCCACCGTAATGCTTATGCTATCTCGAGAGAATCCTCTAGTGAAACCTATGGCCCCCGGGTCTATCTCTTATCATATTTGCTTTCAATCTACTTTTATTTGCATCTTTACTTTTTGCATCTATATTATAAAATACCAAAAATATATTTATCTTATCATGCTATCTCTATCAGATCTCACTTTCGTAAGTGGCCGTGAAGGGATTGACAACCCCTTTATTGCGTTGGTTGCGAGTTCTCAGTTTGTTTGTGTAGGTGCGTGGGACTTTTGAGGAGCCTCCTACTAGATTGATACCTTGGTTCTCAAAACCGAGGGAAATACTTACGCTACACTTGCTGCATCACCCTCTCCTCTTTGGGGAAAACCAATGCTAGCCCAAGACGTAGCAGAGCCCGCAGAAGAAGTAATCGACAAAGAAAGGATATTTATCTGTACCAGGCTTGGCGAAGGGAGCGGGGATGATGTGCGTGGCGGGATGCCTCGTCGTCTCTCCCCCACGTGCACTTGAATCGGTCCGTGAGCGTGAGGCCGTCGATCGTTGAGGTGAAGAGGGCGTGCTTCTTCCGTAGCTTCACCACCTAGCTTTCTGGCACCTCCTTCCCTTCGGCGGCCTTGGCCACTCCCTTACCCCTTCTTGCCTTGGGCGCCATGGTGGCTGAGGAAGGGCGAGGGATCAAGGGCAATGGAAGCGCGGCAGCGGCGAGCGGAAGCGAGAGCTCTGGTTTGTGCTCAAGGAAGAAGAGGGGAATGACGGTTCCTAGATTGGTAAAGGCAAGAAGGGTAAATGAGCAGCGCCCCTACGGATTCCTCTTTTTATGGGGAAGGAGCGGGCCGTCTCTTTACTATTCACTATGTGGCGTCACAGGTGTGCTGCGACCGTCCCACGAATGGCCCCCACGTCACGCACTCAATGCAGATCGTGGGGAAGCGCAACTGATGAGAAGAATGTGACAGTTAATCCGTACCACGCATGCCTGTGCACGGTTCTGTGCCTGGAACAACAACGCTTCACGCTTATGTGTGGCCCAGGCCCGGGGCTCCTGTCGGTGTACAAAAGTACGGGCTTTTCTGTACCCCTTACTTATGCACGGGTAGTCGTAGCCATGCCTGCAGCAAGACTTGGCAGGGCAGTAGAAGACAGAATACAAGACTACCAAGACAACATTCAAGACAGTGAATAGAGAGCAGAAGACAAGCTGGACCTCCCTCGGCAACATCCTTGCTGGGGCGGCTTGCGTGGCCTCCACAAGCTCCTTGCCGGGGCAGCCCGTGAAGCACCAGCAAGGCCATCACCCTTGAGGCTGAGATCTCTGACATCATCAACAACATCAAGGCCAAGGCTCGGGGGCGCGTGCATAGTAGCATGCAGATCTCTGTGAAGACTAATGGCTTGCAGGTCTACATGGCGACCAGAGAACGAAGACCCCCCGGTAAGGCCCTTGCCGGGGATGACTGCGAGGCCTCGGCAAGACCCTTGCCGGGGAAAATTGCGGGGCCACATCCAGGGCCACACCCGACAAGGTTTTTGCCTCCTCACGGCCGTTACAATGCGACGGCCAACTTGCCAACTAGGTAGACACGTGCGTGGCGGCATGCAGATTCTAGGCCAACTAATCAAGCACCTGCGTGGTGGAATGCATATCTTCGTGAAGGCCCGGCCACTGATACATCATTTTGCATCATGTTTTCCTACTGTTATTTATGTTGTTTTATTGTATAATAATGCTTTTTGGAGTAATTCTAATGCCTTTTCTCTCATAATATGCAAGGTATGCACCAAGGGGGAGAATTCTGGTAGCTGGAAATCTGGACCTGAAAAAGCTATGTTAAGCTACCTATTCTGCACAACTCCAAATGAGTTGAAACTCCATGAGTTTTTTATGGAATATTAAATAAATATTTGAGCAAATAAGTACCAAAGGAGGGCCACCAGGTGGGCACAACCCACCTGGGCGTGCTAGGAGGCCCAGGCGCGCCCTGGTGGGTGCTGCCCTCCTCGGCCCACCTCCCGTGCCCATTTTCTGGTATATAAGTCATTTTGACCTAGAAAAATAAATAAGGGGAGGAATTTTAGGACGAAGCGTCGCCGCCTCAATGCGGAACTTGGGCAGGAGCACTTTTGCCCTCCGACGGAGCGATTCCATCGGGGGAGCTTCCCTCCCGGAGGGGGAAATCATCGTCATCATCATCACCAACAACTCTCCCATCTTGGGGAGGGCTATCTTCATCAACATCTTCACAACACCAACCCCTCTCAAACCCTAGTTCATCTCTTGTGTTCAATCTTTGTATCAAAACCATAGATTGGTGCTTGTGGATGACTAGTAGTGTTGGTTACATCTTGTAGTTGATTACTATATGGTTTATTTGGTGGAAGATTATATGTTCTGATCCATTATGCTATTTAATACCCCTCTGGTCTTGAGCATGTTTATCATTTGTGAGTAGTCACTTTCGTTCTTGAGGTCACGGGAGAAATCATGTTGCAAGTAATCATGTGAACTTGATATGTGTTCGATATTTTGATGGTATGTATGTTGCCATTCTCTTAGTAGTGTCATGTGAACATCGACTACATGACACTTCACCATATTTGGACCTAAAGGAATGCATTGTGGAGTAGTTATTATATGGTGGGTTGCGAGAGTGACAGAAGCTTAAACTCCAGTTTATGCGCTATTCCGTAAGGGACCGATTGGATCCAAAAGTTTAATGCTATGGTTAGAATTTATTCTTAATACTTTTCTCGTAGTTGCGGATGCTTGTGAGAGGGTTAATCGTAAGTAGGAGGTTTGCTCAAGTAATACAGCACCTAAGCACCGGTCCACCCACATATCAAATTATCAAAGTACCGAACAAGAATTAAGCCAACATGATGAAACTGACTAGATGAAATTCCCGTGTACCCTTAGGAACACTTTGCTTATCATAAGAAACCGTTTTGGCCTATCCTTTGCCTCAAAAGGATTCGGCTACCTTGCTGCACTTTTGTTACTACTATTTTTACTTGCTCGTTACAAATTATCCTGCTATCAAACTACTCTGCTACTCACAATTTTAGAACTTGCAGACATTACCTTGCTGAAAACCACTTGTCATTTCCTTCTGCTCCTCGTTGGGTTCGACACTCTTACTTATAGAAAAGGGCTACAATCGACCCCATATACTTGTGGGTCATCAAGGCAATTTTCTGGTGCCGTTGCCGGGGAGGGAAGCGCTCTTGGTAAGTGGAAACTGGTAAGGAAACATTATTACTACGTGCTGAAATTTATTGTCACTTGCTACTATGGAAACCAATCCTTTGAGGGGTTTGTTCGGGGTATCTTCACCTCGACCGGAACCAAAATTAGTTACCTCTCAACATACTGCACCTACTAAAAATATTGAATATGAAATTCCTTTGGGTATGTTAGAACAACTGCTAGCTAATCCTTATGCAGGAGATGGAACCGAACATCCTGATATGCACCTGATATATGTGGATGAAATTTGTGGATTGTTTAAGCTTGCAGGTTTGCCCGGAGATGAAGCTAAGAAGGTTTTCCCTTTATCTTTTAAGGGAAAATCATTGACATGGTATAGGCTATGCGATGATATTGGATCTTGGAACTGGATCCGTTTGAAATTGGAATTTCATCAAAAAAATTATCCTATGCATCTAGTTCATCGTGATCGGAATTATATATATAATTTTTGGCCTCGTGAAGGAGAAAGTATCGCTCTAGCTTGGGGGAGGCTTAAGTCAATATTATATTCATGGCCAATCATGAGATCTCGAGAGAAATTATTATTCAGAATTTTTATGCTCGGTTTTCTCGTAATGATCAATCCATGCTCGATACTTCTTCTACTGGTTCTTTTATGAAGAAGACTATTGAATTACAGTGGGGTCTTTTAGGAAGAATTAAATGCAACTCTGAAGATTGGGAACTCGACGAAGGTAAAGAGTCAGGTATTGAACCTAAGTTTGATTATGTTAAATCTTTTATGAATACCAATGCTTTTCAAAAGTTTAGCACTAATATGGACTTGACTCTGAGATAGTAGCTTCCTTTTGTGAATCTTTTGCTACTCATGTTGATCTCCCTAATGAGAAGTGGTTTAAATATCACCCACCAATTAAAGAAGAAGTTAAAGAACCGGCAAAAGCTAAAGAAGAAACTATCATTTACAATATCGATCCACTTGTTCCCACTGCTTATATTGAAAAACCACCTTTTCTTGTTAAGATGAAGGAACATGCTAAAGCTTCAACTATGGTTAACAAAAGTTATCTTATACCACCCAAACCATCTGAACAAATCAAAGTTGAACCTAGTGTTGCTATGGTTAAAGATCTCTTAGTTGATAATATTGATGGGCGTGTTATTTACTTCTGTGGTGAAGCTTCTAGAATTGCCAAACTTGAAGGAAAAGATAAACATAGACCAGTTGTTGGCATGCCTGTTGTCTCAATTAAAATAGGAGATCATTGTTATCATGGGTTATGTGACCTAGGTGCTAGTGTGAGTGCTATTCCTTTCTCCTTATATCAAAAAATTAAATATGAAATAGCACCTGCTAAAATAGAAGACATAGATGTTACTATTAAACTTGCTAACAGAAATACTATATCACCAATTGGGATTCTTAGAGATTTTGAAGTCTTGTGTGGGAAAATAAAATACCCTACTGATTTTCTTGTTCTTAGCACACCACAAGATGACTTTTATCCCATTATTTTTGGTAGACCTTTCTTCAACACCGTCAGTGCTAAAATAGATTGTGAGAAACAAACTGTGGTGTTAACTTTGGTGATGAATCTCATGAGTTTAATTTTTCTAAGTTTAGTAAACAACCTCATAAGAAATATTTTCCTAGTAATAATGAAATTATTGGTCTTGCTTCTATTGATGTGCCTCCTATTGATCCTTTGGAACAATATTTGCTAGACCATGAAAATGATTTGCATATGCGTGAAAGAAATGAAACAGATAGAATCTTTTTCGAACAACAACCTCTTCTTAAACACAATTTGCTTATTGAAACTCTAGGAGGTCCTCCTCCACCTAAAGGTGATCCTGTGTTTGAATTACAACAATTGCCATACACTCTAAAATATGCCTATCTTGATGAAAAGGAGATATATCCTGTTTTTATTAGTGATAACCTTTCAGAACATGAAGAAGAAAGATTATTGAAAGTTCTAAGGAAGCACAGGGCTGCTATTGGATATACTGTTGATGATCTTAAGGGCATTAGTCCCACTCTATGTCAGCATAAGATTAATATGGAACCTGATGCCAAACCCGTTGGTGATCACCAACATCGGTTAAATCCGAACATGAAAGAAGTGGTAAGAACGGAAATATTGAAACTTCTTGAAGCAAGTATAATCTATCTTATAACTGATAGTAGATGGGTAAGTCTTGTTCATTGTGTCCCTAAGAAGGGAGGCATTACTATTTTTCCGAATGATAAGAATGAGCTTATTCCACAAAGAATTTTCACAGGCTATAGAATGGTAATTGATTATAGAAAATTAAATAAAGCTACTAGAAAAGATCATTACCCTCTGCCTTTTATTGATCAAATGTTAGAAAGATTATCCAAGCACACACATTTTTGCTTCCTTGATGGATACTCTGGCTTTTCACAAATACCTGTTTTACAATCTGATCAAGAAAAAACCACTTTTACTTGTCCTTTTGGAACATTTGCTTATAGACGTATGCCTTTCGGTTTATTTAATGCACCTGCTACCTTTCAAAGATGTATGACTGCTATATTCTCTGATTTTTTGTGAAAATATTGTTGAGGTCTTCATGGATGACTTTTCTATTTATGGGAAGTCTTTTGATGATTGTTTAAGCAATCTTGATCGAGTCTTGTAGAGATGTGAACAAACAAATCTCGTCTTGAATTGGGAGAAGTGTCACTTTATGGTTAACGAAGGTATTGTCTTGGGCCATAAAATTTCTAAAAGAGGCATTGAGGTGGACAAATCCAAGGTTGATGCAATTGAGAAAATGCCATGTTCTAAAGATATCAAAGGTATTCGTAGTTTCCTTGGTCATGCTGGTTTCTATAGGAGGTTTATCAAAGACTTTTCTAAAATTTCTAGGCCTCATACTAATCTTTTGCAAAAGGATATTCCCTTTGTGTTTGATGATGATTGCATGGAAGCCTTTGAAACACTAAAGAAAGCCTTAATTACTGCACATGTTGTTCAACCACCTGATTGGAACTTGCCTTTTGAGATTATGTGTGATGCTAGTGATTATGCTGTTGGTATGCTGTTCTAGGACAAAGAGTTGATAAGAAATTAAATGTTATTCATTATGCTAGTAAAACTCTAGACTGTGCTCAACGAAACTATGCTAATACTGAAAAAGAATTCTTAGCAGTGGTGTTTGCTTGTGATAAACTCAGATCTTACATTGTTGATTCCAAAGTAACTGTTCAAACCGATCATGCTGCTATAAAATATCTTATGGAAAAGAAAGATGCTAAACCTAGACTCATTATGTGGGTTCTTCTACTACAATAATTTGATTTGCATATCACTGATAGAAAAGGAGCAGAGAACCCCATAGCTGATAACTTGTCTAGGCTTGAAAATATTCTTGATGACCCACAACCTATTAATGATAGCTTCCTTGATGAACAACTAGCTGCAATAAATGTTCCTCATAGTACACCTTGGTATGCCAACTATGCTAATTATATTGTTGCTAAATACATACCACCTAGCTTCACATACCAACAAAAGAAAAAAATTCTTCTATGATTTAAGACATTACTTTTGGGAAGACCCACATCTTTATAAAGAAGGAGTAGATGGTATTATTAGACGTTGTGTACCTGAGCATGAACATGAACAAATCCTACGGAAATGTCACTCTAAAGCTTATGGAGGACATCACGCAGGAGACATAACCGCTCATAAGGTATTGCAATCTGGTTTTTATTGGCCTACTCTCTTCAAAGATGCCCGTAAGTTTGTCTCATCTTGTGATGTATGCCAAAGAATAGGCAATATCAGTAAGCGTCAAGAAATGCCTATGAATTATTATTCACTTGTTGTTGAACCATTTGATGTTTGGGGATTTGAATTCATGGGACCTTTTCCTTCCTCTAATGGGTATACACATATTTTGGTTTCTGTTGATTATGTTACTAAGTGGGTAGAAGCCATTCCATCCAGTAGTGCTGATCACAACACCTCTATTAAAATGCTTAAGGAAGTTATTTTCCCAAGGTTTGGAGTCCCTAGATATTTAATGACTGATGGTGCTTCACACTTTATTCATGGCGCTTTCCGTAAAATGCTTGCTAAGTATGATGTTAACCATATAATTGCGTCACCTTATCATCCTCAATCTAGTGGTCAAGATGAACTTAGCAATAGAGAAGTAAAACTAATCTTACAAAAGACTTTCAATAGGTCATGGAAGAATTGGTCTAAGAAATTAGACGATGCACTTTGGGCTTACAGAACAACTTAACAAAATCCTATGGGCATGTCTCCATATAAATTGGTTTATGGAAAAGCTTGTCATTTACCTCTTGAGTTAGAACACAAAGCATTTTAGGCAATAAAAGAACTTAACTATGATTTCAAACTTGCTGGGAAAAAGAGGTTATTTGATATTAACTCATTACATGAATGGAGAACCCATGCTTATGAAAATGCTAAGTTATTCAAAGAAAGAGTTAAAAGATGGCATGACAAAAGAATCCAAAAGCGTGAGTTCAAAGTCGGAGAATATGTTCTTTTATACAACTCTCGTTTCAGATTCTTTGCAGGAAAACTCCTCTCCAAATGGGAAGGACCCTATGTCATCGAGGAGGTCTATCGATCCGGAGCTATCAAAATAAATAATGCCGAAGGGACTAACCCGAAGGTTGTCAATGGGCAATGAATAAAACACTATATCTCAGGTACGCCGATTGATGTTGAAAACAATGTTATCCAAACTTTGACACCGGAAGAACACATAAAAGAGTCCTTCTGGAACACTCCAGAATCATGAAAATAAGGAGGTACGTGATACAGTAAGTAAACGGACTCCAAAAAATCTGCAAAAATAATTTTTGTCAGTTTTGGAATATTTAGCGCGCCCACGTGGGTTGTGCCCACCTCGGGTACTTTCCGGTCTCCGTTTTTCTTCCGTTCTGCTTGTTCCCCAAGATAAAAATCTATATATACCTGATAACCCACAAGTGTAGGGGATCGCAACAGCTTTCGAGGGTGAAGTACAACCCAAATTTATTGATTCGACACAAGGGGAGCCAAAGAATATTCTTGAGTATTAGCAGTTGAGTTGTCAATTCAACCACACCTGGATAATTTAGTATCTGCAGCAAAGTATTTAGTAGCACGAGTGGTATGATAGTAATGGTAACAGTAGCAACAGAAAAGATAAATGTTTTTGGGTTTTTGTAGTAGTTGTAACAGTAGCAACGGAAAAGTTAATAAGCGAAGAACAATATGTGAAAATCTCGTAGGCAATGGATCAGTGATGGATGATTATGCTGGATGCGATTCCTCATGCAATAGTTATAACATAGGGTGATATAGAACTAGCTCCAATTCATCAATGTTATGTAGGCATGTATTCCGTAAATAGTCATACGTGCTTATGGAAAAGAACTTGCATGACATCTTTTGTCCTACCCTCCCGTGGCAGCGGGGTCCTAGTAGAAACTAAGGGATATTAAGGCTTCCTTTTAATAGAGAACCGGACCAAAGCATTAACACATAGTGAATACATGAACTCCTCAAACTACGGTCATCACCGAGAAGTATCCCGATTATTGTCACTTTGGGGTTGTCGGATCATAACACATAATAGGTGACTATAGACTTGCAAGATAGGATCAAGAACACACATATATTCATGACAACATAATAGGTTCAGATCTGAAATCATGGCACTCGGGCCCTAGTGACAAGCATTACGATAGCAAAGTCATAGCAACATCAATCTGAGAACATATTAGATACTAGGGATCAAACCCTAACAAAACTAACTTGATTACATGGTAAATCTCATCCAACCCATCACCGTCCAGCAAGCCTACGATGGAATTACTCACGCACGGCGGTGAGCATCATGAAGTTGGTGATGGAGGATGGTTGATGATGACGACGGCGACGAATCCCCCTCTCCGGAGCCCCGAACGGACTCCAGATCAGCCCTCCCGAGAGAGATTAGGGCTTGGCGGCGGCTCCGTGTCGTGAAACGCGATGAAACTTTCTCCTTGATTTTTTTCTCCCCGAGACGGTATATATGGAGTTGGAGTTGAGGTCGGAGGAGGTCCGGGGGGCCCACGAGATAGGAGGGCGCGCCCCTGGGGGGGGGGGGCGCCCCCTGTCTCGTGGACAGCCCGTGGGCCCCCTGACCTTGATTCTTTTGCCAAAAATTCTTATTAAATCTGAAAAGTGCCTCCGTGGATTTCCAGGACATTCCGAGAACTTTTCTTTTGTACACATAAAACAACATCATGGCAGTTCTGCTGAAAGCAGCGTCAGTCCGGGTTAGTTTCATTCAAATCATGCAAGTTAGAGTCCAAAACAAGGGCAAAAGTGTTTGGAAAAGTAGATACATTGGAGACGTATCAACTCCCCCAAGCTTAAACCTTTGCTTGTCCTCAAGCAATTCAGTTGACAAACTGAAAGTTATAAATAAAAACTTTTACAAACTCTGTTTGCTCTTGTTGTTGTAAACATGAAAAGCCAGCATTCAAGTTTCAGCAAATATTATGAACTAACCATACTCACAATAACACATAGGTCTCATAATTACTCATATCAATAGCATAATGAGCTAGCGAGTCATAATAATAAAACTCGGATGACAACACTTTCTCAAAATAATCATAACATGATATAACAAAATGGTATCTCGCTAGCCCTTTCTGAGATTGCAAAACATAAATGCAGAGCACCTTTAAAGATCAAGGACTGACTAAACATTGTAATTCATGGTAAAAGAGATCCAGTCAAGTCATACCCAATATAAACCAATAATAATGAATGCAAATGACAGTGTGCTCTCCAGCGGGTGCTTTTAATAAGAAGGATGATGACTCAACATAAAAGTTAATAGATAGGCCCTTCGTAGAGGGAAGAAGGGATTTGTAGAGGTGCCAGAGCTTGATTTTAAAATAGAGATTAAATAACATTTTGAGCGGCATACTTTCGCTGTCAACGCAACAACTATGAGATGGTTGTATCTTCCATACTACATGCATTATAGGCAGTTCCCAAGCAGAATGGTAAAGGTTTATACTCCCCCAACCACCAACAAGCATCAATCCATGGCTTGCTCGAAACAACGACAACAGCCCTGGGGGAGTTTTGTTTAATTATTTTGATTTACTTTGATCTTTTTGGATCATGGGACTGGGCATCCCGGTTACCGGCCCTTTCTCGTGAATGAGGAGCGGAGTCCACTCCTCGTGAGAATAACCCACCTAGCATGGAAGATATAGGCGGCTCTAGTTGAAACATGAGCTGCTCGAGCATACAAAACAGAATTTCATTTGAAGGTTTGGAGTTTGGCACATACAAATTTACTTGGAATGACAGGTAGATACCGCATATAGGAAGGTATAGTTGAATCATATGGAACAACTTTGGGGTTTAAGGAGTTTGGATGCACAAGAAGTATTCCCGCTTAGTACAGGTGAAGGCTAGCAAAAGACTGGGAAGCGACCAACTGAGAGAGCGACAACAGTCGTAAGCATGCATTAAAATTAATTCACACCGGATACAAGCATGAGTAGGATATAATCCACCATGAACATAAATATCATGAAGGCTATGTTGATTTGATTCAACTACATGCGTGAACTTGTGCCAAGTCGAGTCACTCAATTCATTCAAAGGAGGATACCATCCCATCATATCACATCATAACCATTCTAATAGCATGTTGGCACGCAAGGTAAACCATTATAACTCATAGCTAATCAAGCATGGCACAAGCAACTATAATCTCTAAATGTCATTGCAAATATGTTTATTTCATAATAGCTGACTCAGGAACGATGAATCATCATATTTATAAAAACAAGAGAGGTCGAGTTCATACCAGCTTTTCTCATCCCAATAAGTCCATCATATATCGTCATTATTGCCTTTCACTCGCACGACCGAACGAAGTGTATAATAATAAGAGTGCACGTGCATTGGACTAAGCTGGAATCTGCAAGCATTCAACTCAAGAGAGAAGACAAGTAATATGGGCTCTAAATATAAATAATCAATCATGCATATGAGAGCCACTAAGCATTTTTAAAATATGGTCTTCTTGACCCCCAGAAGAAAGAAAAGAAAATAAAACTATTTACACGGGAAAGCTCCCAACAAGTAAAAGAAGAACGAGAAATCTTTTTGGGTTTTCATTTTAATTTCTACTACAAGCAAGGAAATTAAACTAACTAATTTTTTTGGTTTTTCTTAAGGTTTATCAAACACACAAGAAGAAAACTAGAAAAGGAGATTTAAACTAACATGGATAATACAATGAAAGAGTATGAGCACCGACAACTAGTGTGTGAACATGAATGTAAAGTCGGTGAGAAATACGTACTCCCCCAAGCTTAGGCTTTTGGCCTAAGTTGGTTTAATACCAAGGACCGCCGCTACTCTCTCCGGTGTAAGGAGAGGTATAATCAGGATAATACTGGCTGGTCATCTCCGGATCCCACTGGACAGATGATGCGCGATAAGGGTCCAGTCCAGGTTCCGGTTCAGGTTCAGGTTCTGGAGTAAAAGCTTGAGCTAGATGATTGTTCACCGCCTCCGGTGTAACGAGAAATTTTTCTGCAAGCAAATCAAACAACAGAGGCGCAGGCAAAATAATAATCTCAAAGTGTTTCTTATTGAATCTAAGTTTATACAAGAGCATCCTATCTTTGTTGTCAACAATAAACTTATGTGCTACCATGCTCTTGTAATCTAGAATGTGAGGAGGCAATATTGTCTCCTTTTCCTCATGGTGCCTAATGGGTATATGAAAATGTCTAGCAAGACGTGCAACATAGATACCTCCAAATATGGGGCCTTTTGTATGATTCAGGGCTAGCCGTTTAGCAACGACGACACCCATATTAAAACTATTGTCTCCAAGCAAAGCTTGTTGAAGCATGATAATATCAGGAACACTCAAGTTTCCACTATTCCCACGACCAATCAAGCATCTACTAGCAAATATGGCAAAGTAGCGTAAATCAGGAAAGTGTATGCTAGAGACTTTCGCTTCGGAACCCTTCTTTGGCTCCTCTACATCGATAATATCAACAAAGCCAGCCACATCTTCACGATGGGGTTCCTCTAATTCTCCCTCATAAGGTATCCTACATACCGCGTAAAAATGACGTAAAGACATTTCTTTGAACTCATCATATAAATGAAATGATACTGCAGGCGGTGACTTCTTAGGATAATAATAAAAGTTTTGCACGAAAGTATTGGTAAGTAAGAGATACCGATCGATTCGATCATTCATGAAACCGGTGAGTCCTGCAGTCTCGATTAAAGCATAAAAGTCTTCATGAATTCCGGCTTCCTTCAAGAAATCCTCACATGGCCATTCACATGACCGTACTTCCGCTAAGCGAGGAAGATTATACTTGGGTTTTTCCTTCTCTTTGTCTTGTTTTTCCTTAGAGCTTTGGCTAGAAGAGCCTTTAAAGAACCTCCTTAACATTTTCTGAAAAATCATGAAATTTTAGTAACTTCAAAATAAAAGTGCATAAAACTAAACAAGATTGATAGCAACTACTCCTACAAGTGCCTAGAGCCTATATCATGCATTGGAATTGCTTGGGACCTCAAAAATTTAACATGCAAGCTCAAGAACAGGGTCACCAAGGCAGCAAGGATTTGCAATGAATAAAGCACTAGAACAAAAACTAATTGGACCAATGGAGGAGTTACATACCAAGCAACAATCTCCCAAAGCAGTTTTGCGAATGGAGCTTTGAGCTAAGAGATCGAAAATCGCAACAAAACGAGCTAGAACTCGGGCTTGAGCTGGATGGGGATTTTTTGGGTAGAAGATGAAGTGTGTGGGTGCTGGCATAAGTGGAGGGGAGCCACCAGGAGCCCATGAGACAGGGGGGCGCGTCCTACAGGGGGGTGCCCTCCTCTCTCGTGGCCTGGTGCTTGCCCTCCTGCAGTGTTTTCAGTGCCTAAAATCCTCAAATATTCTAGAAAAATCATACTAATTTTGCAGGGCATTTGGAGCACTTCTATTTTCGGCCTATTTTTTATTGCACGGATAAATCAGAAAACAGACAGATAATACTATTTTTTCTTTATTTAATCTAAATAACAGAAAGTAAAAGGAGGGTACAGAAGGTTGTGCCTTCTAGTTTCATCCATCTCGTGATCATCAAAATGAATCCACTAACAAGGTTGATCAAGTCTTGTTAACAAACTCATTCTGAATAACACGGAACCTGTTGGGGATATTACCACTGGGCGTGAACCGGCCTACCTGGGCCGGGTTAACTTTATTAGTAGGGTAAAGGTGATTAAGCAGATGAAGGCCCAAGGCCTGTAGTCGGTTTAGAACCTGTAGCCGTAAACCGGCTTGGTATGTAAACTTGTATTGTAAGTTAGGAATAGAGAGAGACCAACCGGGATACGAGTATGAACCGGTGTGGGACTCTGTGGACCGACGGGCGTCACCCGTGTATATAAGGGGACGACTCGGCGGTAGTTCAAGGAGAGCCAACAACAACTCGAGCCTAGGTGAAGCTTGTTTGCTCCCTAGCCATCGAAACCACATCAATTCCATCACAACTAGACATAGGCTTTTACCTTCATCGAAGGGGCCGAACTAGTATAAACCCTTGTGTCTTTGTGTCCGCTTTAACCCCTTCAAGTTAACCCGTAGCGATGGCTCCACGACTAAGTCCTTTCATGAGGACATCTGCCGTGACAAATCCACGACAGTTGGCGCCCACCGTGGGGCTATCGTACGACGGTTTGATGATCTTGGAGGGCAAGCTCAAAGGACTCGAAGGCTATGCTGTGGGCCGGATGACCAAGAGTCGTCGCGGCAAGCTCTACATCGATGATGCAGGATGGGGTCCCGAAGCCGGCTCGATCGAGTACGGGTACCGGGTCCCCTTTGGTGGCATACACGTTTTTATCGGCAAGATCAGTGAGCCTGGGCCTGAGCCAGACATCCGCACCAACCTCGTCGAGACGGCTCAGCGTGCGAGATCTACCCAGGTTAAACCGGCCGTGAGGCGTGCCTTTGTGGGAGTCATCCACGGAGGAGAGCATGGGAACGAATCAGAATACGGTAGCGAGACCGTCGTCTATTCCAGCGATGAATCCTCAACCGGAGAGACCAAATCATTGTACCAGTTGCAAGACGACCAGATTAGGGGTTGTTCCGATGGCGACAGCATTTCAGACCCCCCTGAGCAGATCAACCGGGTTGGAATATTCATGGCCGGCACACAAGCGGCGAATCACTCTTCGACCGCAGCAGCAATGCTCTCCGGATCAGCAGCGGCAGCGGCAGCAGGGGCAGGAGGCCTTGTGCGCTCACCGGTTCAAGTTCTGTCTGACCTGTATGATGCACTAGCCGTACTCATGGCAGAGGCCAATCCGGCGGATCAGGAGGCCCATGATGCAGAAATTGCAAAAGTGAGAGAGCATATCACACAAGCCAAAGCCGACTTGGCAGCAGAAAAGGACAGGATGGCCACAGAGCGGGCCGCTTTGGACGCCCATGCCTATAAACTTATGCTCGACCAGAACGCATCACATGAAGTCTTGAAGCGGAAGCACAGATCACGCCTACCATTAGGGTTCGACCCTCGAAATCTATTTCACACTCCGGGAGCGGGAACCAGTAATCCGTCGGGGCACCTGGAGGTAAACCGGGTCGAGGCACCAAGGCCAGGAGCGACGGTCCAACCCCGCCTGATGGAACCTCCTCGGCAGAACATTGTGATTCCTCCGCTGGTCCAGACACCTCCGGGTCATTATTCTAATCCTATGGACAATCTTGTCGCAGCTGCTGCGCGATTAGAAGCTATCCCGGTCGAAGGAGACTCTCCGCAAGCAATAGAGACGCGCCGGGTTAAGGAACTTCTCCGGACCGCTTTGATACAACAGGAGGCATATTCATACAGCCGCGATCGGATTCATTCCACACCTCGTCCAAGCCGGAGCTATAGTAGGTGCCTGGATGAACCGGCCATATCAAGCAATGCGCGGGGCCGTGAAGCGGCCCGTGGCAATAACCCGGCCGGTGGAGTTCACGATGCTCAAGATGTCGTGGACCGGGCCCAGGCACGAAGGGAGGCCAAGTTAGCAGCACAGAATGTGGCGGATCAGCTTGCACCGGTTCGTCCTACCACCTCTGCCGGACCAGGGGTCGCATCTAGCTTGGGAGTACCCTGTTTAGTCCCCGCTTTACGCAATGTACGCCTGCCCAAGGACTTCAAGGGCCCGCGCAAGGTGCCGAACTACACTGCTGATTTATCTCCAGAAGCGTGGGTAGAGAGTTACGAGATGGCAATGGAGATGCTGGATGTGGATGAGACCGCGTGTGCAAAGTACTTCACCATGATGCTTGAAGGCACAACCCGTACTTGGTTGAAGGGCCTGCCGCCTAATTCTATCAGTTCATGGGCCCAGTTGCGGACCCGGTTTATCCAGAATTTCAAAGATACGTGTAAGCAGCCTAAATCCATAGTAGACTTGGCGGCTTTTGTTCAGGAGGATGGAGAGTCAACAACCCATTGGGTACACCGCGTTTCTGAAGTCTTGCACTCGTCTGACAGGATCAATGCTGACTCTGCGATCTTAACCCTGGAGGGCAATTGCCGGTTTAAGCCTCTAAAGCAAAAGCTAGGGCGTATGAAGCGGTTCTGTAATGACATGGGAACTCTCATGGCCGCTTTAGTGAAGTATGCTGATTCTGATAGTACCAAGGATCCTGATACCGACGATGACGAAGCAGGGAAGGGAAAGAAGAATAGCAACTCTAAGGGGCATCAATACAAACCGGCGGGCCATGGAAACGGAGGCAAACGTAAGGCGGATGGCAGCCTGGACTTTGTGGCTAACACTAATGCGCAGGACAAGGGTCAGCGGCGCAGAGGTAAAGAGGCGAATCGTAATGGGGCTCCAAATCCTAACCCGGATCGCTTAAACTATTTGCTGAATCAGCCTTGCCCAAAACACGGGACGAAGGAGGCGCCGGCTAACCACCTTTGGAAGAATTGTTTCATTATGCAGGAATTTAAAAACTCTAATGCCTTCCGATATGACCGTGGATCAGGTGGTGGCTCAGGATCCGGTTTCCATGGGCCGGGTCACGATGGAGCTTCCGGTTCAGGTTTCAATCAGAGCGGTAATAATGACCAGGATAATCAGAATGGTCAAGGGGGTTACAACCAACAGCAGCAGCAGCAGCGATCGGGTTATCAGAGCCAGCCAAAACAGTTGAACAATGGGCAGTATCACGTTTTCACAACTAGCTCGGATAAGCGCGACCGGAAACTTCATAAGCGAGCAGTAAACTCTGTTGAACCGGCTGTACCGCATTATTTACGCTGGTCAGAGCAGCCTATCGTGTGGAGCAGGGAGGATCACCCCCCCGGGTTGACAATCCGGGCCAGTTGGCATTAGTGGTAGACCCTCAGGTGGGAGGTTATAAATTCACCAAGGTACTCATGGATGGAGGGAGCAGTATTAACATCCTTTACTATGAGACATTCCGCCGCATGGGGCTAACAGACAAGGATCTCAGACCGTCTAATACGGTGTTCCATGGTGTGGTGCCTGGCAAATCAGCATATCCTGTTGGTAAGATAGCCCTGGAGGTGGCTTTTGGGGATGAGCATGATTCCCGATCCGAGACACTAACCTTTGAGGTGGTGAAGATCCGGAGCCCGTATCACGCCTTGTTTGGGCGGCCGGCTTATGCCAAGTTCATGGCACGGCCTTGTTATATCTATTTGTAGCTCAAGATGCCGGGTCACAAAGGGACAATAACGGTTCATGGGAGCCGCAAGGTTGCTTTGGAATGTGAGGAAGGTGATGCGGCTTATGCATAGTCGGTTTGTGCCACGGAGGAGTTAAAATATTATAGGGACAATGTTGATCCGGCGGACATGACCCCTTTGAAGAAGCCAACTACGGAGCATGATTCAGATCTGAAGTTCAAATCAGCGGCTGAGACCAAGCTTATTGACTTCGTACCCGGCGATTCATCCAAGCAGTTCACTGTCAGTGCCAACTTGGACCCTAAATAGGAAAGCGCGCTCATCGAGTTCATCCGTGAGAACCGGGTCATTTTTGCATGGAAGCCTTCTGACATGCCAGGTGTACCGAGGGAACTCGCTGAGCACACTCTTAATGTTGATCCCAAGTATAAACCGGTAAAGCAATTTCTCCGCCGGTTCAACGAAGAGAGGCGCAAAGCTATTGGGGAGGAGGTGGCCAGGCTCTTAGCAGCTGGCTTTATCGTTGAAGTGTTCCATCCAGAGTGGCTTGCTAATCCGGTGTTGGTTCTTAAGAAAAATGGCACTTGGCGTATGTGTGTGGATTATACGGATCTTAACAAGGCTTGTCCAGCGGATCCTTTTGCCCTCCCCCGCATTGACCAGATTATTGATGCCACGGTGGGTTGTGAGCGTTTGAGTTTTTTGGATGCGTATTCTGGGTATCATCAGATCAAAATGGCGGTTAAGGACCAGGAGAAGACGACGTTTATTACTCCCTTTGGAGCCTTCTGCTATGTATCTATGCCTTTTGGGCTCAAGAGTGCCCAAGCCACTTATCAAAGTTGTGTACAGAATTGCCTACATAAACAGATCGGCCGCAATGTGCACGCCTATGTGGATGATATTGTAGTCAAGTCAAGGCAGAAGGAGACGCTGGTTGATGATTTAAAGGAAACCTTTGACAACTTGCGGGTTTACAAGATGATGCTTAACCCTGCCAAATGTGTCTTTGGTGTTCCGGCAGGCAAGTTACTGGGTTTTCTTGTGTCCAACAGAGGAATTGAGGCTAATCAGGAGAAGATTACGACCATAACCTCCCTGGCTAAACCGAAGTGTATCAACGATGTTCAGCGGTTGGCGGGTTGAATCGCCGCACTGAGCCGGTTTATCAGCCGCCTCGGAGAGAAGGCCATCCCTTTATACCAGATGTTGAGAAAGATAGATCAATTCATCTGGAGTCCAGCTGCTGATGAAGCATTGGAGGACTTGAAGCGGCAATTAGCCAATCCGCCCGTTCTTGCAGCTCCGGTCGACAAGGAGCCGTTGTTGTTATATGTAGCGGCGAATGCTCGTGCAGTTAGCGTGGCTATTGTGGTAGAACGCAAGGAGGCAGGCAAGGAGTATCCGATTCAGCGACCGGTTTACTATATCAGCGAGGTGCTTATTGAATCCAAGCAAAGGTATCTGCATTGGCAGAAGCTAGTATATGGAGTTTTCATGGCAAGCCGGAAGTTGAAGCAGTATTTCCAAGGGCACCCTATCACAGTGGTCAGTTCAGCTCCCTTGGGCGATATCATACAGAACCGGGAGGCGACCGGCCGGATTGCCAAGTGGGCTATAGAACTCGGGCCGCACGGATTGAAATACGTACCCCGGACGGCGGTGAAGTCTCAGGCACTTGTTGATTTCATCAATGATTGGACTGAGTTGCAAGCACCAGAGGAGAAGCCGGATCACACATATTGGACTATCCATTTTGACGGATCCAGGCAATTGGAAGGCTCGGGGGCTGGAGTCGTGTTAACTTCCCCACAAGGTGATAAGTTTTGTTATGTTCTCCGCTTAATGTTCCCTTGTACTAATAATGAAGCTGAGTATGAAGCCTTGCTCCATGGTCTCCCGATGGCTAAAGAGATGAATCTAAGTCGGGTGAAGTGCTTCGGTGACTCGGACCTCGTAGCTCAACAGGTGTCTGGCACTTGGGATTCTAAAGATCCGCTCATGGATGCATATCATCGTGAGGTGGATATTGTTGCAGGTCACTTCAAGGGTTATCAGGTGGATCACGTGGATCGTCGAAAAAATGAAGCGGCGGACGCTTTAAGCCGGTTGGGCTCTCAGCGTAAACCAGTACCGCCTAATGTCTTTCTTGATGTGTTGCACAATCCGTCAGTCAAGCTCCTAGGTGAAGTGGATTTGGCTATTCCTGATCCGGAGGCTCAATTGGTGGCAGCCCTGCATGTTATACTGGGTTGGACAGTTCCTTATGTTGCATACATGAACCGGGGAGAGTTGCCAGAGGATGAGACTTTAGCCAGGCAGATAGTCCGGCGGTCCAAATCTATGACAATTATCAATGGCGAATTGCATCATTGCAGTGTATCAGGGGCGTTTCAACGTTGCGTTTCTCCTGAGGAAGGTTGTGAAATTTTGCGCGAAATCCATGAAGGGGATTGTGGTCACCACGCCGGTTCAAAGTCTCTGGTGGCTAAGGCGTTTCGTCACGGGTTCTACTGGTTGACAGCTCATGCTGATGCGGAGGACTTGGTTAAACGGTGTGATGGCTGTCAGAAATTTTCAAGGCGTGCTCATGTGCCGGCTCAAAAATTGAGGGTGATTCCAATTACTTGGCCATTTGCAACATGGGGGCTGGATATGGTCGGACATTTTAAAAGATCTAAGGATAAGAAAACCCACCTTTTGGTGGCAGTGGACAAGTTTACCAAGTGGGTTGAAGCGGAGCCTGTCAGCAAGTGTGATGCAGCTACAGCGGTGCAGTTCCTTAAAAAGGTGATTTTCCGGTTTGGCTTTCCACACAGTATCATTACTGACAATGGTACCAATTTATCCAAGGGTGCTATGAAGGGATTCTGTGAACGTGAGCACATCCGGCTTGATGTATCATTAGTGGCTCACCCCCAGTCCAATGGGCAGGCAGAACGAGCTAATCAAGAGATCTTGCGAGGCATCAAACCCCGGCTTATGGCTCCATTGCAAAGAACACCGGGATGTTGGGTTGAAGAGCTACCATCTGTATTATGGAGTATCAACACTACGCCCAATTGATCTACAGGATACACACCGTTTTTTATGGTCTACGGAGCAAAGGCGGTTCTCCCTAGTGATATCCGGCACGATTCGCCTCGTGTGGCGGCTTATGTTGAAGCGGACAATGAGACAGCACGGCAAGACGCTTTGGACCTATTAGATGAGGAGCGTGACATAGCGGCTGCCCGCTCGGCGATTTATCAACAAGATCTTCGTCGCTATCACAGTCGCCGGGTCAGAACCAGAACTTTTCAAGAAGGAGATTTGGTGCTTCGGCTCATCCAAGATCAGACGGATATGCACAAGTTATCCCCACCTTGGGAGGGGCCTTTCACGGTCAGCAAGAATCTGCACAACGGGTCGTACTATATGATTGATATTCGAGAGCATAAAGACTCACGCACATCAGAGGAGGAGACCAACAGGCCGTGGAATATAGCTCATCTTCGGCCTTACTACACTTGAGCCATTGGCTCTATCTATGTACATATTATGGCAGTGTATATATTATCATTGATATAATAAAACCGGAGCCTCAGCTAAAGTGGGGTCTCTGTCCTTTCATATCATGTGTGGTTACATGGAGTGGTTCTGTTTTAAAACGGCCTCCGGTTTACCCCTTGAAATTTGCTTTTCAAATAGATTTGTGATATCACTTGGGGCCTTGGTCGTGTCCGAACCAACGCGACACCTTTTGATAGGCGAAAGCCACCAGATCACTTGGGGACATGGTCAAGTCTGAATCAGTCACGCCTCTTGATCGGCCTAAGGCCACAAAATCACTTGGGGGCTTGGTCGAACCCGAACCATTGCCACGCCTTTTGATCGGCATAATTGCCACAGTTTCATTTGGGGACCTGGCTGACTTGAACCATTGTCACTCCTATTGGGGGCTTGGTCCTGTCCGACCATGGTAACACCATCCGATCAGCTTAGTAAAGCATGTTTTTTGCAAACGGTTTTATCATTGCCTTTGCTGCCATATTTCTTTTATGACTATTCTTCAATTTTTGTTGTGTTTCCTTTGAACCAACAACACTTTTTTACCGGTTCAGCTGACGGAAATCGGTTCATTTGTATTCCGGAGAAATATGCCCGGTTTAACTTTCCTGTTAACATCATGAAGTAGCAGGGGGGCTCATAATGACCCAGCACGATTTACATGGGAGTTGTTTTCTCCCCTTTGATGGCAACGGTTTATAAATACTCCGTTTCAAGCCTGGCTAAGCCAATTTCATACCCAGCGATGGCAGGTATTTTGTATCACATATTTGATTATATGTTTTAAATACATTGATATATATATATATCAAGGTTATAAACCGGTTGGCGGTATAGCCGCCACCGCAGTTCAAGATTTTCTGATTGCAGGAAATATAATTAAGGATTTCAAGCAAAAGCATCAGTACTTATGCACGAAGGCATATTTAAGGCAGAAGTATTGACTATCCTATTACAAGGCAACACGGTGCCCAAATAAAATCATTGTTGTTCTAGTGGATCATGATAAAGCACCCACTTAAACCGGCTTCCGGTTCAAGTCTGTTCATCAATCCGGTCTGACGGTTGTGGGTCATCCCGCGCCGCTTCAGCTTCCTCATCTCTATCCATTGGCTGGAAATCAACAGTGGTCCAGTCGATTCCCATTAAAGCTTGAAAGACAGCTTCTTCATGGATCAGAGAAGACGGTTCAATATCAGGAGCATAAGTATGCTTACGGGTTGGAGGAATCAGATTCTCCGCTTCAGGAGTTGGTGCAGGCACTCGTTTGTTCTGATTATTGTACTGGGCTTGATAATGCGACAAGTCTGCCTCTTCAGCTAATTGACAAGCCAGAGGGCGTACTGCACGGTTTATCGCCCTCAAATCATCTTCATTGAACTCTGAGCCATCTTCCTTCAAGCTGGGATAGCCTTGAGCTGCTTCAACAGGATCGAAATCCGGCACCCATGCTTTTGCCCGGATCAAGGCATTAATGGCTCCGATTCGGGCAGCAGATTTCTTTAGTTCTTCAATCCGAGCAGGAAGCATTGAAAACCTATTAAGAGTGTCTTGGATTAAGGAAGGTGCCGGATTGTTATGCGATGCAGTGGTGATGATCCGTTGCGCTCCGGTATACAACTGTTCAATTAAAGTGTAGGCAGCCTTCAATTTCTTCCGAACATCTGACCCTAAGTGACCAATGCGTGTACCTGTAACAATACAGGAAAGATCACAAACCGGATCCATCATAAGCAGGCCAAAGTTGTCCAAGAAACCAAAAGGAACTTACCAAAGATAGCAGCGGTCATGGAATGTACTTGCCGCTTTACGGCGGTCAGCTCATCTACCACCGGTTTAAGAGCAGCTTCAGCGTTTTCAGCTCTTTTTATTAAATCGGCCTTCTCAGTGGCCCAATCAGTACGCTCCTTCTCGAAGCCCTCCTTCAGCTGTTCTGTCATACTCAAAGCGCTGGTTTATTCTTCCCTTGCCTTGTCGGTTTCAGCTTGCTGGGTTTTCAAAATTTCCTGCAGATCAGTAATCCGGTCTTCTTTGATCCTCCCTTCAGCCTGTATGAAGACAGTGCTTGGCTTTCAACAAACGGTACAAGAATTTGAAGTACCAACCACATAACAAGTTATATGCTTGATACTTGGGGGCTAATGCACCTTCAATTTTCCTCTATTACTAAATCGCAAAAGTCCCAAGCTCAATACAGGTATTCAACTTGGCACTTGGGGGCTAATGGCTATTTGCTCACTTATGTCCTGATGTTAATCTTTATTGGAGTCCTGGTTTAACTATACTAAGTTGAACCGGCCCTTGGGGGCTACATGATGGAGTTCAAAGTATTGAGGACTATATTCAAGTCCAGGTTTGAAGAAGATTACAAACCGGCCCTTGGGGGCTAGGAGGATTAATACAATAGCAGTAATTAAAGAAAGAAGAAGCGCAAGGAAGTTACCTCAAATTTGTCTCTCATTATCTTTACCAGGCCAGCTTCACAATCACGACTAGTATATAGCCGGTTCAAATAACTAGAATGAACATCTTGGGCACTCAGAGCAGCATATGTTTCCAGATCAACATCCCATTTGCCTTTGTTCATGCTAGGAGAATCTTCTTTCACACTATGCTTGGCCAAAGCGACGGGATTCCCTGGTTCAAAGCGACCTACGCCGGTAATTACAACGTCATCATCCTTGGACTCGCCGGTTTGCGTTGGCGCGGTCGGTTTATCAGCAGGCTTTGAAGGACTGCGGGATCCATCGATCCGGACGGAGCTGGCAAGCTGGTCAACAGGGACTGAAGTATCGATAGGCCTCTTATCAGTAACAACATCATCTTGCAAAGGAGGATCATTGGGAATATCTTGAGGAACGAATGCCTCAAGATCTGGTGTTTTGTCCTGTTCAAGGGCAGCATCCTCCTCGGCCGCTTTATTCAGGCGGGCTTTCTTGCTCGGTTTAGGTTTAGCCCTGAAAGAGAAACAAAAAGTCAAGGAACATCATAAGTTGTAACGTGGTATACCAGAAGCATATGTTCAGTCTAGCTTACCCAAGAACCGTTTTAAGTGGTAGCAGCTGAGTGGCCGACGATTCACCAGAGGAAGAATGGGAAGTAACCTGATAATCGGAGTCGGACGGATTAAGAGGTTGACGGATGAAACCCGCTTTAGGACATAAATTAATAAAAAGGTCGGAGACCTCGGAGCGGCGTTTTCGGACCAGACTGTTCGATAAACCGGCGGATGTAACTACCTGGCCGCTGTGCCGGGTTGTGCGGCGAGCTTCATGTTGCTGAGTCTTCATAAGAAATTTGGGATCCAAATAAGCAAGGGGATGAGAAAATTTAACTTTCCGGTTTGCCTGGCGAAATTTTGGCAAAGGCAAAGGATCCGAATCGGAAGAAAGAGTAATTACCTCAGCGACATCAGCATTACTGGCTTCAGCGTCGTCCTGACAAGTATCATGATCAATAAGGCGTGTAAAAAGTAGGCCTAGTGAATCAAGTTCTACCTCAGGGTCCGAGTTACCCACATCGTCATCAACAGCCGGATCAGATGAAGCAGTGGTCTTCCTCTTTTTGGCAGGCTTCTTGACGACCTTGGTCTTTGGCCGGATTGGCCGATCTGCTTTCTCCGGTTTGTCTTGTGGAAGCTTCTTGCTCCAAAATGGATTATCACCCTGGGTAAGCAGCAGTTGATGTCAGACAGAGATAGCAATAACAGGTTCAGTAAAAAGTACAATCAAAATCTTACAGTTGGCGGTTTGTTGGTAGCACAGAAAGGGGGCTGGCCGGTTTGAGCGCAGAGATGCTCTGGTTCGTTCAGCATTTTCTTCACAGCCTCTGTGACTTCATCATCGGAGAGCTGGATGTTGGTGTGTCGGAGTGGGTCATCAACGCTGCCAGTATATTTGCACATCAAACCGGAGTGCCGGCTGAGAGGCAGTATGCTCCATGATATCCAATAGCGTGCGAGATCAACTCCTGTTAAACCGTTGGCTATGAAGGCTCGGAGTTTGGATAATTGCGGAGCATATTTACTCCTCTCCTTGGCACTTAACCTTTGTGGGAAGGGGTGTGTATTGCTGAGCCGTTCTGGACAAAAGCTAGGCAAAGGATTTTCATCACCAGGGGAAGTATCTTTGCAGTAAAACCATGTTGCATTCCATTCCTTGGGGTGACTGTGTAGTTTGGCATGTGGATAAGTGATTTCTTTCCTTTTCTGAATTGCCATACCGCCCAATTCGGTATTGGGACCGTCAGTAAATTTTGTGCGGCGGTTTAAGTGGAAGCAGTCTCTGAACAATTCTACTGTGGGTTTCTCTTGAAGGTACACCTCACAGAGCACTTGGAAGTGACATAGGTTGGTAACAGAATTGGGCCAATATCTTGCGGGCGAAGTTGAAAATTGGCTAGTACATCCCGGTAAAATTTGGAGCCGGGCGGTTTGAAGCCCCGGGCTAAGTGATCCGCAAAGATCACAACCTCTCCCTCTTGAGGTGTGGGAGGACATTCATTACCAGGAACCCTCCAGTGGATAGTCTCTTTGCTGTCTAAAGCGCCGATCGAGACTAAATCATCCAACTGGGCTTCTGTGACACGAGAAGGAACCCAGTTGCACTCATATACTTGTTTGGCCATGGTGAGATCTACAAGAAATAGGTGATTCCGGTTCAAGAACATGTTGGATAAAAGAAGGCACTGGTATGAACAAGGCTAAACCGGGGGCAGTATACTTAAACCGGATTTTTATGAAGTGGCATCATATGGCCAAAGAGTTCTGGCGGTTCAACAAGGGGACTAATGGTATATACCGGTTTATTAACTTTTTCTATACTAAGTTAAACCGCCTGATCTAAGCATTGAAAGCAATTGAGGCTGCGGATGGCTAAGTATGCAGAAACAGGTTTCACAAGGTCCTATTGTAGTAATGGATCTGAAGCAAGTTCAGAAAAACAGAAAATATTCAAAAGATTAAAGCAGAGCGGAAGTGAATCAATGGGCAGGTATGTAGATGAGATCTATGGACTTGAGCGTGAAACTACAGGTGGATGCTAAAAGGCTACTGCTAATCAGAGCAGGGTTTCACAGATCTATCCAGGAATCTAGGTACGAGCATGAACAAGTGAGGAGCACAGCAAGAACATGAAACCCTAGAACAGATCTATGTTAAGAAGAGCAGAAGGCTTACCGGAATCGAGGAAGATGCGGAAAGATACCGCAGTGCTCTGGAACGTTCAGGTTGATGCAACGGCCCAAGACGAGGCAGAGGTTAATGGCGACGGAGGAGCTCCGAGGCTGGCGACGCGAGGAAGACGAAGAGAAAGAGACGAAGGGGAGAAAAGGAAATGACCCTTCGGTCCTATTTATAAGGCAAAGGACGTGTGTCAGGCGCGCGAATCCAGGAGCCACAAGATTCGGACGTGGAGTTGCTGCCTTGGGTATCGCAGGTCTATTAATAAAAGAAGGCGTTATAAATGTTAACTTCATGATGACGTCATGCCGGTTTACAGCAACCAGAGATGATGACGACATGGCGGTTTACCAATTACCAGAAGATGTTGAAGACAAAGATTTTTGTGAAGGATTGACATGAACCAGTTCAAATCAATCTGGGGCCTAATGTTGGGGATATTACCACTGGGCGTGAACCGGCCTACCTGGGCCGGGTTAACTTTATTAGTAGGGTAAAGGTGATTAAGCAGATGAAGGCCCAAGGCCTGTAGTCGGTTTAGAACCTGTAGCCGTAAACCGGCTTGGTATGTAAACTTGTATTGTAAGTTAGGAATAGAGAGAGACCAACCGGGATACGAGTATGAACCGGTGTGGGACTCTGTGGACCGATGGGCGTCACCCGTGTATATAAGGGGACGACTCGGCGGCGGTTCAAGGAGAGACAACAACAACTCGAGCCTAGGTGAAGCTTGTTTGCTCCCTAGCCATCGAAACCACATCAATTCCATCACAACTAGACGTAGGCTTTTACCTTCATCGAAGGGGCCGAACTAGTATAAACCCTTGTGTCTTTGTGTCCGCTTTAACCCCTTCAAGTTAACCCGTAGCGATGGCTCCACGACTAAGTCCTTTCATGAGGACATCTGCCGTGACAAATCCACGACAGAACCGGAGAAATTTCGAATAACACTAAGTTACCTCAACGGGGATATGAAAATTCCCAACAATAAGAATATCATACTTTTTCTTGACAGTAGGGAGAGGAAATTCAAAACCTCCAAAAATGATAGTTGGAACTTTTTCAATAGAATTGATGCTATGAACTTGAGATTGTTTCCTTGGAAAGTGTACCGTATGCTCATTACCATTAACATGAAAAGTGACATTGCCTTTGTTGCAATCAATAACAGCCGCTGCAGTATTAAGAAAAGGTCTACCAAGGATAATAGACATACTATCGTCCTCGGGAATATCAAGAATAACAAAATCCGTTAAAATAGTGACATTTACAACCACAACAGGCACATCCTCACAAATACCGACAGGTATAGCAGTTGATTTATCAGCCATTTGCAAGGATATTTCAGTAGGTGTCAACTTATTCAATTCAAGTATACGATATAAAGAGAGAGAGGCATAACACTAACACTGGCTCCAAGATCACATAAATTAGTTCTAACATAATTTCTTTTAATGGAGCATGGTATAGTTGGTACACTCGGATCTCCAAGTTTCTTTGGTATTCCACCCTTAAAAGTGTAATTAGGAAGCATGGTGGAAATTTCAGCTTCCGGTATCTTTCTTTTATTTGTGATGATATCCTTCATATATTTAGCATAAGGATTTTCTTTAAGCATATCAGTTAAGCGCATACGTAAGAAAATAGGTCTAATCATTTCAGCAAAACGCTCAAAATCCTCATCATCCTTGACTTGGATGGTTTAGGAGGAAAGGGCATGGGTTTCTGAAACCATGGTTCTCTTTCTTTACCGTGCTTCCTAGCAAAAAAATCTCTCTTATCATAATGTTGATTCTTTGATTGTGGGTTATCAAGATCAACAGCAGGTTCAATCTCTACATCATTGTCTTTGCTAGGTTGAGCATCAACATGCACATTATCATTAGGTTCATGTTCATCACCTGATTGCGTTCAGCATCAGAAATAGAAATATCATTGGGATTCTCAGGTGTGTCTACAGTAGGTTCACCAGAAGCATGTAAGGTTCTATCGTTTTTTTTCTTCTTCTTCTTAGAAGAACTAGGTGCCTCTAAATTATTTCTCTGAGAATCTTGCTCGATCCTCTTAGGGTGACCTTCAGGATACAAAGGTTCCTGAGTCATTCTACCAGTTCTAGTAGCCACTCTAACAACAAAGTCATTTTTATTATTCAATTCATCAAGTAAACCGTTTTGAGCTTTGAGTACTTGCTTAGCTTGAGTAGCAACCATAGAAGCATATTTGCTAACGCGTGAAGTTCATCTTTAACTCTAGCCACATTATCACCTACGCGTCCTATCTCGAAAGCATTATTCTTTAACTCTCTACCAACATAAGCATTAAAACTTTCTTGTCTAGCCATAAAGTCATCAAATTCATCTAAGCATGGGCTATGAAATTTAGTAGAGGGTATTTCAACTTTATCGTATCTATAGAGAGAATTTACCTTCAATACCTGTGTCGGGTTATCAAGACAATGTAGTTCTTCAGGCGGTATATTCAGACCATGTATTTCTTCAATAGGAGGTAAATTCTTAACATCTTCAGCTTTAATACCTTTTTCTTTCATTGATTTCTTTGCCTCTTGCATATCTTCAGGACTGAGAAATAAAACACCTCTCTTCTTCGGAGTGGGTTTAGGAATAGGCTCAGGAGTTGGCTCAATTGGTTCAGGAATTACTTCAGGAACTGGCTCGGGAAGAGTCCAATTATGTTCATTAGTCAACATATTATTCAATAGTATTTCAGCTTCATCGACTGTTCTTTCCCTGAAAACACAACCAACACAACTATCCAAGTGGTCCTTGGAAGCATCGATTAGTCCATTATAAAAGATATCAAGTATTTCATTTTTCTTAAGATGATGATCAGGCAAAGCATAAAGCAACCGGAGAAGCCTCCCCCAAGCTTGTGGGAGACTCTCTTCTTTGATTTGCACAAAATTATATATTTCCCGCAAGGCAGCTTGTTTCTTATGAGCAGGGAAATATTTAGCAGAGAAGTAATTAATTATATCCTAGGGACTACGCACACAACCAGGAGCAAGAGAATTATACCAAGTCTTAGCATCACCCTTTAATGAGAACGGAAATATCTTAAGGATATATAAATAGCGAGACTTCTCATCATGAGTAAATAGAGTGGCTATATCATTCAACTTGGTAAGATGTGCCACAACAGTTTCAGATTGAAGTCCATAAAAAGGATCAGATTCAACTAAAGTGATAATATCAGGATCAACAGAGAATTCATAATCCTTATCAGTAACACAGATAGGTGAAGTAGCAAAAGTAGGATCGGGTTTCATTCTAGCATTAAGAGACTGCTGCTTCCATTTAGCTAATAATTTCTTAAGATCAGATCTATCATTGCAAGCAAGAATTTCCATAGCAGCTTTTTCATTCATAACATAACCCTTAGGAACAACAGGTACAACATAATCATTGGGGGAACGTACATCATCACTATCATCAATAACATCTTCAATATTTTCATTCCCCCTAACTCTAGCAAGTTGTTCATCAAGAAATTCACCTAATGGCAAAGTAGTATCACGCATAGAAGTAGTTTCATCATGCATAGCAGAAGTGGCATCATCAATAACATGCGACATATCAGAATTCATAGCAGTAGCAGGTTTAGGTGTCGCAAGCCTACTAATAACGGAAGGCGAATCTAGTGCAGAGCTAGATGGCAGTTCCTTACCTCCCCTCGTAGTTGAGGGCAAAATCTTGGTCTTAGCATCTTTCAAGTTCTTCATAGTGATCAACAGATATAAATCCCAAGTGACTCAGAAATAGAGCTATGCTCCCCGGCAACGGCGCCAAAAATTAGTCTTGATAACCCACAAGTGTATGGGATCGCAACAGCTTTCGAGGGTGAAGTACAACCCAAATTTATTGATTCGACACAAGGGGAGCCAAAGAATATTCTTGAGTATTAGCAGTTGAGCTGTCAATTCAACCGCACCTGGATAACTTCGTATCTGCATCAAAGTATTTAGTAGCAAGAGTGGTATGATAGTAATGGTAACAGTAGCAACAGAAAAGATAAATGTTTTTGGGTTTTTGTAGTAGTTGTAACAGTAGCAACGGAAAAGTAAATAAGTGAAGAACAATATGTGAAAAGCTCGTAGGCAATGGATCAGTGATGGATGATTATGCTGGATGCGATTCCTCATGCAATAGTTATAACATAGGGTGATATAGAACTAGCTCCAATTCATCAATGTAATGTAGGCATGTATTCCGTAAATAGTCATACATGCTTATGGAAAAGAACTTGCATGACATCTTTTGTCCTACCCTCCCGTGGCAGCGGGGTCCTAGTGGAAACTAAGGGATATTAAGGCCTCCTTTTAATAGAGAATCGGACCAAAGCATTAACACATAGTGAATACATGAACTCCTCAAACTACGGTCATCACCGAGAAGTATCCCGATTATTGTCACTTCGGGGTTGTTGGATCATAACACATAATAGGTGACTATAGACTTGCAAGATAGGATCAAGAACACACATATATTCATGAAAACATAATAGGTTCAGATCTGAAATCATGGCACTCGGACCCTAGTGACAAGCATTAAGCATAGCAAAGTCATAGCAACATCAATCTGAGAACATAGTGGATACTAGGGATCAAACCCTAACAAAATTAACTTGATTACATGGTAAATCTCATCCAACCTATCACCGTCCAGCAAGCCTATGATGGAATTACTCACGCACCGTGGTGAGCATCATGAAATTTGTGATGGAGGATGGTTGATGATGATGACAGCGACGAATCCCCCTCTCCGGAGCCCCGAACGGACTCCAGATCAGCCCTCCCGAGAGAGATTAGGGCTTGGCGGCGGCTCCCTGTCGTGAAACGCGATGAAACTTTCTCCTTGATTTTTTTCTCCCCGAGACGGTATATATGGAGTTGGAGTTGAGGTCGGAGGAGGTCCGGGGGGCCCACGAGATAGGAGGGTGCGCCCCTAGGGGGGGGGCTATCTTGTGGACAGCCCGTGGGCCCCATGACCTTGATTCTTTCACCAAAAAATCTTATTAAATCTGAAAAGTGCCTCTGTGGATTTCCAGGACATTCCGAGAACTTTTCTTTTCTACACATAAAACAACATCATGGCAGTTCTGCTGAAAACAGTGTCAGTCCAGGTTAGTTTCATTCAAATCATGCAAGTTAGAGTCCAAAACAAGGGCAAAAGTGTTTGGAAAAGTAGATACGTTGGAGACATATCAATACCTCCCGAACCTGTTAACCTCCGTATCGCAGAGAAATCTACAATTTTATTTTCTTGTTGTTTTCTGTCAGATCCAATCCACCAGGGCCGCTCCAAGATCCTCCAAGGACAAATTATTCGACAACATCATCAACCCATATCTGCAGGAGGTGATGCAACACCCTCAAGCTATCCAGATGCGCGATGGGGTGCTGCACATCCGCGATGTGCACGGACCCAGGGGGACTAGATCTGTGGAGGCCAGGCTTGGAGCTATGGAGCAGGACATCTTCAAGTGCAAGGGGATGGTGGAGCGTGGACTTAATGCCAATCACCTCATGATCGCGGACTATACCCGTGATCTCAAGGTGGATGGCAAGCCCATAAAGGACACCGTCTTCTCCCTCAACGAGCAAATCAACTTCCTCCATAGCTAGATCCACGATCTTCAAAGCCAGGTCTTTGAATATGAGGCCAGATTTAAAGGTATGAGTTTGCATGCCAGTTGCAGGATCCAGGAGACTCACTCCTCTTCTTATGATGGTGAGCCTCTACCGTGGAAACCCAAGGACAAGAAACCTTCTACTTCATCACCACCATCTTCTTCATCACCACCAAAAGAAAACTGAGTATTGGGTATGGGCGCTCCCCTTGGCTTTCGCCAACCTTGGGGGAGATGCCCTGGTATCGTATCAATCTCCACTGCCTTTTGCCTTTACTTTCTTAGTTCGATCAATGGTTATCTTTTGCTATTAGATGAATAAAAGTTTAGTTCGATCCTTTCTTTTTATGAGTTTGCTTAGTGATTAATCCTTGTAATCGTGTGCGAGACATAATAAAGTTTAGTTTGAGTTTTGCCTTCTTTACTTTCTTGTTGCAATAAAAGAAAGGAAATAAAAGAAAAAGATCATATGCTAATCTTAAGGAAAAGTATAAGTAGAAAATTTTATTGTAGATTGAAAAACATAGCATTGGTCAATGATGCAACACATGAAGAATTAATAAGGGAAGAGAAGTTTTACACATAAATATAGTATCATGGAATTTTTTTGTGATTGTGAGCACCCATCAAAATATTATATGCCAAAATTGTTAATATTGGACAAGGAAGACAACTTAATGATTTACGTTTGTTCATATTCACATAGAAGTTATATTGTCATTGATCCTTCAACATGTGGTGCTTTCCCCTATCTTTGCTAGCCAAAAACTCTGCACTAAGTAGAGATACTACTTGTGCATCCAAAACCCTTAAACCCTATCTTTTTTGAGAGTCCACCATACCTACCTATGGATTGAGTAAGATCCTTCAAGTAAGTTGTCATCGGTGCAAAAAGGGCAATAAAAACTGCTTATAAAAATGTGAGATCATTTAGTTTAAGGGAAAATTGAGCGTTGTACGAACTTGTGATGGTGAAGAATAAAAGCGACCGACTGCATAATAAAGGTTGCCATCACAAGGGGCAATATAACATGACGTTCTCTTGCACTAAGGGGTTGAGCATTCAAACAAAAAGTGCATGGCAACCTCTGCTTCCCTCTGCGAAGGGCCTATCTTTTACTTTCATGTATTTACTTTCAGGCAAGAGTCAAAGTCTTTATCTCTATTCCTTTTATTTTTCTCCTTTGGCAAGCATCATGTGGCGAGGAAAGATCTAGGCACATATGTCCAGTTAAATATGGGTAGCATGAGTTATTACTGTTGACATCACCCTTGAGGTGAGTGCGTTGGGAGGCGATACTATAAGCCCCTATCTTCCTATGTGTCCGGTTGAAACGTTTTGCTCATGTGTACGCGGTGAGTGTTAGCTATCATAGAAGACTAAATGATGGTTGAGTATGTGGACTTTCCTAAAGGCTCCGATACGTGACCCTTCCTAGAAAGATGATGAATTGTAGTTGCAAAGTTGACTGAGAACATAGTTTGTTGGTTTTCAATAGAGTTTATGCTTTATACTTTTATGTTGTGATGAATTGTCACTTGTTCATGAGAATTCTATGATAAAAGTGCTATGATAAAATTTTATATTAAAGTTTGTTGTTGTTATAATAAGTCACATGCTGCTGCTATGTCCGTATTTTTATTTTTATCGACACCTCTCTCTCTAAGCATGTGGACATGTTTTTCGATTTAATATTCGCTTGAGTACAAGCATGGTCTAAGCTTGGGGGAGTTGATACGTCCATTTTGCATCATGTTTTCTTACTATTATTTATGTTGTTTTATTGTATAATAATGCCTTTTGGAGTAATTCTAATGCATTTTATCTCATAATATGCAAGGTATGCACCAAGGGGGAGAATTCTGGCAGCTGGAAATCTAGACCTGAAAAAGCTACGTCAAGCTACCTATTCTGCACAACTCCAAATGAGTATAAACTCCTCGAGGATTTTTTATCGATTATTTAATAAATATTTGAGCAAATAAGTACCAAAGGAGGGCCACCAGGTGGGCACAACCCACCTGGGCGCGCCAGGAGGCCCAGGCGCACCCTGGTGGGTGCTGCCCTCCTCGGCCCACCTCCGGTGCCCATCTTCTGGTATATAAGTCATTTTGACGTAGAAAAAACAAGGGTAGGAATTTCGGGACGAAGCGCCGCCACCTCAAGGCGGAACCTGGGTAGGATCACTTTTGCCCTCCGGCGGAGCGATTCCGCCGGGTGAACTTCCCTCCCGGAGGGGGAAATCATCGTCATCATCATCACCAACAACTGTCCCATCTTGGGGAGGGCTATCTTCATCAACATCTTCACAGCACCAACCCCTCTCAAACTCTATTTCATCTCTTGTGTTCAATCTTTGTATCAAAACTATAGATTGGTGCTTATGGGTGACTAGTAGTGTTGATTACATCTTGTAGTTGATTACTATATGGTTTATTTGGTGGAAGATTATATGTTCAGATCCATTATGCTATTTAATACCCCTCTGATCTTGAGCATGTTTATCATTTGTGAGTAGTCACTTTCGTTCTTGAGGTCACGGGAGAAATCATGTTGCAAGTAATCATGTGAACTTGATATGTGTTCGATATTTTGATGGTATGTATGTTGCCATTCTCTTAGTGGTGTCATGTGAACGTCGATTACATGACACTTCACCATATTTGGGCCTAAGGGAATGCATTGTGGAGTAGTTATTAGATGGTGGGTTGCAAGAGTGACAGAAGCTTAAACCCTAGTTTATGTGCTATTCCATAAGGGACCGATTGGATCCAAAAGTTTAATGCTATGGCTAGAATTTATTCTTAATACTTTTCTCGTAGTTGCGGATGCTTGCGAGAGGGTTAATCATAAGTAGGAGGTTTTTTCAAGTAAGAACAACACCTAAGCACTGGTCCACCCACATATAAAATTATCAAAGTATCGAACACGAATTAAGCCAACATGATGAAAGTGACTAGATGAAATTCCCATGTACCCTCAAGAACACATTGCTTATCATAAGAAACCGTTTTGGCATGTCGTTTGCCTCAAAAGGATTGGGCTACCTTGCTGCACTTTTGTTACTATTATTGTTACTTGCTCGTTACAAATTATCCTGCTATCAAACTACTCCGCTACTCACAATTTTAGCACTTGCAGACATTACCTTGCTGAAAACCACTTATCATTTTCTTCTGCTCCTAGTTGGGTTCGACACTCTTACTTATCGAAAAGGGCTACAACTGACCCCAATACTTGTGGGTCATCAGCCACCGCGCCAGCACAACGGCTAGCCAGCACATCGGCTAGCCAGCCAGCCTGGAGCTGCATGCCTAGTCAGCCTGGACGCGTGTCGAAATGGGGTGATGCGGCGACGAACGGGACAAGTTCTATTATCGTCCCCAATAAAGGCAGAGGGCACATAAGCAGCACATGAAATGCGTTTTGTCCTACAATGGCAGTGATAAGCTTGTACACTATAGCTACTTTACACCTCCTGTGTGCCACTTTGGCGACCCCTTTGACGTATAAAAGGAGGCCCGAGGCGTACTGGAGCAGGATCCTGACTTTTTGGACTGGGCAGGCATAGCAGCTAGTCTAAGAACTCAAGAACACTAAATATACACCCAAAAGCAAGACTAGGGTTTTAGGTGCTCAGCGGTCCGAATCTGGGTAAAAAAAACCCGCGCTGATCACCAGACCTGCTCTTTGCGCAATCCTCTCCTCGCCAACCGTAGAAGGGATCCTCGTGATCCCATAGGTCTCGTTTCCCCGACAAAGGAGAACACCAAGAAGTCCAGGATCTAGATCCAAGGGGTTCCTCTCATAAAGAGGAGAAAGTGATTGGTGGAAATGTGGATCCAGATCTCCCTTCTCCCCCCCAAAACTAGCAAGAATCCATGGAGGGATTGAGAGATAGCAAGCTCGAAGAAGGTCAACAATGGGGGGGGGGCGCAAACACGAGCTCAAAGGATAGCCCCCTTAAAGATGTGTATGAAATCCTTTTTCGATGAACTCGAGCTTGTCATGAAGACGACCATAAGATCTAATAATCACGAAGAGAAACACCAAAAAAGAACCAAGAAATGCAAGGATGCAATGGTTTGAGCTCTCTACGAACGATACAATCAAGCTACTCACTAGAGAGCCCTCCTTGATAGTATGACAATCGATCCTATAACCCAGTCTCCCAATTACCACCAAGAGACCGATAAAAAAGAAAACCTATCAAGGGCAAACCTTTGCCTTGTACAAAGTCCACTTGAGCTAGATGATGACGATCTTCACTTCCTCAAGTTGGACCACCTTTCTTGATTGCGTTAGCTTGATGAAGACAAGTTGATTGCTCCCCATACTCCACTATGGGTGAGCCATCTTCGACACATCTTCACAAGCCCATTGTCACAACAATGGACAACAAGCTTCAAGCATGATCTCTTCGTGATGCTCCAGTTGAACTTGCACACCGCGATCTTGATGACGATCACCACTTGATGTCATCCTCCATGGGTTGTATGAGATCTTCCTCTTGATGCAAGCCCATGGAGACATACCTAACCCCACATAGAACTCTCACGTAGACCATGGGTTAGTACACAAAGCGTAATCGACAATGCTTACCATAGCATGGGATCACTTGATCCCTCTCGGTACATCTTGTACGCTTTGTGTGTTGATCAACTTGATTCACTCTTTGACTTAGTCTTGATCAAGCTTGTATTATGTCTTCTCTATGACCAATCTTTGGATAATTCCTTGAATAGCACCTTTGTCAACACATAAACTCCTTGAAACCAACATATGGACTTCAAGAAACGCCTATGGACAAATCCTATGAATATTTTTTGGTGGGGGGGGGGGCAAATCCTACGAATATAACTCAAGGCAATTGTTAGTCCATATAGAATGTCATCAATTACCAAAACCACACATGGGGGCACCCTGCTCTTTCAGTCTTTCAGTAGCAAAACTACCTTGTTCAGAGTTTTTTCAATCTTAATCTGATAAGTGATAACCATTTGGCTGCCTCGTTGACCTCCAACTAGAAGTTTTAATCCCAATCTCTAGTTTAATCTTCTCTTCGATTTCTAGTTAAAAATTTTTAGATGTACAATTTCTAGTCTAAGTTGAATGTTATTTGATAGTGCACCTATGGTCCTCGATTAGTAGGCATATTGTTGATTCTGCAGGTCGTGGCATGGGTTTCGGTAGTTGGTCTTCCCGATGTTTTTTTGAGCTTTGTCATTCGTTGTGGAGTCAGAGCTGCCATGGTGGGCTTGGTAGTGACGATGAGACATGGAGGGTGGCCATCTCAGGAGGCTTGGTCGGTTAAAGCCTTGCGTATTTTCCTTGTGAAGCTCATCATCAAAGTCGGAGCTGCATGTCTGCTGGCGCTGTTGTTGATTGGCTGATGTAATCCTCGTGTAGTCGTTGTGTGGACCATGCTAGTGGTGGTCATCTATGGCAAAGTCGGAGTCGCTGGATCAAACACAATAATGGTGATGACAACGATGCTTATCGGCTGTCTCGTCGATTTTTCTCTTCTCAGCAGTGTGTGTGTGAATTTGTATTAGTAGCTATTATGTGAAAACGAGCCTTTGGGCTTGTAATTTCAGCTTTCTCCCAGTTTTTCTTCAATTCACCGGGTAACTCTCTTTTGCTCAATTAACAGATCGAAGCCTAAGATCTCCCATTTAAAAAGGTTTAATGTGATGTATGTGGTTGTCAGTCTTTGCAGCGACCTGACAATGGATGTCACTGATGAAAGGATCGATATGGTTGACTAGAGGGGGCAGGGGTGAATATGTGACTACTAATTTTTGACCTTTTAAACAAATTAGGGTTAATGACAAAATAGGTTGTCTAGATATGCAACTAGGTGGACAACCTATATGACAAGCACAACAACAAGCTCACAAGCAAGCATAGGATATAAACACAATATAAGCTTGCACAAACTAAAAGTAAGAAGTAACTACAAGTGGAGTCACTGGAGACGAGGATGTGTTATCAAAGTTCCCTCCCTTTAGGGGGAGGTACGTCTTCATTGGAGCGGTGTGGAGGCACAATGCTCCTCAAGAAGCCACTAGGGCCACGGTATTCTCCTCACGCCTTCGCACAATGCAAGATGTTGTGATTCCACTAGTGGTGCCCTTGAAGGCGGTGATCGAACCTTTACAAACAAGGTTGGGGGTCTCTCCACAACTTAATTGGAGGCTCCCAACACCACCACGAAGCTTCACCACAATGGATTGTGGCTCTGAGGTGACTTCTTCCGTCTAGGGTGCCCAAACAACCAAGATTAGTAAGAACCTCAAGGGATTAGTGGGGGGAATCAAATATATCTTGGTGGAAGTGTAGATCGAGGCCTTCTCCTCCAATCCTAGAGCAACAAAAAGTTTTGTTGGCCAGTGAGAGAGTCCGGGAAAAAATGGAGCTTAGGGCAACAATAATGAAGCTTGGGGAGATAAGATCATAAGAGGTAAGTCTTCTTGGGAAAGAAGGCCCCTTTATATAGGTGGGACAAATCCAACTGTTATCTATCCACAAATCACACACAAGCTGTAATACTACTCTGGGGAGCGGTACTACCGCTTGGTGCAGCAGTTCTAGGTGCAACACTGAGAGTACACAAGTACATGAGCGGTACTACTATCCTTACCAGCGATACTACTGCTAAGTGTCACAGGACACAGAGAACTAGCGGTAGTAGAGGGTGGGTAGGACGGAAGTAGCGCATCAAGCGGTACTACCGCACCTCTACTCTCGTGAAGTGGAAAGGGGTTACACAAGCACTTAAATAAGCGGGAGTGCGTGCGATAGTAAAAAAATAGAAGTACCGCTCAAGCGGTACTACCGCCCTACTGCAGCTAATTCCTCTGGGCTACAGAGAAGATAACAGTAGTGGGGTAGTACTAGCACCGTAATACCGCTAGAGTGGTACTACCGCACTACTACCCGTAAATGAAAATAAAACCACAGTAGCCCAAACATAAGCAGTAGTGCCAGCGACACCGGACCGCGGAAGTACCGCGCACGCGGTACTACTGCTGCCCAGGGCGGTACTGCTGCTGGGGTGCTACAAAAACTCCCGAGGCAGAAAATAGTAAGAACTCCAATGTTGCAGGAAAGGTATGTGGGTGCATATGGGTATGTGTACATGTTGATTCCACCCTAACCTTTCCAAAGCGGATCCCCTCTTAATAATATAGTTTTCCTATGACTCAAATCCATCAAAAAAGAAACATAGGAAATATCCATCTTCACTCTTTATCACCGAGGGGGAAAACCGTCTTGTGTCAAATGTAATAATATCTGAAATCCTCAATGCACATGGCTAGTCCACAAAACGCATTGTCATCAATCATCAAAACCACTAAGAGAGAAATATGCCCTAACAACTGCTGGACCTCTTCAATGTGTGTTGATGCAATTGCATGGAAGTGCTTTTTCTGACCCTTTTGTTGAGGAGGTAGAGTTTTTCTTAGGAAGATGTAGCAAAATTTGTTCTTCGATACTTAGGACCTAATGCCAAACATCGTGTGGACGTAATTCTCATTTTTTACTTTGTCTTCCTTCCATATGCTACGAAAATAAAATCATTACTCACCTCTATATATGTACTACTGAGAATAAACTCTTATCTTGTCATGCAGAGATATCTAGAGTTCATCTTCAGATATGATGCAACATTTTAGACTTAAGTCAATATTAGTTCTTTAACTGCCGCATAATGTTTCGGATGGACTCATGTTACCCCCCACATAATTTAAACCTTCTCCATCTTGCCTAGACCAAGACCCCATTGCGTGTTCCGATAAATTGAGCGAAAATGTATATCTTGACCTTAATGTTGTGCTACAAGTCATCAAACGGCATGCTAAGGTTTTTGCAGATTCTGAAAGGAAGATGGGAAAGTTATACTGATGAAGACCCCGAGGAAGAGGTCGTGGTGACTTCGAGGTGGAATCATTTAAGACATCCATTGAACATGACTGTGAACCAATGCAACAATTACCTTTTCCCGAAAGAGTCTCACAATTAAAGTATGAGCATGAAGAGCTAATGAAGAAACAAGGGAGAAACGAAGCACATGCACAATTGAAGCTAAGCCGCCACCTGTGAAGAAAAATAAATTCAAAAACCAGTGAGCAATAGTGTGGTGGAAATGAAAAAGGAGACCACATCTTTTGTTAAAGGATGTATCTACAGGTAAACCCGTGGTGCCTCGATCATTTGGTAGCACTTCATATTACAGGCCATGCGATATTGGTTAATGTGTACTCACATAAACCAAAGGAGGCGCATGTTGATGAGTTTTGCCGTGGCTCCCGCCGTCAGTCCGACATCACGGATGTGCTCGGGCATTTTCATATATGTGGTACATATGAGTTGCGTATGGGGTGCTGGATAGCCTGGACATATAGAACCGATTTGAGGGGTTTGGTTGGGTGGCAAAAAGATGACTAGGCCATCCGCACAAAGCGTGTAAAGAGGATTTCGGGTCTGATTGTAGATGCTCTAACTCAGCTCCAAAGTCAAAGACCAATGATCTCTCTATTTATACACCATAATCATTAGCATCAAGCTTAGTCCGGCACGGTACTACTACAAAATATAAAAATAAAAACAAACGCTCGTATTAATCATGCAATACTCCTGCCAACGCCATAAAACCAAACCAAAGGAATGAACAAAAAATGTACACCACCCCGGGGAGAAAAAGTCAGCTCAGCTCAGCTCCACGCACGCACGCTCCTCATCTCCACGTGGATTTGTCGGCGTCGTCGGCTCCGGCCTTCTCGGCCAGAAGCGACGTCCGCGCGTTGGTCGACGGCCGGTGAGCCGCCCGCGGCGATCGGTGCTCCTGCATTGCCCAAAACGAAAACCAAGGATTCATTCACCTCCCAAAGCCTATGAATATGATGCATGCTGCCGTTGGCTGATGGAGTGCGTGCGTGTGCGTACCGTGCGGAAGGGGAACTCGTCGCCCTCGAGCATGTGCACGATCTGCCCCATCTTGGGCCGCTTGTGCGCATCGGAGTCGATGCAGCGGAGGCACACCAGCAGCACCCGGTTGAGCACCCTGGGCGCCGGCACCGGCACGATGCGCGGGTCCGCCAGGTCCTCCACGCGCCGGCTCCCCACCATCCCCCTGAACCACTCCACCAGGTTCACCTCGCCCGCCGGCCGGTTGTAGTCCACCGGGCTCCTCCCGGAGATGAGCTCCATCAGCAGCACGCCGAAGCTGTAGATGTCGCTGCTCTCGTTCAGCATCCCTGTCGAGGCGTACTCCGGGGCCACGTACCTGCACAAGAAAATGTTTACATTCTCATAATAGAATCTTCTTCTTTTCTGTAGTGAATCGAGTGATGCAAGTATGAGCGGTATGGATTGAACCCGACGCACCCGAACGTGCCCATCACACGGGTCGTCACGTAGCTGGAGCCGGAGCCGAGGACCTTGGCCATGCCGAAGTCGGACACCTTGGGGTTCCATTTCTTGTCCAGAAGGATGTTGCTGGACTTGATGTCCCGGTGCACCACCTTGGGCTCCAGCCCTTCGTGCAAGTAGGCAATACTGCAACAAAATGCCCATGAACAAATCAGCTGCATCAGCATTTAATCCTACCCCGTGCGTGGGTAACAAACTGACAATAGAAGGCCGTAACAGAATCAGTGGTGTCTTCGATCGCGATGTGCTACGAGATAAGCCACATGATTGAGTGTGATGAGCTTGCTTTAAACAGAAACCGAAACGAACCCTTTGGCTGTCCCGATGGCGATCTTCAAACGTATCTCCCATGTCAGCGGGCTGACGGGGCCGACGTCCCCGTGCAGCCACTGCTCCAAGTTGCCGTTCTCAACAAACTCGTACACGAGCATCCTGTGAACACACACACAATGTGATGATGATGATGGCGTTAGCTACCACACGCCACTCAGTCAGCTCAGCTGCCTTTCTTCTTCATGATCCATCCGAAATGCAGGCAGAAGTGCGCTTACCGTTTAGGCCCTTCTGCGCAGTAACCGATGAGGCCGGCGAGGTGCTTGTGCCTCACTCTGCCGATGGCTTCAACCTCCACCTTGAATTCCTGCTCGGCCTGACCCCTACAAATTACAAAACCAATCCAACATTCAGATCAAAATCCTGCTTGTTAATAAGTTCATACTGCATCTCTGATCGTATGTGCAAAAAATTCTTCAAATCCTCACTGTTCCATTTCAAATCATCTAGAGTTGATTACTTATGGAGTGAGCTCTCCGAATGACCTGAAAGATGCTGTTGGAACCTCAACAGAAAACATTCTAATTTCTGAACCCGTGTGCAGGAAGGAAGGGATATTTACGGCTGCTGTTACGCATGTGTTGATCTTCAGAGATCCATGTGGGTGCATTTGGTTCACTTCAAAGTTAAAACAGCTCCAAAGATGGCACATACTACTACTATATTTCTGATTGGATATTTGTAGGATCAGGAAAAAGGGAGGAAAGTTCGGTCACCGCTTTGCCTTTTCTGTTGCTTTATCTTTTCTTGAAAGTAAGGACATCCATGAGATCGGTGCATATGACCGCCGACGGACGGACAGACGATCTCAAGTTCTCAACCAACCAAGTAGATGGACAAATACTACGTGCCCTCACAAAAAAGCACAAAAAGAGCCACCTACACCTACCCATATCTCAATCATGTGTAACCGGGAAACGAAACAAAAGCAATTTTGCCATTCTCTGTAGCATTGACTTAATGCAACGATAGTGCTGTATAACTAGTACACGGGTACAATTAATTTGGTTCACAGGAGTATCCAGCACAACGGAGACCAATCCTATCAATAATCACACACATAATATAATGCTAAAAAGAATATAGGGTGTGAAACGCCCTGCATTTTATTTGGCCCTTGAGTCAAATGACATCACAAGATTCTGATGAACTCGGCATAAACGATAATCTTAACAAAGCTGAGATTGTGCACTTCAATTAACAAAGAACATGCTTGCCACAAGTTTATTTTGCCCTTAACAAAGGTTAAAATGACGGCAATGTTAAGCCACAGCCAACAGCAGAGCTACAACTAGTACCGCACTTACTGTGACTAATTACCAACACATGCACGGACTAATGGAGACCAAGCCAGAATTGAGTAGAAATGTACGATGTGGAAGCAAAAGCCTCTCTGCAAAAGGACAAATTGGGCCTTTAACTTAACAGAAGCATGCAAGTTCATTTTTGCCCTTTTGATATGACCAGGTATACCGTATACGAGCAGCAATCTTGAAGCCACACCAACAGGAAAACTGCAACAACCTCACTTACCGTGACTAATTACCAAACACTTGCATTTAGCCCAGGAAAGCACCAAAGGTACACGCACAGTCGAAATCCATGACCACATAGTTGTACAGTACTGCAAGCTTTGACCCATTCAGCCATTTACCTACCCGAGCTACCGCACAGATACTACTACAAGGGAACAGACATGCATCCTGTAGTTAACTTTCGTTTTGACACCGTTTTATTTATTAATCTTGAAGTCAACAAATTAAGTACTGCTTACGTTTCTACCATGTTAGGACGAAACAGAGTAAACAGAGCACTGCAATTCAATACGGTAAACAGTGACGGGGAGAAAGGGTGCTCACTTGTGATCGAAGAGGTTCTTGACGGCGACCACCTCGCCGCCGGCAAGCACGCCGCGGTACACCGTGCCGTAGCCTCCCTCCCCGACCACGTTCGCCTCGCGGAACCCGCCCGTGGCCGCCTCCAGCTCCTCCAGCTCATACCACCTCCCCCAGCCCATCTCCACCCCGGGCGCCGCTCCGCCTCCGCTGATCCTCTCCAGCTTCTTCCGCACCGGCGACTCCAGGGAGCTGGCCGCCGCGGACGAGCTGGCCACGTCGGAGGAGCTCGTGCCGACCTCGGCCCCGACCTCGGCGTACTTCTGCTTGGGCGTGGAGGTCGGGAGGAGCGAGCCGGAGGAGAGCGCGTGGTCGACGCGCGAGGACTGCGGCTTGGCCCCGCCCCCGCGCCGGCGCGCCAGGTATGCGGCGATCGACGCGGCCGCGACGACGAGGAGCAGGACGACGGCGCCCGCGAGCGCGGCCTCGGCGGCGGTGGACAGGCCGATGAAGGACCTGCCGCCGCCGACGTCGGCGGAGGCCGCGGGCGGCGGGCCGGCGGCGTCCATCGCTCGCGCGGTGGAGCTCGGTTGGTGGGCCCGCCCAGGCCCGGTTATACGGAGGGTGGCGACGTAGTGGAGGGTGGTGGTAGTGTTGGAGGGAGGGAGGGAGGCGCCGGTGGAGCGTGTCTGCGTGCGCCTGCGTTATATGGAGTTATGATGAGTTTTTTCGCTCCCGCTAACGTTGGTGGACTCGGCGCACCGTGGACCCCGTCCATTATTGTTTTTGTTTGCTTGCTTTCTCTCGCGGCTCATGCATTGATTTCTGGAGATCGAGTCATTTAAGTTGATCGGGGACGTATCAACCATCTAACCCAATGCGACGTGATGCGAGAGCACATTTTAGATTGCCAGATGTGTGAAGTGAGCGGATATCTCTGCATTTGTGTAGGCAGCCACAATCTGGAGCGATTTACTGCTGCAATGCGACTGCAGATACCTCTGCATTTGCGTGGGCAAGTCAATCTAGAGCAATTTATTAGTGCAATGCTGTTTGGGGTGATGATGGTGTGAGCCGCTGGTCCGGGTCCATGGACGGAGGGGGTGTTGGGCTTTGCCGTTGGACGGGGAGGCGTGTAGCTTTGTTTTGGTGTGCTCTACGTGAAACGGTCGTTGGGTGGGGCCGGGGAGCGCCTAGATCCGGGCCCACCTTCGGAGCGACGCCCCGTGAATGCTGTGCCTCGGTCTATTCGGGCATTTGATTGCGCAGGGGCCGGCCATTTCTCCGAGTATGAGGCTATTTATAGATGTACAGAAACTCCGTATGTACGTACTCACACATTTCTACGGCAAACGACCGCTCGTATTCATCATGCATGTACAAACAATACACAGTCGGAATACATGCTGATTTCAGCCCTCCATTGGTTGCAAGAGGCAACACGGGCTTCAACTCGCTTCTACAGTCGTTTTCTCAGGCGTCACGGGCTCACTCACAGTCACAGCCCATGTAGCCCTGTTACTGTTACTGTTACTCACCCCCAAGTCGATCAAAAGATCCTACTGCTCCTTTTACAGAAGGACGTACACCATGTAATCAACCGAGGGGTTTCTCGGGGAAGCTTTGACAGTGACAAGCAAGTAAGTTAAGCAAGCACATCTTTTTGGTGGATTAACTAAGATTTCACCAGCAACGTTCAGAGGTTCTTAGGTAGGTAGGCTAGGTATCGTTGCCGGGTTCCCGCAAAAAAAAAAAAAAAGAAGGTATCGTTGCCGGGAAAGCGACGAGGCCAAGAGACCAACGGATAGACAATTGGTTTGGCTTGGCTTGGAAACCAAGCGCTTGTGCAGATAGATGGGAGGTGTGCCAATGCGTTTTGGAGGACGTCCATCACATAGCCGAAAAGTGCATGCAGCGGCCGAGCTCCATAGAGCTCTTTATTTTCTCTCAACGAAAAATACTATTTTCACACTTCAAAAAATTCTGAAAAAAGGTATACACATAGACATACATTTGTAGTATACACGTACTACAGAATTTCATGAGCACATATGTTTTTTCATTATCATAATTATCTATTGTTCATATGTGATGTACACAAAAAAGACAAATGCATATATTAACATGGGATTTTACTTTGTTGTATTTGAGCCAGATATTTGTCTTTTTGTGTGTATTATGCAAATAATCGAACTAGTTGACGAAGCTTTATACACACTTGAATAACATGCATATGTATTAATAGATTGACATTTTTTAAATCTTTTAAATATATTTTTTGAGAAACGGGCTCAATGGAGCAGGTCCTTTGTAACGCCGCCCTCATCACATAGCCATTTAAATATTTTTCTACCGGAAACTTGATTTGAGGCACCTCTAAGAAAAAAAAAGTGAGTCAGTTAATTGTCATTTTCTTTTATAATGTAGTACTTCATCTGGTAAAATATAGTGTATATTGGTTTGCTTAAGTTAAATTTTGTAAACTTTGACCAAGTTTATAGAAAAATATATCAACGTCTATAGTACCAAATCAGCACCATTAGATTCTCGTGAAATATATTTCCATGTTTATGTACATTTCTTGTATTAAAAAGTTTTCTACAACTTTGGTTTAACCTAATAAAAGTTTGACTTAAGACAAATTATTATGCATTTAAATAGATGGTATACTAATTAGTACCAAATTGATCATTATGTGGGCGTTGCCAACTTAATTTTGTACAAACTAGTGCCAAAAATAGAACTTCTTCCTTTTGGGTTTAAAAGATCTCCAATCATTTTTAAGTTTGTAATCTAACCATCAAAACATGTGCATTACTAAATACTTATTCGAATGAAATTATTAGCGACATGTATTTGTGTGGCATAGCATCAATATTTAATTGGTCAAGTTGATAATCTTAAAATATGTGCAGGTCCTATTAAACCGAAAGAGGGGATAATACACCACAAAGTGTAAGACATATTTTTAATCAAATCTCATATCATATAGCTAGCGTGTGTCTTCCCATCGCTAAAAAAACCACGATGTCGAGGCCATCACCAAGGAGGAGGTGAAGGTGGGTATTTTTACCATGCCAAGTGACAAGGCTCTGGGGCCGGATGGTTTTATGGATGCTTTCTTTAAATCTTGTTGGAACATAATAAATGTGTACATCATGCTCGCTATTCGCTTCTCTGACCTACATGCCTTCCATTTTCATTGCCTAAACTCAGCTGACTTTGCCCTTACTCCACAGAAGGATGGTGCTGAGGATATATCACTTTCGCCCCATTAGTTTTATTCATGCCATCACAAAGATTATTGCCAAGCTCATGTCCAACCGCTTAGGCCCCCACATGAATAGCCTCGTTTCTCAATCCCAAAGTGCCTTCATCAAAAGGAGGTGCATATATGGTAACTTCATGTATCTGCGCAATCTTGCCAGATGTTTCCACCACAACAAAAGTTTGGCGTTGCTCTTCGAGTTTGACTTTAAAAACATATTTCATTCGGTTCATTGGGCAACCTCCTTGATCTACTCAACTACCCGATGGGGAACGAAGCATGAAAATAAAAAAATCCTACGAACACCCAAGATCAATCTAGGAGATGCGTAGTGACAAGAGGGGAGTGAGTCTACATACCCTTGTAGACCAAAAGCGTTAACGATCTAGAGATTGCGGTTGGTGTAGTCGTACTCGCGTCGCTGTCCAATCCGATCTAAGCACCGCACGTGCGACACCTCTGAATTTAGCACACATACGACTTGGTGACCTCTCCTCCATCTTGATCCAGCAAGCGAGGAAGAAGAGATAGATGAGATCTGATCCAACACGATGGTGTGGTGGTGGTGGCAGCGAAACTACGGCATGGCTTCGCCAAGCACTACACGGACGAGAAGTGGAGGGAGAGGGCAGCCGTCGTGGTCAAGGGATGGTTGTCCCTTGCGCCTCCTCTCTATTTATATAGGTGGAGGGACATGGCCAACCCTTTCCCCTCCTCCAAGGGAGGGGGTGGTGGACAAGGAGGGGAGGAGTGCCCTCGAAGCCAAGTGGAGGGTCCTTCCCTTTACGGTTTTCCACCCCTAGGCGCATGGGCCTTGTAGGGGTTGATGCCCCTGGCTCATTAAGGCCAGAGCGCCACCCTACATCCCATGCTACTATATGGGATGTGGTGGAACCCTCCAAGGACTTCCGGAACCCTTTGAAACCTTCCAGTGACTTTCTGGTACAATAACGGAAAAACTGAACTTTTTCTCGGAACCCCGACAACAACTTTCCATAAATAAATCTTTACCTCCGGACCATTTCGGAGCTCCTCACGACGTATGAGATCTCATACAGGACTCCAAACAACCTTCAATCACCAATGTTAATATCTCATTACTACCCTAGCGCTACCGAACATTAAGTGTGTGACCCTACGGGTTCGAGAATCATGTAGACATGACCGAGACATCTCTCTGGTCAATAACCAATAGCGGGACCTGAATTCTCATATTGATTCCTACATATTAAACAAAGATCTTTATTGGTGGAACCACGATGTCAAGGATTTATTTAATCCCGTATGCAATTCCCTTTGTCCGGCGATATGTTACTTGCCCGCGATTCGATCATCGGTATCTTCATACCTAGTTCAATCTCATTACATACAAGTCTCTTTACTCGTTCTGTAATACAAGATCTCGTGACTAAACTCATTATCCACATGAAGCTTCTTGTGATGTTCTATTACCGAGAGGGCCCAGAGATATGTCTTCATCACACGAAGAGACAAATCCTAGTCTCAATCCATGCAACCCAATAGACACCTTCGAAGATACCTGTAGAGCACATTTATGATCACCCAGTTACAATGTGATGTTTGATAACACATAAAGTATTCTTCCGGTATCCGGGAGTGACCTGATATCATGGTCTAAGGAACCGATACTGGACATGAAGAAAGTGTAGCAAATAACTAAATGATCAGATGCTTAGCTTATGGCTGGGTCTTTCCATCACATCATTCTCCTAATGATGTGATTGAAGGAAATATGCCCTAGAGGCAATAATAACGTTATTATTTATTTCCTTATTTCATGATAAATTTTTATTATTCATGCTAGAATTGTATTAACCGAAAACTTAGTACATGTGTGAATACATAGACAAAACATAGTGTCCCTAGTATGCCTCTACTTGACTAGCTCGTTTATCAAAGGTGGTTATGTTTCCTAACCATAGACATGTGTTGTCATTTGATAAACGTGATCGCATCATTAGGGTAATGATGTGATGGACATGACCCATCCGTTTGCTTAGCATTATGATCATTACAGTTTCACTGCTACTGCTCTCTTCATGACTTATACTTGTTCCTCAGACTATGAGATTATGCAACTCCCGAATACCGGAGGAACACTTTGTGTGCTACAAAACATCACAACGTAAATGGGTGATTATAAAGGTGCTCTATAGGTGTCTCCGAAGGTGTTTGTTGGGTTGGCACAGATCGAGATTAGGATTTGTCACTCCGTGTTTCGGAGAGGTATCTCTGGGCCCTCTCGGTAATACTCATCACTATAAGCCTTGCAAGCATTGTGACTAATGAGTTAGTTGAGGGATGAAGTATTACGGAACGAGTAAAGAGACTTGCCGGTAACGAGATTGAACTAGGTATCATAATACCGACGATCGAATCTCGGGCAAGTAACATACCGATGACAAAAGGAACAACGTATGTTGTTATGCGGTTTGATCGATAAAGATCTTCGTAGAGTATGTAGGAGCCAATATGAGCATCAAGGTTCCGCTATTGGTTATTGACCGGTGATGTGTCTCGGTCATTTTTACATAGTTCTCGAACCCGTAGGGTCCGCACGCTTAACGTTCGATGACGATTTGTATTATGAGTTATGTGATTTGATGACTGAAGTTTGTTTGGAGTCCCGGATGAGATCACGGACGTGACGAGGAGTCTCGAAATGGTCGAGACGTAAAGATCGATATATTGGAAGGCTATATGCGGACATCAAAAAGGTTCCGAGTGTTTCGGGTATTTTTTTCGGAGTACCAAAGAGTTACGAGAATTCGCCGGGGGAAGTAATGGGCCTTAATGAGCCATACGGGAAAGGAGAGAAGGGCCTCAAGGGGTGGCCATGCACCCCCAATGGGCTGGTCTGAATTGGACTAGGAAGGGGCGGCACCCCCTCCTTCCTTCTCCCCTCTTCCTCTTTCCCTCCTTCTCCTACTAGGAATAGGAAAGAGGAGGGGAATCCTACTTAGACTGGGGAGTCCTAGTAGGATTCCCCACACCTGGCGCGCCCCCCTTGGGCCGGCCACCTCTTCCCTCCCCTCCTTTATATACGTGGCCAGGGGCACCCCATAGACACAAGTTGATCTTTTAGCCGTGTGTGGTGCCCCCCTCCATAGTTTTCCACCTCGGTCATATCGTTGTAGTGCTTAGGCGAAGTCCTGCGCGGTAACTTCATCATCACCGTCACCATGTCTTCGTACTGAGGAACTCTCCCTCGGCCTCAGCTGGATCTAGAGTTCAAGGGACGTCACCGATCTGAATGTGTGCAGATCGCGGAGGTGCCGTGCGTTAGGTACTTGATCGCTTGGATCACGAAGACGTTCGACTACATCAACCGCGTTACTTAATTCTTCCGCTTTCAGTCTACAAGGGTACGTGGACACACTCTGCCCTCTTGTTGCTATGCATCACCTAGATAGATCTTGCATGATCATAGGATTTTTGTTTGAAATTACCGCGTTCCAACAGTGGCATCCGAGCTAGGTCTATGCGTAGATGTTATATGCACGAGTAGAACACAAAAGAGTTGTGAGCGATAATAGTCATACTGCTTACCACCAACGTCTAACTTTGATTCGGCGGTATTGTTGGATGAAGTGGCCCGGACCGACATTACATGACCGCGTTCATGAGACTGGTTCTACCTACGTGCTTTTGCACAAAAGTGGCTGACGGGTGTCTGTTTCTCCAACTTTAGTTGAATCGAGTTTGACTATGACCGGTCCTTGTTGAAGGTTAAAACAACACACTTGAGAAAAAATCGTTGTGGTTTTGATGCGTAGGTAAGAACGATTCTTGCTAGAAGCCCATAGCATCCATGTAAAACTTGCAACAACAAAGTAGAGGACGTCTAACTTGTTTTTGCAGGGCTTGTTGTGATGTGATATGGTCAAGGCATGATGTGATATAAATTGTTGTATGAGATGATCATGTTTTGTAACAAAGTTATGGGCAACTAGCAGGAGCCATATGGTTGTTGCTTTATTGTATGCAATGCAATCGCCATGTAATTGTTTTACTTTATCACTAAGCTGTAGCGATAGTCATAGTAACAATAGTTGGCGAGACGACAACGATGCTACGATGGAGATCAAGGTGTCGCGCCGGTGATGATGGAGATCATGACGATGCTTCGGTGATGGAGATCATGAGCACAAGATGATGATGGTCATATCATGTCACATATTTTTGATTGCATGTGATATTTATCTTTTATGCATCTTATTTTGCTTAGTACGGCGGTAGAATTATAAGATGATCCCTTATTAAATTTCAAGGTTTAAGTGTTCTTCCTGAGTATGCACCATTGCTATAGTTCGCCGTGCCGAGACACCACGTGATGATCGGGTATGATAAGCTCTCCGTTCACATAAAATAGGTGCAAGCAAGTTTTCCACCCGTAGAATACTCGGGTTAAACTTGACGAGCCTAGCATGTGCAGATATAGCCTCGGAACACTGAGACCGAAAGGTCGAGCGTGAATCATATAGTAGATATGATCAACATAGTGATGTTCACCATTGAAAACTACTCCATCTCACGTGATGATCGGACATGGTTTAGTTGATTTGGATCAGTGATCATTTAGATGACTAGAGTGATGTCTATCTAAGTGGGAGTTCTTAAGTAATATGATTAACTAAACTTTAATTTATCATGAACTTAGTCCTGATAGTATTTTCCAAATTATGTTCTAGATCAATAGCTCGTGTTATAGCTTCTCTATGTTTTTTATATGTTCCTAGAGAAAACTAAGTTGAAAGATGATAGTAGCAATGATGCATACTGGGTCCATGATATGAGGTGTATCCTCATTGCTGCACAGAAGAATTATGTCCTTGATGCACCGCTAGGTGACAGACCTATTGCAGGAGCAGATGCAGACGTTATGAACATTTGGCTAGCTCAATATGATGACTACTTGATAGTTTTGTACACCATGCTTTACGGCGTAGAACCGGGAATTCAAAAACGTTTTGAAATGTCATAGAGCATATGAGATGTTCCAAGAGCTGAAATTGGTATTTCAGACTCATGCCCGTGTCAAGAGGTACTTTGCCTAAAAGACGGAGGAGAATTGCTCAACTAGTGAGCATGTGCTCAGAATGTCTTAGTACTACAATCACTTGAATCAAGTGGGAGTTAATCTTCTAGATAAGATAGTGATTGACAGAGTTCTCTAGTCACCATCACCAAGTTACCGGAACTTTGTGATGAACTATAGTATGAAAGGGACACTACAAAAAAAGACACATTCGTGACATTTTGGGCCGAACGAATTTTTTTCCTGTCATACTTATGACACTTATGATGATAATTGTGACAAAACCTGGTATCATCATAGATGTGGTGGGCTCCTACTTCTATGACAAAAAATCATGACATAAAATGGGATTTTCATCCTGGGCGGGCCGGAGACGCAGCTGCATGATATTCTTTGGGCCGTCCATGATGGAAAAAACCGTGGTAGAAGCGAGGGCAAGGAAAATATCGAGGTGTTCCCAGTTACGGTGGGTGGTCGGGGCCGAGCGATGCATGGAGGTTTGCGCATTTCTCTCGTACACGCACACGCGTGGGTGCGAGGCGTTGGGCTCTAACTGAACTCGAGCGAGGCGTTCGCCTACTGAACCCGAGCAATTGCACTGCAGGCTACGCGTTACTGAACCCGAGCGATCGATTGATGGCTGTTAACTGAACCCGATCGAGCAATTCCTTCGCTACTGGTGCTAACTGAAGCCGATCGATGCTGCCTCTGGATGAACAATGAGCGTTGCAGGGGGGGTTTGGATGAATAGTTCCCGGTGGGGGTGGATGAACAGGACCCCGTGGTGTTGCCTCTGGATGAACAGGACCCCGATCGATCGAGCCGGTTGGGGCTGGATGAACATGACCCCGTGGAGGGCTGGATGAACAGAACGACCCCGTGGAGGGTTGGATGAACAATAGATGGTGGAGGGGTGGATGAACAGTAGCCCGTGGAGGGGTGGTTGAATAGGATCCCGTGGAGAGGGGTGGTTGAACAGTAGCTAGTGGAGTAGCGCGCGGTGGAGGCTGGATGAACATGAGCCCGTGGATGAACAGTCGCAGGTGGAGGCTGGAGGAGGTCGACGGTGGATGAACAGTAGCCCGTGGAGGCTGGAGGAGGTCCACAGTGGAGATGAACAGTATCCCGTGGAGTCCCATTTTGCGGTACGCCACACCCTCCCGATGAACAGGACCTCCGTTTCGACCGTAGCGCTCCAACACAAGTCTGTTTCCTTCGTTTTGCGGTACGCCACACCCCTCCCGATGAACAGGGCCCCGTTTCGACCGTAGGAGATCCAACACAAGTCCGTTTCCTCTGTTTTGTGGTATGCCAGACCCCTCCCGATGAACAGGATCCCGTTTCGAACGTGGCCGGTCGAACACAAGGCCGTTTCCTCCGTTCTGTGGTACGCCAGGCCTCATTTCCGTCGGCTATTCCGTCCATGCCGGTTGGCTCCCATGCATTACGTTGCCTCCCAATGAACACGACGCATTCCGTTGCCTCCCGATGAACGCGGCGCATTCCGTTGCCTCCCCATGAACACGACGACGATGCAGTTTCTTCGTTCCGACCCAGCCATGTACACGAGCCCTGGCCGTACGTATGTGTGAGTAGGCGTTCGAGACCCCGCCCATATGTACGTACGTGGCCGTATTTTCTTTCTTGCACCCTGGCCGCTGTACATACGTGTACATGCTACATGCGCGCCTCTACTACGACACGTGCGCGCCTCTATATCGACCAGTATGTACATACACATTGGCGACCAGAATGATGATGGTACGTATGCTTTGACCAGGTGGGTCCCGACTGTCAGGCACTTCCTTGCGTGCGAAGATGTGGCTGGTGGGTCCCAGCAGTCAGGGGGCGAATCATTTTTTTTGCCTGTAATATGGACACACTTCCTTGCGTGCGAAGATGTAGCTGGTAGTTCCCTACTGTCAGGTGGAGGAATCGTTATTTTCCGCATAATAAGGAGGCACTTCCTTGCTACGGCCGTGGACCCAGCTGTCAGCCTCTCCACGTACAGTCCATGTCCGATGGAAGTCGTTCCTTGACCATGTTGACCACGCCGTGCCGAGAGCACCAGGGCGGTGGACGATGACGAGGCCTAGGAAAGGGACGACGCGGAGCCGGGGAAGACACGGCAGTGGAAGCCCGCGCGAAGAGGAGTATGAGGGTTCACTGGTTCGGCTGTGGTGTGAGGCTGTCGTCACCGCAGGGCCTGGCCAGCGATGGGAGTAGTAGGGGTGGTGAGGCCTCCGCGGCAGCACAGCCGGCCACGAGAGGCAGGAGCAGGCGGCACGACCGACACTGCTTTGGGCGGCTGGAGCAAGAAGACGAGAGGTTGAAGAAGCACTACAGCCACGAACTACAGAATTTCATGAGCACATATGTTTTTTCATTATCATAATTATCTATTGTTCATATGTGATGTACACAAAAAAGACAAATGCATATATTAACATGGGATTTTACTTTGTTGTATTTGAGCCAGATATTTGTCTTTTTGTGTGTATTATGCAAATAATCGAACTAGTTGACGAAGCTTTATACACACTTGAATAACATGCATATGTATTGATAGATTGACATTTTTTAAATCTTTTAAATATATTTTTGAGAAACGGGCTCAATGGAGCAGGTCCTTTGTAACGCCGCCCTCATCACATAGCCATTTAAATATTTTTCTACCGGAAACTTGATTTGAGGCACCTCTAAGAAAAAAAGAAGTGAGTCAGTTAATTGTCATTTTCTTTTATAATGTAGTACTTCATCTGGTAAAATATAGTGTATATTGGTTTGCTTAAGTTAAATTTTGTAACTTTGACCAAGTTTATAGAAAAATATATCAACGTCTATAGTACCAAATCAGCACCATTAGATTCTCGTGAAATATATTTCCATGTTTATGTACATTTCTTGTATTAAAAAGTTTTCTACAACTTTGGTTTAACCTAATAAAAGTTTGACTTAATACAAATTATTATGCATTTAAATAGATGGTATACTAATTAGTACCAAATTGATCATTATGTGGGCGTTGCCAACTTAATTTTGTACAAACTTAGTGCCAAAAATAGAACTTCTTCCTTCTGGGTTTAAAAGATCTCCAATCATTTTTAAGTTTGTAATCTAACCATCAAAACATGTGCATTACTAAATACTTATTCGAATGAAATTATTAGCGACATGTATTTATGTGGCATAGCATCAATATTTAATTGGTCAAGTTGATAATCTTAAAATATGTGCAGGTCCTATTAAAACGAAAGAGGGGATAATACACCACCAAGTGTAAGACATATTTTTAATCAAATCTCATATCATATAGCTAGCGTGTGTCTTCCCATCGCTAAAAAAACCACGATGTGGAGGCCATCACCAAGGAGGAGGTGAAGGTGGGTATTTTTACTATGCCAAGTGACAAGGCTCTGGGGCCGGATGGTTTTATGAATGCTTTCTTTAAATCTTGTTGGAACATAATAAATGTGGACATCATGCTCGCTATTCGCTTCTCTGACCTACATGCCTTCCATTTTCATTGCCTAAACTCAGCTGACTTTTCCCTTACTCCACTGAAGGATGGTGTTGAGGATATATCACTTTCGCCCCATTAGTTTTATTCATGCCATCACAAAGATTATTGCCAAGCTCATGTCCAACCGCTTAGGCCCCCACATGAATAGCCTCGTTTCTCAATCCCAAAGTACCTTCATCAAAAGGAGGTGCATATATGGTAACTTCATGTATCTGCGCAATCTTGCCAGATGTTTCCACCACAACAAAAGTTCGGCGTTGCTCTTCGAGTTTGACTTTAAAAACATATTTCATTCGGTTCATTGGGACTACCTCCTTGATCTACTCAACTACCTAATGGGGAACGAAGCATGAAAATAAAAAAAATCCTACGAACACCCAAGATCAATCTAGGAGATGCGTAGTGACAAGAGGGGAGTGAGTCTACATACCCTTGTATACCAAAAGCGTTAACGATCTAGAGATCACGGTTGGTGTAGTCGTACTCGCGTCGCTGTCCAATCCGTTCCAAGCACCGCACGTGCGACACCTCTGAATTTAGCACACGTACGACTTGGTGACCTCTCCTCCATCTTGATCCAGCAAGCAAGGAAGAAGAGATAGATGAGATCTGATCCAACACGATGGTGTGGTGGCGGTGGCAGCGGAACTACGTCATGGCTTCGCCAAGCACTACACGGACGAGAAGTGGAGGGAGAGGGCAGCCGTCGTGGTCAAGGGATGGTTGTCCCTTGCGCCTCCTCTCTATTTATATAGGGGGAGGGACATGGCCAACCCTTTCCCCTCCTCCAAGTGAGGGGGTGGTGGACAAGGAGGGGAGGAGTGCCCTCGAAGCCAAGTGGAGGGTCCTTCCCTTTACGGTTTTCCACCCCTCGGCGCATGGGCCTTGTAGGGGTTGATGCCCCTGGCTCATTAAGGCCAGAGCGCCACCCTACATCCCATGCTACTATATGGGATGTGGTGGAACCCTCCAAGGACTTCCGGAACCCTTTGAAACCTTCTAGTGACTTTCTGGTACAATAACGAAAAAACCAAACTTTTTCTCGGAACCCCGACAACAACTTTCCATAAATAAATCTTTACCTCTGGACCATTTTGGAGCTCCTCATGATGTCTGAGATCTCATACAGGACTCCAAATAACCGTCAATCACCAATGTTAATATCTCATTACTACCCTAGCGCTACCAAACATTAAGTGTGCGACCCTACGGGTTCGAGAATCATGTAGACATGACCGAGAGATCTCTCTGGTCAATAACCAATAGTGGGAACTAAATGCTCATATTGATTCCTACATATTAAACAAAGATCTTTATCGGTGGAATCACGATGTCGAGGATTTATTTGATCCCGTATGCAATTCCCTTTGTCCGGCGATATGTCACTTGCCCGCGATTCGATCATCATTATCTCCATACCTAGTTCAATCTCATTACAGACAAGTCTCTTTACTCGTTCTGTAATTCAAGATCTCGTGACTAAACTCATTATCCACATGAAGCTTCTTGTGATGTTCTATTACCGAGAGGGCCCAGAGATATGTCTTCATCACACGAAGAGACAAATCCTAGTCTCAATCCATGCAACCCAATAGACACCTTCGGAGATACCTGTAGAGCACATTTATGATCACCCAGTTACAATGTGACGTTTGATAACACATAAAGTATTCCTCCGGTATCTGGGAGTGACCTGATCTCATGGTCTAAGGAACCGATACTGGACATGAAGAAAGTGTAGCAAATAACTAAATGATCAGATGCTTAGCTTATGGCTAGGTCTTTCCATCACATCATTCTCCTAATGATGTGATTGAAGGAAATATTCCCTAGAGGCAATAATAAATTTATTATTTATTTCCTTATTTCATGATAAATTTTTGTTATTCATGCTAGAATTGTATTAACCGGAAACTTAGTACATGTGTGAATACATAGACAAAACATAGTGTCCCTAGTATGCCTCTACTTGACTAGCTCGTTTATCAAAGGTGGTTATGTTTCTTAACCATAGACATGTGTTGTCATTTGATGAACGTGATCACATCATTAGGATAATGATGTGATGGACATGACCCATCTGTTTGCTTAGCATTATGATCATTACAGTTTCACTGCTACTGCTCTCTTCATGACTTATACTTGTTCCTCAGACTATGATCTTATGCAACTCCTGAATACCGGAGGAACACTTTGTGTGCTACCAAACGTCACAACCTAAATGGGTGATTATAAAGGTGCTCTATAGGGGTCTCCAAAGGTGTTTGTTGGGTTGGCATAGATCGAGATTAGGATTTGTCACTCCGTGTTTCGGAGAGGTATCTCTGGGCCCTCTCGGTAATACTCATCACTATAAGCCTTGCAAGCATTGTGACTAATGAGTTAGTTGCGGGATGAAATATTACGGAATGAGTAAAGAGACTTGCCGGTAACGAGATTGAACTTGGTATCATAATACCGACGATCGAATCTCGGGCAAGTAACATACCGATGACAAAAGGAACAACGTATGTTGTTAAGCGGTTTGATCGATAAAGATCTTCGTAGAGTATGTAGGAGTCAATATGAGCATCAAGGTTCCGCTATTGGTTATTGACCGGTGATGTGTCTCGGTCATTTTTTACATATTTCTCGAACCCATAGGGTCCGCACGCTTAACGTTCGATGACGATTTGTATTATGAGTTATGTGATTTGATGACTGAAGTTTGTTTGGAGTCCCGGATGAGATCATGGACGTGACGAGGAGTCTCGAAATGGTCGAGACGTAAAGATCGATATATTGGAAGGCTATATGTGGACATCGGAAAGGTTCCGAGTGTTTTGGGTATTTTTTTCGGAGTACCAAAGAGTTACGGGAATTCGCCGGGGGAAGTAATGGGCCTTAATGAGCCATACGGGAAAGGAGAGAAGGGCCTCAAGGGGTGGCCATGCACCCCCATGGGCTGGTCCGAATTGGACTAGGAGGGGGCGGCACCCCCCTCCTTCCTTCTCCTCTCTTCCTCTTTCCCTCTTCTCCTACTAGGAATAGGAAAGAGGAGGGGAATCCTACTTAGACTGGGGAGTCCTAGTAGGATTCCCCACACCTGGCGCGCCCCCCTTGGGCCGGCCACCTGTCGGTGTCAAAACCGGCGGATCTCGGGTAGGGGGTCCCGAACTGTGCGTCTAGGCGGATGGTAACAGGAGACAAGGGACACGATGTTTTACCCAGGTTCGGGCCCTCTTGATGGAGGTAAAACCCTACCTCCTGCTTGATTAATATTGATGATGTGTGTTACAAGAGTGGATCTACCACGAGATCAAGGAGGCTAAACCCTAGAAGCTAGCCTATGGTATGACTGTTGTTCGTCCTATGGACTAAAGCCATCCAGTTTATATAGACACCGGAGAGGGCTAGGGTTACACAAAGTCGGTTACAATGGTAGGAGATCTACATATCCGTATCGCCAAGCTTGCCTTCCACGCCAAGGAAAGTCCCATCCGGACATGGGATGAAGTCTTCAATCTTGTATCTTCATAATCTTGGAGTCCGGCCGACCATGATAGTTCGGCTATCCGGACACCCCCTAGTCCGGGACTCCCTCAGTAGCCCCCGAACCGGGCTTCAGCAACGACGAGTCCGGCGCGTATATTGTCTTCGGCGTTGCAAGGCGGGTTCTCCTTCAAACTTCATGTTCCTGTCGAATAGTGTCCGGCTTCCTTATAAATGTTGCGCTCCTTGGCTTCTACGCCCAATAATGGCCTTCTTCCACGTGTCGTATGAATGCAAAAAGCTAGGGTATTTTTACATTTTACCCCCTAGCCGTGCGAACAAGCCGCCTATAAGAGAGGCGAGGATCTAGATCCAGCTCACACCATCCTCCATCCGCAAGTTCTCATCAAAGCGCCTCTGACAAAAATCTATTCTATCATGGATAGTCGACGCGGCTCCTCCTCTCGCGCTCCCAGCCCTAAGCCAGGAGATTGGGGGAGATGCTCAGTTCCACATAGCGAGCTAGTGGCGCTCCAAACCGAGGGATATCTTCCCCCAGCTTTCATGGTTCCGGTTCGAGCCGGATTGGCCACCTTCAAGGGTGGAAAGCAGGCGGAGAGCATCCCCAACCCTTCCAAAGGAGAGCGGGTATGCTTCGTCCCTTAGCTAATAAGGGGACTCAGATTTCCCATACATCCGTTTCTCCGGGGGCTCCTGGAGTTCTAGGGACTCCAGCTTCACCACCTCACACCTGCCTCCATTTTGCACATCGCGGGCTTTGTAGCTCTTTGCGAGCTGTTCCTGGGCATCGAGCCCCATTTTGCGCTGTGGAAGAGATTGTTTTGCCTCGTACCCCGTTCTTATGAGGGGTCGATATATCAAGTGGGCAGAGCCGAAATATGGCGCATCGCCGGGACCGGATATCTATCCGGCACCCCGAAGAAGGCGTCCGAAGACCGGCCTTCGGAATGGTTCTACATGGAGGACGCCCCTCTGCCGGATCCAGTTCGGATCGGCCTCCCGGAGTTCAGCAATGCTCCCTTGAAGAAACGCCTGAGTTGGCGCCCGCGGAGCCCTTAACGGGAGGATGATGGGAGCATCCATTATCTGATGGGCCAGATTAGGTTACTGGCCCACTCCGGATTGACCATGATTGGAATCATGGCCACGTGCATTATGCGAGGGGTGCAACCACTCCAATATAGGGGCCACCCTATGTGGGATTTCAACAGGGAAGACGACGCCACCCGTCATGGCCGCAGAGGGTCGGGCTCGGCAGCCGATCTGGCAAAGATCCTGTCCGGCTTGTACAAGAGGGAGGAGGAGGACTTTCTCCGCACGAATCCGTTGAGCGGATTCTCCATGAATAACCCTCAGAGCTGGGTAAGCGGACGTTTATCTACCCAATCCATACTTCCAAAGTCAAGTATCTTACTTTGTGATTTTGACGCAGGAGCTGCACCGGGACGTGGAGGGCATACAAAGCCTAACTCCACAGCCCGAGGATCCGGAATGATCCCTTGATCCGACCTCCGAAGAGGATCCGGACATAAAGGTGGAGCTGATTGACGGGGTGTTCCACCAACTTAGCATGGACAATGCCCTAGTCGCCATTACGACTGACTACCCCGGTTTGTTTCCGGCCTCCCAGGTGACTACGACCGAGGTCTTGACACCATCATTTGATCCATGCTCAACTCTGACCATCCTATACTGATGGTGCATTACAGGAGGTGCCTTTAAGGCGGGAAGCCGAACCTGCGGCGGCTGACCAGCAAGGGTTAGTTCGGCTCAGCAGGCGGAAGAGGAGTGCGACGCGAATCAAAACGTCGCTGCAACGATACGGCGCACCGTTGTTTTTAAGGGAAGGATCCCTAGGAGGTATATTAATGCTCATAACTTTTTCCAGGAGAAAGAGCGCTCGCCGGACAGTGTCCGGAGAGGTTGCCAATCAAGCCTCCGCCAGCCATGCTCCATCACGTGGTCCGGAAGTGGAGGCGAACACAAGGCAAGAGCCGGATGCTCCTCCGACGGAGGATGCCGACAGGCTGTCCGCCACCCGGTCTGAGGTGGAGAGCGCCATGAATCACAGGCGTCGCCGGACAGTTCTTCGTGACGCGTGTTTCTCCCCGGAGGCATTGAATGCCTTTGATGCGGGAAACGCGCACCTCCGTGCTGCTCAAGATGGTTTAACCAGAGCCACGGAGCAGTATGTGAAGGACATACGGGTAAGTAATTTTAATAGTTATATATGCTAGTAGCCCCCGAGACTTAAAATAGTTAAAATAACTGATTTAAGGATCATTTATTATGCAGGATCTTAAAGAATACCCACCTGTCCCAGGAGCTCCAAGAGTGCAAGGCCCAACTTGAGGCTGCACTAGCCACCACAGGGGGAGCCACAGAGACCCCCGTTGGTAATACGTACTTCGAAAAGATAAGTAGTTAACAAAGTGCGGCATGTGCGTAAATCTGACAATAATATTGCAGAGGGCGCCGGACTAGATCCGGACAAGAAATAGCTACCGCGTCAGCTAAAGGCCGTCGAGAGGGTGCTTATGAAGGTGCAGCATGAGAGAAACAAGCTCCAAGATGCCCACACCCAGCTAGGAGAAGAGCTGAAAGGTGTTCGGGCCCAGCTGTCTGGCTCTGTGAAGGAGAATCAGCGGCTTCGTCGCGGCATTTATAGTAAGTGCTTGAGCAAATTCCTTTGAAAAGAAGAATTCGGCAAGGAAGTTGATTGACAGAAATGTGTCTTTAGGTGTGCTCACAGGTTGCCCTGCGGAGGAAATGCCTGGTTCAACGGGTGACCAACTTCCCGAGCTGGTGCAACTGCTCGAACGTGTTCGGCAGGCGATGAGTGGCGTCGTTCAGGCCTTATGGCCTTCCGTCTCCCTACCCGAGGGCCTTGGAGGGCTTGCTGAGAAGCTTCAGGGAGCACGGAGACGCCTCCGTCTGTGGAAGATATCGGCCTGCCGTCAAGGCGCCAGGGAGGCCTGGGCCATGGTGAAGACGCGGTACCCGAAGGCTGACCCAAACCACATGGCCGAGGTCGGACCTGCGGGGCCTGATGGGAAGGAGATCCCTGTGAGCTTGATGTACGGCCAAGTAGAGCTGGCCGCGAAATATTCCCAACAGGACTGTAAATTAGACAGCCTGTTAGATGGGATTGAAGAGGAGTACAATCAGTTAGTTTGACGATGTAATTTGAAATGACATGTAAAATGCCTTCTAGCCGGATTGTAGATCGTTTGTCTTTGCGGACCTTTTCGCTTCAACCTCGGGACCCAACAGTCCGGAGTGTGTCCGAATACCCTTACGGTTATAGAAGAACCAGGGCATGCGTGGAGACAAGGCGTCGGGGTCATAATTGCTTTATCAGACAAGTGCCCAACTAGCTATGTTATATTACATGGTTAGTAAGAAACATCTTCCAGGGAGAATAGTTCCGTTAAGGGTTCCTTTCCCTGGGAGGCATGCCCTAAAGTGCATGTCCGGACTGCGAAAATAGCAGAAAAAGCATCTGGGGGCAAATAAATAAGTAAGTAATAAATCATCTTTCAAGTCACCGACCGAATATTCTCTTAAGAACGCTAGCTTTCGGCTTCACCCAGTCTGAGGTACACATCCGACTGACCCGACAGTAACAATTGCAGAGGTGCTCCCTTTACCTCCTAGCCGAACAATCGGGAACGTAGGGGTAAGCACAGGAGCCAGGCTACCCAGCTTGGCCAAAACTTAAGTCATATCGATGCGTATAATGGTGAATAAAAGGTACATGCGGAAGTATGACACATGTGTTGGGCATGAAGCCCGTATAAATAAGCTTCTGTTAAAGAAGCCCCCAGGTATAATGAGTGCTAGGAGCACATCAAGTGTGTGCGAACAATGCGCAAATCAGCCTATCAAAAGTATTGAAAAAAAGTGGGAAGAAGGAGGGGGACAAGAGACAGTGAAAATGTAAAAAGGTGGACGGAGGAGTGAGATGAACTTTGAGTCCAGCGTTAGGCGTAGAATCTTCGGAGACGGGCTGCGTTCCATGGGTTCGGCTCAAGTCGGTTGTCAGATGCGTTACGTAGACGGTATGCTCCACCAGTCAGGACTTGGTCGATGATGAAGGGACCTTCCCACTTGGGCTTAAGTTTGTCCTTTTTCTTGTTCGACAGGCGTAGAACAAGTTTGCCAACATTGTAAGCTTTGGCCCGTACTTCTCTGCTTTGATATCTTCGAGCCTGCTGTTGATAAAATGCGGAACGAGCTTTTGCCACGTCCCGCTCCTCCTCTAAGGCGTCCAAACTGTCCTGCCGATCCAGCTCGGCTTCTCTTTCTTCGTACATGCGCACGCGAGGTGAGTCATAAATTATATCGCAGGGCAGAACTGCCTCTGCGCCGTACACCATAAAAATGGTGTGAATCCGGTAGTTCGGTTTGGCGTGGTCCGCAGCCCCCAGAGTACGGAGTCGAGCTCCTCTACCCAGTGCGTGTTAGATTCCTTGAGGGACCGCACTAGTCTGGGTTTGATGCAGCTCATGATTAGACCATTTGCTCGCTCGACTTGACTGTTAGTTTGGGGGTGATAGACTGAAGCGTAGTCGAGCTTGATGCCCATATTTTTGCACCAGAGTTTAACCTCGTCGGCCGTGAAATTCGTGTCGTTATCAGTGATGATGCTGTGGGGGACGCCAAAGCGGTGTACTACCCCGGATATGAAATCTATCACAGGCCCGGATTCTGCCGTTTTAACCGGCTTGGCTTCAATCCATTTGGTGAATTTGTCCACCATGACCAATAAGTATTTGTGCTTGTGGGTTCCCCCTTTAAGGGGTCCGACCATGTCAAGCCCCCAGACCACGAACGACCAGGTGATGGGTATAGTTTTGAGGGCGGTGGGTGGCATGTGGCTCTGATTAGCAAAGAGCTGGCAACCGACGCATCGTTGAACTAAGTCCTGAGCATCTGCCCGGGCTATCGGCCAATAAAATCCTGTACGGAAGGCGTTGCCTACAAGGGCCCGGGCTGCAGCGTGGTGCCCGCCGAGTCCGGCGTGAATTTCAGCCAGGAGATTTCGCCCTTCCTCTTCAGAGATACACCTTTGAAGGACTCCAGTTGTGCTTTTCTTATAAAGTTCTCCCTCATGGACCTTGTAGGCTTTAGATCACCGAACTATGCAGCGGGCCTCATTTTGGTCTTCGGGAAGTTCCTGCCTAATTAAGTAGGCTAGGAATGGTTCCGTCCACGGGGCAATTACTTCCATTATTTCGTGGGCTGAAGGTGTTATTTCATTGGCTGAGCCGCCGATTGTGTCAAAATTGTCTGAGTTAGGTGCTGCAGCTGGCTCCGGATTGTTATTTCCGGACTCCTCTTCCCATAATACGGATGGCTTAAAGAGCTGTTCCAGGAAGATGTTTGGAGGGACGGCGTCATGTTTTGCGCCGATGCGTGCTAACACGTCTGCTGCCTGGTTATTATCCCAGGCTACATGGTGGAATTCGAGTCTTTCGAACCGAGCTGACATTTTTAGGACAGCGTTGCGGTAAGCTGCCATTTTCGGATCTTTGGCGTCAAAGTCTCTATTTACTTGGGATATTGCGAGGTTTGAATCCAGGCGCACCTCTAGGCGTTGAATGCCCATGGAGATTGCCATCCGGAGGCCGTGTAGAAGGGCCTCGTATTCGGCTGCGTTGTTGGAGTCCATGTACATTATTTGAAGTACGTATTGGACTGTGTCTCCAGTTGGGGACGTCAAGACGACGCCAGCCCCCAAGCCAGCCAACATTTTGGATCCGTCGAAATGCATGATCCAATTGGAGTACGCGCCGTACTATTTAGGGAGTTCGGCTTCGGTCCATTTGGCGACGAAGTCAGCCAGGACTTGCGACTTTATAGCTCGTCGTGGTTTGTAGGTTATGTCAAATGGTAAGAGCTCAATGGACCATTTTGCAATCCTGCCCGTTGCATCGCGATTGTTTATAATATCGTTGAGAGGTACTTCGGAGGCCACTGTTATGGAACACTCTTGAAAGTAGTGTCGCAGCTTCCGGGATGCGATGAACACCGCATACGCTATCTTTTGATAATGTGGGTACCGGGACTTGCATGGAGTTAAGACAGTGGATACGTAGTACACTGGTTTTTGAAGAGGGAATCTGTGCCCTTCTGTTTCTCATTCGACGACGAGTACCGCACTAACAACTTGATGTGTTGCTGCGATATATAATAACATAGGTTCGCCCCGGTTGGGTGCGTCTAGGACCGGATTTTTTGCCAGTATGGCTTTGATTTCTTCGAGTCCGGCCGTGGCAGCATCCGTCCATTCGAAGTGTTCGGTGCGCCGAAGGAGGCGATAGAGGGGCAGAGCCTTTTCTCCCAAACGGGAGATGAAGCGGCTTAGAGCCGCTACGCACCCAGTTAGTTTTTGTATTTGCTTGAGGTCTTTTGGGATATCCAATTGTGACAGAGCTCGGATCTTGGCTGGGTTTGCTTCAATTCCTCTACCGGATACAATGAAGCCCAAAAGCTTTCCAACAAGTACCTGTCTTTTGGGTTCAGAAAATCGCCGAAGAGCTTGTTTGACTGGCTTGAATCCCTTTAGGATATTTAGGCTATGCTCCGCCAGCCTGCGTGGGATTCCTGGCATGTCTGAAGGGTGCCAGGCAAAATGTCCCAATTTTCTCGAAGGAATTCTCGTAGTGCGGCTTCTACATCAGGATTTAATTGTTCCCCAATGGATGCCGTGTTTGTGGGGTCCATTGGATGGACCTGAAATTTGACTATTTCATCTGCTGGTTTAAAAGAGGTGGACCTGGACCTCTTATCGAGTATCACATCGTCCCTATCCACCGTGGAGTGCAGCGTAGTTAGTTCCTCTGCCGCTAGGGCTTCGGATAATGCCTCTAGGGCCAGTGCGGCTATCTTATTTTTAGCGCGGAGTGCTGTATCTGGATCACTAGCGAGAGTGATTATTCCATTGGGTCCGGGCATTTTGAGCTTCATGTACCCGTAATGGGGTACAACTTGGAAGATTGTGAATGCCTCTCGCCCTAACAAAGCGTGATATCCGCTGCCGAATGGGGCCACTTGGAACGTGACCTCTTCGGACCTATAATTGTCCGGCGAGCCAAACACTACATCTAGTGTTATTTTTCCTGTGCAGCGTACTTCTCGACTAGGGATTATTCCCCTGAAGGTTGTGCTACTTCGCTCAATGCGGCTCCAGTCAATTTCCATTTTTTGAAGGGTTTCCTCGTAGATGAGGTTTAATCCGCTGCTGGCATCCATGAGTACCTTGGTAAGACGAAAGCCGTCCACTATCGGACTGAGGACCAATGCGGCTGGTGCTCTAGCTGTTCGGAATTTAGGTTCATCGCTGGCATTGAAGGTGATAGCCGTGTCACTCCATGGATTTGTTGTTGCTACTTGGTAGACTTTGGCAAGGCTGCGGATTGTTTGTTTCCGCATGTTATTTGATGCGAAAGTCTCGAAGACTGCTAATATCGTACTGGTACTGCTGGGATGGTTGCCCGGGGCTAAAAAGCCTTCGCCACTTTTGGCCACCTGCCGTAATATCCAACATGCTCGAAGGCTATGTGTTGGAGTGGCGCCCTCCGTACTATGGATTTTGCAGGGTCCGTTGAGCCATCCCTCCAGTACGGTTCCGTACCCTTTAGGGGTTTTTTGCTTTTTTGCTTTTTAACCCAGGTGCTTGAGTATGACGCACCCTTTTATTTCGGACTGGGGTTGTATTCAGGGCCGGATTGTCCCAAAACCTAGTTTCGGTTTTCCAGGCACTCTCCATCGCGCAGTATTTTTGTACAATGGTCGCTAGGTCGGCGAAGCGTGTAACTTTGCAACGACTGATGGCGTTTATGATTCCCTTGTCCGTGCAATTGTTGTAGAAGATTGAAATCACGCTTTCTTCACGGCAGTCCTTTATCCTGTTCATAACCAGGAGGAATCTGGCCCAGTAATGATGTACTGTTTCATCAGGCTCTTGCCGTATTTGATATAGATCGCTTATGTTTGGGTGGGCGGGTGGAATTAAGTTCGGAACCCTGCCCGATCTGAGGCTCAAAGGCCAAGAAGCTTCCGGATTCGGAAGCTTGGTTTGCTGGACGCTTTCCAACAAATCTGGTCCGATGCCTGACTTTAAGTTCAGTATTTGATTAGCGTCCGACCCTCCGTGGGAATCCTGCATGGAGGGATCGGGAATCCGGACATAGTTGGTTTTTAACATAGAAGAAGAGTCGCCGCATTGTTCCTCTACCACAACAACATGGTGGGTAACCTGGGGAGAGGTAATTTCTCTCAGATCAATTTTAAGCCCAATCTGATCGTAGTCGGTAGTGACTCCCAGGGCGGCGATGCGATCCAAGAGCTCATTTACGGAGGAGAGCTCAATCAGATCCAGCTGCTCGGCGAATTCCGAGCTGACGTGAAGATCGCTTTCAATGACCTGAGAGGTCATTGTCGGAGCGGTGGCCGAACAGGCGGTCATAAGAAAACCGCCTAGCCGGATAGTCTGGCCGGCGGCCAAAGCTCCCTTGACGACGGTTCCGTATTTAAAGACGGGAAAAGGCATCCTTCCTGATGGTGACGGCACAGAGGAACTCTCAATGAAAGCACCAATGTCGGTGTCAAAACCGGCGGATCTCGGGTAGGGGGTCCCGAACTGTGCGTCTAGGCGGATGGTAACAGGAGACAAGGGACACGATGTTTTACCCAGGTTCAGGCCCTCTTGATGGAGGTAAAACCCTATGTCCTGCTTGATTAATATTGATGATGTGTGTTACAAGAGTGGATCTACCACGAGATCAAGGAGGCTAAACCCTAGAAGCTAGCCTATGGTATGATTGTTGTTCGTCCTATGGACTAAAGCCATCCGGTTTATATAGACACCGAAGAGGGCTAGGGTTACACAAAGTCGGTTACAATGGAAGGAGATCTACATATCCGTATCGCCAAGCTTGCCTTCCACGCCAAGGAAAGTCCCATCCGGACACGGGAGGAAGTCTTCAATCTTGTATCTTCATAATCTTGGAGTCCGGCCGACCATGATAGTTCGGCTATCCGGACACCCCCTAGTCCGGGACTCCCTCACCACCTCTTCCCTTCCCTCCTTTATGTACGTGGCCAGGGGCACCCCATAGACACAAGTTGATCTTTTAGCCGTGTGCGGTGCCCCCTCCATAGTTTTCCACCTCGGTCATATCATTGTAGTGCTTAGGCGAAGAACTACGTGGTAACTTCATCATCACCATCACCACGCCGTCGCACTGAGGAACTCTCCCTCGGTCTCAGCTGGATCTAGAGTTCAAGGGATGTCACCGATCTGAACGTGTGTAGATCGCGGAGGTGCCGTGCGTTCGGTACTTGATCGGTTGGATCGCGAAGACGTTCGACTACATCAACCGCGTTACTTAATGCTTCTGCTTTCAGTCTACAAGGGTACGTGGACACACTCTTCCCTCTCGTTGCTATGCATCACCTAGATAGATCTTGCATGATCGTAGGATTTTTTTTGAAATTACCGCATTCCAACAGTGGCATCCGAGCCAGGTCTATGCGTAGATGTTATATGCACGAGTAGAACACAAAGAGTTGTGAGCGATAATAGTCATACTGCTTACCACCAACGTCTAACTTTGATTCGGCGGTATTGTTGGATGAAGCGGCCCGGACCGACATTACATGACCGCGTTCATGAGACTGGTTCTACCTACGTGCTTTTGCATAAAAGTGGCTGGCGGGTGTCTGTTTCTCCAACTTTAGTTGAATCGAGTTTGACTATGACCGGTCCTTGTTGAAGGTTAAAACAACACACTTGACAAAAAATCATTGTGGTTTTGATGCGTAGGTAAGAACGGTTCTTGCTAGAAGCCCATAGCAGCCATGTAAAACTTGCAACAACAAAGTAGAGGACGTCTAACTTGTTTTTCCAGGGCTTGTTGTGATGTGATATGGTCAAGGCATGATGTGATATAAATTGTTGTATGAGATGATCATGTTTTGTAACAAAGTTATGGGCAACTGGCAGGAGCCATATGGTTGTTGCTTTATTGTATGCAATGCAATCGCCATGTAATTGTTTTACTTTATCACTAAGCGGTAGCGATAATCGTAGTAACAATAGTTGGCGAGACGCCAATGATGCTACGATGGAGATCAAAGTGTCGCGCCGCTGATGATGGAGATCATGACGATGCTTCGGTGATGGAGATCATGAGCACAAGATGATGATGGTCATATCATGTCACATATTTTTGATTGCATGTGATATTTATCTTTTATGCATCTTATTTTGCTTAGTACGGCGGTAGCATTATAAGATGATCCTTTATTAAATTTCAAGGTTTAAGTGTTCTTCCTGAGTATGCACCATTGCTACAGTTCGTCGTGCTGAGACACCACGTGATGATCGGGTGTGATAAGCTCTACGTTCACGTAAAACAGGTGTCCACCCACAGAATACTCGGGTTAAACTTGACGAGCCTAGCATATGCAGATATAGCCTCAGAACACTGAGACCGAAAGGTCGAGCGTGAATCATATAGTAGATATGATCAACATAGTGATGTTCATCATTGAAAACTACTCCATCTCACGTGATGATCGGACATGGTTTAATTGATTTGGATCACGTGGTCATTTAGATGACTAGAGGGATGTCTATCTAAGTGGGAGTTCTTAAGTAATATGATTAATTGAACTTTAATTTATCATGAACTTAGTCCTGATAGTATTTTGCAAATTATGTTCTAGATCAATAGCTCGTGTTATAGCTTCTCTATGTTTTTTATATGTTCCTAGAGAAAACTAAGTTGAAAGATGATAGTAGCAATGCTGCAGACTGGGTCCATGATCTGAGGTGTATCCTCATTGCTGCACAGAAGAATTATGTCCTTGATGCACCGCTAGGTGACAGACCTATTGTAGGAGCAGATGCAGACGTTATGAACATTTGTCTAGCTCAATATGATGACTACTTGATAGTTTTGTGCACCATGCTTTACGACTTAGAACCGGGAATTCAAAAACGTTTTCAAATGTCACAGAGCATATGAGATGTTCCCAGAGCTGAAATTGGTATTTCAGACTCATGCCCGTGTCAAGAGGTATGAGACCTCTGACAAGTACTTTTCCTAAAAGACGGAGGAGAATTGCTCAACTAGTGAGCATGTGCTCAGAATGTCTTGGTACTACAATCACTTGAATCAAGTGGGAGTTAATCTTCTAGATAAGATAGTGATTGACAGAGTTCTCTAGTCACCATCACCAAGTTACTGGAACTTTGTGATGAACTATAGTATGCAAGGGACACTACAAAAAAAGACACATTCGTGACATTTTGGGCCGAACGAATTTTTTACCTATCATACTTATGACACTTATGATGATAATTGTGACAAAACCTGGTATCATCATAGATGTGGTGGGCTCCTACTTCTATGACAAAAAATCATGACATAAAATGGGATTTTCATCTTGGGCGGGCCGGAGACGCAGCTGCATGACATTCTTTGGGCCGTCCATGATGGAAAAAACCGTGGTAGAAACGAGGGCGAGGAAAATATCGGGGTATTCCCAGTTACGGTGGGTGGTCGGGGCCGAGCGATGCATGGAGGTTTGCATGTTTCTCTCGTACACGCACGCACGTGGGTGTGAGGCGTTGGGCTCTAACTGAACCCGAGCGAGGCGTTCGCCTACTGAACCCGAGCGATTGCACTGCAGGCTACGCGTTACTGAACCCGAGCGATCGATTGATGGCTGCTAACTAAACCTGATCGAGCAATTCCTTCATGCTGGTGCTAACTGAAGCCGATCGATGCTGCCTCTGGATGAACAATGAGCATTGCAGGGGGGGTTTGGATGAACAGTTCCCGGTGGGGGTGGATGAACAGGACCCCGTGGTGTTGCCTATGGATGAACAGGACCCCGATCGATCGAGCCGGTTGGGGTTGGATGAACAGGACCCCGTGGAGGGCTGGATGAATAGGACGACCCCGTGGAGGGTTGGATGAACAATAGACGGTGGAGGGGTGGATGAACAGTAGCCCATGGAGGGGTGGTTGAATAGGATCCCGTGGAGAGGGGTGGTTGAACAGTAGCTAGTCGAGTAGCTCGCGGTGGAGGCTGTATGAACATGAGCCCATGGATGAACAGTCGCAGGTGGAGGCTGGAGGAGGTCGACAGTGGATGAACAGTAGCCCGTGGAGGCTGCAGGAGGTCGACGGTGGAGATGAACAATATCCCGTGGAGTCCCATTTTGTGGTATGCCACACTCCTCCCAATGAACAGGACCTCCGTTTCGACCGTAGCGCTCCAACACAAGTCCGTTTCCTCTGTTTTGCGGTACGCCACACCCCTCTCGATGAACAGGACCCCGTTTCGACCGTAGAGGTCCAACACAAGTTCGCTTCCTCCGTTTTGCGGTACGCCAGACCCCTCCCGATGAACAGGATCCCGTTTTGAACGTGGCCTGTCGAACGCAAGGCCATTTCCTCCGTTCTGCGGTACGCCAGGCCTCGTTTCCATCGGCTATTCCGTCCAAGCCGGTTGGCTCCCATGCGTTCTGTTGCCTCCCAATGAACACGACGCATTCCGTTGCCTCCCGATGAACGCGACGCATTCCGTTGCTTCCCCATGAACACGAGACGACGCAGTTTCTCCGTTCTGACCCAGCCATGTACACGAGCCCTGGCCGTACGTATGTGTGAGTAGGCGTTTGAGACCCCGCCCATATGTATGTACGTGGCCGTATTTTCTTTCTTGCACCCTGGCCGCTGTACATACGTGTACATGCTACATGCGCGCCTCTACTACGACACGTGCGCGCCTCTATATCGACCAGTATGTACATACACATTCGCGACCAGAATGACGATGGTACGTACGCTTCGACTAGGTGGGTCCCGACTATCAGGCACTTCCTTGCGTGCGAAGATGTGGCTGGTGGGTCCCAGCAGTCAGGGGGTGAATCATTTTTTTGCCCATAATATGGACGCACTTCCTTGCGTGCGAAGATGTAGCTGGTAGGTCCCTACTGTCAGGTGGAGGAATCGTTTTTTTCCACGTAATAAGGAGGCACTTCCTTGCTGCGGCCGTGGACCCAGCTGTCAGCCTCTCCACGTACAGTCCATGTCCGATGGAAGTCGTTCCTTGACCATGTTGATCACGCCGTGCCGAGAGCACCAGGGCGGTGGACGATGACGAGGCCTAGGAAGGGGACAACACGGAGCCGGTAAAGACACGACAGTGGAAGCCCGCGCAAAGAGGAGTACGAGGGTTCACTGGTTCGGCTGTGGTGTGAGGTTGTTGTCACCGCAGGGCTTGGCCAGCGGTGGGAGTAGTAGGGGCGGTGAGGCCTCCGCGGCAGCACAGCCGGCCACGGGAGGCAGGAGCAGGCGGCACGACCGACGCTGCTTTGGCGGCTGGAGCAAGAAGACCAGAGGTTGAAGAAGCACTACGACCGTTGGATGAACATCGTACGGTAACTGGAGCTAGAATCGTTCATATTGACTAAGTTGACAAAGCCCTCCATCCCCGTCAACTTAGTAGGCCCACAAGTCAGCATCCCACTATGCTGGGTCCCAGCTAGCAGGGGGAGTATTCATTTTTTTGTGCGTAATAAGGAGGCACTTCCTTGCATGCGAAGATATAGCTGGTGGGTCCGACCTGTCAGCGGGGGGCACGTGTTTTTCGCGAAATACAGAGGCCCTTCCGGTGGGTCCCAGATGTCAGCTGGAGGAATCATTATTTTGCGCGTAATAAGGAGGCATTTCCTTGTGTGCGGCCGTGGACCCAGCTGTCAGCCTCTCCACGTACAGTCCACGTCCGATGGAAGTCATTCCATGACCATGTTGACCACGCCGCGCCGAGAGCACCAGGGCGGTGGACGACGGCGAGGCCTAGGAAGAGGATGACGCGGAGCCGGGGAAGACGCGGAGCCGGGGAAGACGCGGCAGTGGATGCCCACGTGGAGAGGAGTATGAGGGTTCACTGGTTCAGCTGCGGTGTGAGGCTGCCATCACCGCAGGGCCTGGCTAGCGGTGGGAGTAGTAGGGGCGATGAGGCCTCAACGGCAGCACAACCGGCCACTAGAGGCAGGAGCAGGTGGTCTCACCGGCGCTGGTTTGGGCGGTTGGTGCAAGAACAGCAGCGATTGAAGAAGCAGTAGGACCGTTCGATTCAAATCCAATGGTTACTGCTACTAGAATAGTTTGTTCACTAAGTTGACAAGACCCTAAAAAAATACTAAGTTGACAAGCCCTGCGTACGCGTCAACTTAGTAGGCCCACAGGCCAGCCTCCCAACCGGTGCGCCCCAGATGTTAGTGGGAGGAATCATTTTTCTTGCGTAATAAGGAGGCAGTTGATTGCGTGCGGCCAGGACAGCGGAGGGAGTAGGGTGGGCCGGGGAAGCCTGCGCGGCATCATATCGGGCCACAAGAGGAGGGAGCAGGCAGTCCCGCCGGCGCTAGTTTACACGGTTGGAGCAGGAAGATCAGAGATTGAAGAGGCACGTTGGCTGTTGGATGGACATCCAACAGTCACTGCTGCTAGAATCATGTGTTGACTGACAAAGCCTTGCGTAAACAAGTCAGCCTCGAAATCTGTGGCGTGTACAACCCATTTGCTATTATTTTTATAATTTTTACTCATTTTCTAATTCATATGGAATTTATTGCAGCCTGTTTTCCATTTTTAGAATTGCTGCCCATTTTCTAGTCAGTACCAGGGTTAAAAAAATAACTAAATATGTGCGAAATTTTGAAAATTCGCAAATTTTTGTTGGGGAACAAAATATTCTTAATCCAAAAATTAGTAGCCATACTAAAACAAATTTAAAAATAAATTAGTACTATGTCATGTTAAATCCAATGAAATACTATAAAATATCAGTGAAGAACAAAAACAAAAAAAGAAACTAATATCCCATTTGCTATAATTTTTTTGGAATTTTCAACCCCTTTGATATTACTTTTAACAAACACTGACCATGCTATTTGGCCAGGCCGGAATGCATCCCTCCTCGTCTTGAAAGATTTGCAGCCCAGTAAGTCGGAGAAAAAAAATAGGCCTAGCTTGGGTATTCTTCAAAAAGAAATACTGGGCTACCTATTTTCCCAAAGAAAAAACTGCTGGGCTGGTCATGTTGTTAGATGGGCCACAGAGACCGCACAACCCAGTTTATAGCCTGCTCCTCCGAATTACTGCTCAAAAAAAAGTTGTGCAATTCTGTCGTCAAATTACTATACATTGAAAATGATGTGGGTCCCAGATATCAGCAGGGTGGATTAGAGTAAAAAATGAGGGGTGGATCTGAGTAGTAAAAGAGGCGCTTGCTAGTGTTCGGGAGTGGACCTGGTGGGTCCGTACTGTCATACTCACAACTACTGTTCTATCCCGATTCACTATGTTGACAGGGACCGTTTCGAAAAAACTATGTTGACAGGGCCGGACGGTGGCGACGCGGCGAGCACACTAAGGCGGAGGATAAAGTGTTGTCTCCAATGTGCTAGGCTAGGTTGGACATTCTTATTGAAAAATAAAAATGGACCGAAACTATTTACGACCTTGACTACAATTTGCATGGGTCCGCTGGTTGCAAGAAGAAAGTGCTGGGAGAAAGAAGACTGGTCGCTATCTTTGCCTAAGAATAATAACGACTAAATGTAATGACACTATCATAAGAAACAATATCCTCCTGTCAAATCATGAATTTAAAGAACTGGTGCATGAGCATTTAGCTTTATTTATTTATTTACTTATTTATGTTTAGGGGACCATGAGCATGTACCTGGGCCTCCCTTCCAGTTAATTATGGGCTCCTCTATTGGGCCTTCATCAGTGGGCTGCATGTTATCAACAAGTGGAAAATGTGTTCCATACGAAAAATAGTATGCGCTACGTACGGTACGGGGCACTAAGGATCGAACCGTGCAACGACTTCCAAAACATTGTGTTTGTCGTTCTAACAACACATTTATTCAACCAATAGACGAAATATACTACTGATTGTACATTGAAAACAGCAGCAACAACAACCAACGCTGGGGGTGCAACAGAAGCAGTAAGCAGGCTAGAAGAGTGAAGACACAACTCTCTCTTCCAAACCAAACATCAGCCATTATTACAAAAGGGCCACCAAAAAAGAACAAGTGTATGCATCAAACTAAATAAAGATCCTACTACACCAAGTGTACGCATCCAACTAACTGGCTCAGTTAGACGTTACTATTTATTAAGCTGTGGAGATTGGCTGACGGCTTGAACCAGATGGGTGCCTGATGGGGGAAACTCCAGCCAGTAGGTCGAAGTCTGATACTTGCGACCCTCTCTCCTACTTTGGGCTGCAGAGCGTGGCGGCACATATCAGGGTATGGTGCATGCAGAGATGCATGGTACGCTGTGTACACACAGTTTTTCCTGATGAACGAAACCGCACTGCCATCATGATCCTTGCCGTCGGTTATCTCCTAGTTAATCCGATAATTCAGTCCGACAAACAGAGAGCGTGCACCAAGGCTACTTACCAGCCTCCAGTCAAAAAATCTTGAAGGCCCAGAGAAGCTGGGATCCTGCTCAAAGACCTTGCAGTGACTATGATTGTATTCCTCGAAACAACACGTTTGGTACGTGCAAACAATCATCAATCGTTCGCTGTCGTCTGATCGAGCCAGGAACCACCTGCAACTGCCATGCCGCTTTTCTTTGAAAGGTTCTGGGATTAGGAAGGGTAGGGACACCAGGTGGCCTACAACATCATATCATGTTGGAGTCAAATAAAAAAGGGCTCTTGATGTAGTCAATCTTAAGAACAACATGTTATGAGCATGAATATTTTTTCAGTAAATGTTGACAGTAATATAAGCAAGTCATCATGATATCATAGGAAAGTAACATACTGCTTTAGCAGCCGTTTGTAGCGATGACTAGAGTAGGCCAGCAATACGTCCAGCCATAGAAGGAGTCAACAGCGTAAATGAAGCCCTTGTGTTCAATGGCATCATAGAACCATGGAGGATGTATGATCCTGCGATGGACGTGCAGATTTATCCACTTACCGCAGTGACCTGTCAGATAGGCGAGACCACGTTAAAGAACGCAATTAGCCTAAAGTCTTTAGAATTCGCAGATCTTGTGGGCACTTGGAAGATTACAACCTTGAGCAAATCAAACTTGGTATCATGTTGGCTACTATAAGATTCCGAGTATTCCGGGCCACGGTGCCAAAGCAGTGCATTATTAATCAAAGGAAGGGGGATCAATCGCTGGGTGTAGACCTCCATGAGCATCGAGCTGCTGCGACTGTCGATGAGCACCATCCAAGACGTGTTCATGCCGACCTAGTACATACCGTTAATGTAGTTGAGGGTGACGGGGATCGGATCGCAGTCAAGGGGGTTGATTCTCGCCACCCTACGATCGTTATGCTGCGTGACACGCCGTTTCTGAATATCAGGCGGCATCAGCAAGCAAGGAGCTGGCTTAAAAAGCTCCGGCATGAGGGGTTTGAGTAAACGGTACAGCCCTGACGAGCACGCGGCAAGTGGCATGGTACTGAGATTGTCCACATGCAAAACAATGAGCTTGATTACCTCTGTGGGGAGCGAATTCCAGTCACTCTTTCGGCGGACGCTGCTCGGTTCTGCCATTGTTAGTGCTTGGGTTTCGGACGAGGGGGGTGACGGTGTCAAAACCGACGGATCTCGGGTAGGGGGTCCCGAACTGTGCGTCTAAGGCTAATGGTAACAGGAGGCGGGGGACACGATGTTTACCCAGGTTCGGGCCCTCTCTATGGAGGTAATACCCTACTTCCTGCTTGATTGATCTTGATGATATGAGTATTACAAGAGTTGATCTACCACGAGATCATAGAGGCTAAACCCTAGAAGCTAGCCTATGATTCTAATTGTTCTTGTCCTACGGCTAAACCCTCCGGTTCATATAGACACCGGAGGGGGCTAGGGTTACACAGAGTCGGTTACAGAGAAGGAGATCTACATATCCGAATTGCCAAGCTTGCCTTCCACGCAAAGGAGAGTCCCATCCGGACACGGGACGAAGTCTTCAATCTTGTATCTTCATAGTCCAACAGTCCGGCTATCCGAGGACCCCCTAATCCAGGACTCCCTCAGTAGCCCCTGAACCAGGCTTCAACGACGATGAGTCCGGCGCGCAGATTGTCTTCGGCATTGCAAGGCGGGTTCCTTCTCCGAATACTCCATAGAAGATCTTGAATATGAGGATCGTGTCTGGCTCTGCAAAATAATTTCCACATAACACCGTAGAGAGCACAATATTCCACAAATCTAATCTGCTGACAACTTTTGATAGCGTGACATCACACCACGGCCTGGTTATTTATGAACCGTTTTTCCCAGCCTATCGCTACACGTATTGCGAGGCGGTTTTATTGGCACGTTTTGTCGAAGCAGAGATCGTGTTCCCCTTATCACGAGATTTTCATCAATACGAGTGTGGGTAACCCAACCGCGCCTGTTAGTATGACTCCTCGATTTTAGGCGAGTTCCAAACGGTCATGCGGAGGACGCTTTATATTTGTTGGAAATATGCCCTAGAGGCAATAATAAAAGCATTATTATTATATTTCCTTGTTCATGATAATTGTCTTTATTCATGCTATAATTGTGTTATCCGGAAATCGTAATACATGTGTGAATAACAGACATCAACATGTCCCTAGTGAGCCTCTAGTTGACTAGCTCGTTGATCAACAGATAGTCATGGTTTCCTGACTATGGACACTGGATGTCATTGATAACGAGATCACATCATTAGGAGAATGATGTGATGGACAAGACCCAATCCTAAACATAGCACAAGATCGTATAGTTCGTTTGCTAGAGTTTTCCAATGTCAAGTATCTTTTCCTTAGACCATGAGATCGTGTAACTCCCGGATACCGTAGGAGTGCTTTGGGTATGCCAAACGTCACAACGTAACTGGGTGACTATAAAGACAGACTACGGGTATCTCCGAAAGTGTCTGTTGGGTGACATGGATCAAGACTGGGATTTGTCACTCCGTATGATGGAGAGGTATCACTGGGCCCACTCGGTAATGCATCATCATAATGAGCTCAAAGTGACCAAGTGTCTGGTCACGGGATCATGCATTATGGTACGAGTAAAGTGACTTGCCGGTAACGAGATTGAACGAGGTATTGGGATACCGACGATCGAATCTCGGGCAAGTAACATATCGATAGACAAAGGGAATAGCGTACGGGGTTGATAGAATCCTCGACATCGTGGTTCATCCGATGAGATCATCGTGGAGCATGTGGGAGCCAGCATGGGTATCCAGATCCCACTGTTGGTTATTGACCGGAGAGTCGTCTCGGTCATGTCTGCTTGTCTCCCGAACCCGTAGGGTCTACACACTTAAGGTTCAGTTACGCTAGGGTTGTAGGGATATGTATATGCAGTAACCCGAATGTTGTTCGGAGTCCCGGATGAGATCCCGGACGTCACGAGGAGTTCCGGAATGGTCCGGAGGTAAAGATTTATATATGGGAAGTCCTGTTTCGGGCATCGGGACAAGTATCGGGGTTATCGGTATTGTACCGGGACCACCGGAAGGGTCCCGGGGGTCCACCGGGTGGGTCCACCTGTCCCAGGGGGGCCACATGGGCTGTAGGGGGTGCGCCTTGGCCTAATGGGCCAAGGGCACCAGCCCCACATAGGCCCATGCGCCTAGGGTTTGAAGGGGGAAGAGTCCTAGGAGGGGAAGGCACCTCCTAGGTGCCTTGGGGGGGAGGGAAAACCCCCTTGGCCGCCGCACCCCCTAGGAGATTAGATCTCCTAGGGCCGGCCACCCCCCCTTGGCACCCCTATATATAGTGGGGGAGAGGAGGGACTTCATACCTGAACGCCTTGGCCTTTGGTTGCCTCCTTCTCCCTCCCCAAAACCTCCTCCACCTCCATAGTGCTTAGCGAAGCTCTGCCGGAGTACTGCAGCTCCATCAACACCACGCCGTCGTGCTGCTGCTGGTGCCATCTCCCTCAACCTCTCCTCCCTCTCTTGCTGGATCAAGAAGGAGGAGACGTGGCTGTTCCGTACGTGTGTTGAACGCGGAGGTGCCGTCCGTTCGGCGTTGGTGATCAGTGATTTGGATCACGTCAAATACGACTACATCATCACCGTTCTTTTGAACGCTTCCGCTCGCGATCTACAAAGGTATGTAGATGCATCTAATCACTCGTTGCTAGATGAACTCCTAGATGATCTTGGTGAAACGAGTAGGAAAATTTTTGTTTTCTGCAACGTTCCCCAACAGTGGTATCAGAGCTAGGTCTATGCGTAGTTCTTCTTGCGCGAGTAGAACACAATTTGTTGTGGGCGTAGATTTGTCAACTTTCTTGCCGTTACTAGTCCTTTCTTGCTTCAGCGGTATTGTGGGATGAAGCGGCCCGGACCAACCTTACACGTACGCTTACGTGAGACCGGTTCCACCGACTAACATGCACTAGATGCATAAGGTGGCTGGCGGGTGTCTGTCTCTCCTACTTTAGTTGGAGCGAATCGATGAACAGGGTCCTTATGAAGGGTAAATAGAAGTTGACAAATCACGTTGTGGCTTTAACGTAGGTAAGAAAACGTTCTTGCTAGAACCCTAATTCAGCCACGTAAAACTTGCAACAACAATTAGAGGACGTCTAACTTGTTTTTGCAGCAAGTGGTTTGTGATATGATATGGCCAAAGTTGTGATGAATGATGAATGATCTATATGTGATGTATGAGATGTTCATGCTATTGTAATAGGAATCACGACTTGCATGTCGATGAGTATGACAACCGGCAGGAGCCATAGGAGTTGTCTTTATTCTTTTATATGACCTGCGTGTCATCAAGAAACGCCATGTAAATTACTTTACTTTATTGCTAAACGCGTTAGCCATAGTAGTAGAAGTAATAGTTGGCGAGCAACTTCATGGAGACACGATGATGGAGATCATGATGATGGAGATCATGGTGTCAAGCCGGTGACAAGACGATCATGGAGCCCCAAGATGGAGATCAAAGGAGCTATGTGATATTGGCCATATCATGTCACGTTTATTATTTGATTGCATGTGATGTTTATCATGTTTTGCATCTTGTTTACTTAGAATGACGGTAGTAAATAAGATGATCCCTCACAATAAATTCAAGAAGTGTTCCCCCTAACTGTGCACCGTTGCGACAGTTCGCTGTTTCAAAACACCACGTGATGATCGGGTGTTTTATTCAGACGTTCACATACAACGGGTGTAAGACAGATTTACACATGCAAACACTTAGGTTAACTTGACGAGCCTAGCATGTACAGACATGGCCTCGGAACACAGAAGACCGAAAGGTCGAGCATGAGTCGTATAGAAGATACGATCAACATGAAGATGTTCACCGATGTTGACTAGTCCGTCTCACGTGATGATCGGACACGGTCTAGTTTAACTCGGATCATGTAATACTTAGATGACTAGAGGGATGTCTAATCTAAGTGGGAGTTCACTAATAATTTGATTAGTTGAACTTAATTATCATGAACTTAGTCTAAAATCTTTGCAATATGTCTTGTAGATCAAATGGCCAACGTAGTCCTCAACTTCAACGCGTTCCTAGAGAAAATTAAGCTGAAAGACGATGGCAGCAACTATACGGACTGGGTCCGGAACCTGAGGATCATCCTCATAGCTGCCAAGAAAGATTATGTCCTACAAGCACCGCTTGGTGACGCACCCGTTCTCCCTGCAGAACAAGATGTTATGAACGCTTGGCAGGCACGTTTCGATGACTACTCCCTCGTTCAGTGCGGCATGCTTTACAGCCTAGAGCCGGGGCTCCAAAAGCGTTTTGAGAGACATGGAGCATATGAGATGTTCAAAGAGCTGAAAATGGTTTTCCAAGCTCATGCCCGGGTCGAGAGATATGAAGTCTCCGACAAATTCTTCAGCTGTAAGATGGAGGAAAACAGTTCTGTCAGTGAGCACATACTCACTATGTCTGGGTTGCATAACCGCTTGACTCAGCTGGGAGTTAATCTCCCGGATGATGCGGTCATTGACAGAATCCTCCAGTCGCTTCCACCAAGCTACAAGAGCTTTGTGATGAACTTCAATATGCAGGGGATGGAAAAGACCATTCCTGAAGTATTTGCTATGCTGAAATCAGCAGAGGTAGAAGTCAGGAAGGAACATCAAGTGTTGATGGTCAATAAAACCACTAAGTTCAAGAAAGGCAAGGGTAAAAAGAACTTCAAGAAGGACGGCAAGGAGGTTGCCGCGCCCGGCAAGCAAGCTGCCGGGAAGAAGCCAAAGAATAGACCCAAGCCCGAGACTGAGTGCTTTTATTGCAAGGGAAGCGGTCACTGGAAGCGGAACTTCCCTAAGTACTTAGCGGATAAGAAGGCCAGCAAAACAAAAGGTATATGTGATATACATGTAATTGATGTGTACCTTACTAGTGCCCGTAGTGGCTCCTGGGTATTTGATACCGGTGCAGTTGCTCACATTTGTAACTCAAAGCAGGGGCTGCAGAATAAGCGGAAACTGGCAAAGGACGAGGTGACGATGCGCGTCGGGAATGGTTCCAAGGTCAATGTGATCGCCGTCGGCATGCTACCTCTGCATCTCCCTTCGGGATTAGTTTTAAACCTTAATAATTGTTATTTAGTGCCAGCTTTGAGCATGAACATTGTATCGGGATCTCGTTTAATTCGAGATGGCTACTCTTTTAAATCTGAGAATAATGGTTGTTCCATTTTTATGAGAGATATGTTTTATGGTCATGCTCCTATGGTGAATGGTTTATTCTTTATGAATCTCGAACGTGATGCTACACATGTTCATAATGTGAGTACCAAAAGAAGTAAGGTTGATAATGATAGTCCCACATACTTGTGGCACTGCCGCCTTGGTCACATAGGTGTCAAACGCATGAAGAAGCTCCATGCAGATGGACTTTTAGAGTCTCTTGATTATGAATCATTTGACACGTGCGAACCATGCCTTATGGGTAAAATGACCAAGACTCCGTTCTCAGGAACAATGGAGCGAGCAACCGACTTATTGGAAATCATACACACTGATGTGTGCGGTCCGATGAGTGTTGAGGCTCGCGGTGGCTATCGTTATGTTCTCACCCTCACTGATGATTTAAGTAGGTATGGGTATATCTACTTAATGAAACACAAGTCTGAAACCTTTGAAAAGTTCAAGGAATTTCAGAGTGAGGTTGAAAATCAACGTGACAGGAAAATCAAGTTTCTACGATCAGATCGTGGAGGAGAATACTTGAGTCACGAGTTTGGGGCACACTTAAGAAAATGTGGAATAGTTTCAAAACTCACGCCGCCTGGGACACCTCAGCGTAATGGTGTGTCCGAACGTCGTAATCGCACTCTGTTAGATATGGTGCGATCTATGATGTCTCTTACGGATTTACCGCTTTCTTTTTGGGGGTATGCTTTAGAGACTGCCGCATTCACTTTAAATAGGGCTCCGTCGAAATCCGTTGAGATGACACCGTATGAATTATGGTTTGGGAAGAAACCTAAGCTGTCGTTTCTAAAAGTTTGGGGATGCGATGCTTATGTCAAGAAACTTCAACCTGAAAAGCTCGAACCCAAATTGGAAAAATGCGTCTTCATAGGGTACCCAAAAGAAACTATTGGGTACACCTTCTACCTTAGATCCGAAGGCAAGATCTTTGTTGCCAAGAATGGGTCCTTTCTGGAGAAAGAGTTTCTCTCGAAAGAAGTAAGTGGGAGGAAAGTAGAGCTTGATGAAGTATTACCTCTTGAACCGGAAAATGGCGCGACTCAAGAAAATGTTCCTGAGGTGCCAGCACTGACTAGAGAGGAAGTTAATGATAATGATCAAGATACTTCTGATCAAGCCCCTACTGAAATTCGAAGGTCCACAAGGACACGTTCCGCACCAGAGTGGTACAGCAACCCTGTCTTGGAAATCATGCTGTTAGACAATGGTGAACCTTCGAACTATGAATAAGCGATGGCGGGACCGGATTCCAACAAATGGCTAGAAGCGATGAAATCCGAGATAGGATCCATGTATGAAAACGAAGTATGGACTTTGACTGACTTGCCTGTTGAGCGGCGAGCCATAGAAAATAAATGGATCTTTAAGAGGAAGACAGACGCGGATGGTAATGTGACCATCTATAAAGCTCGGCTTGTCGCTAAGGGTTATCGACAAGTTCAAGGGGTTGACTACGATGAGACTTTCTCACCGGTAGCGAAGCTGAAGTCCGTCCGAATCATGTTAGCAATTGCCGCATTCTATGATTACGAAATATGGCAAATGGACGTCAAAACGGCATTCCTTAATGGTTTCCTTAAGGAAGAATTGTATATGATGCAGCCGGAAGGTTTTGTCGATCCTAAGAATGCTGACAAAGTGTGCAAGCTCCAACGCTCGATTTATGGGCTGGTGCAAGCATCTCGGAGTTGGAACATTCGCTTTGATGAGATGATCAAGGCGTTTGGGTTTACACAGACTTATGGAGAAGCCTGCGTTTACAAGAAAGTGAGTGGGAGCTCTGTAGCATTTCTCATATTATATGTAGATGACATACTTTTGATGGGAAATGATATAGAACTCTTGGACAGCATCAAGGCCTACTTGAATAAAAGTTTTTCAATGAAGGACCTTGGAGAAGCTGCTTATATATTAGGCATCAAAATCTATAGAGATAGATCAAGACGCCTCATAGGTCTTTCACAAAGCACATACCTTGATAAGATATTGAAGAAGTTCAATATGGATCAATCCAAGAAAGGGTTCTTGCCTGTGTTACAAGGTATGAAATTGAGCTCAGCTCAATGTCCGACCACGGCAGAAGATATAGAAGAGATGAGCGTCATCCCCTATGCCTCAGCCATAGGTTCTATTATGTATGCCATGCTGTGTACCAGACTTGATGTTAACCTTGCCGTCAGTTTGGTAGGAAGGTACCAAAGTAATCCCGGCAAGGAACACTGGACAGCGGTCAAGAATATCCTGAAGTACCTGAAAAGGACTAAGGAAATGTTTCTCGTTTATGGAGGTGACGAAGAGCTCGTCGTAAAGGGTTACGTCGACGCTAGCTTCGACACAGATCTGGATGACTCTAAGTCACAAACCGGATACGTGTATATTTTGAATGGTGGGGCAGTAAGCTGGTGCAGTTGCAAGCAAAGCGTCGTGGCGGGATCTACATGTGAAGCGGAGTACATGGCAGCCTCGGAGGCAGCACATGAAGCAATATGGGTGAAGGAGTTCATCACTGACCTAGGAGTCATACCCAATGCGTCGGGGCCGATCAAGCTCTTCTGTGACAACACTGGAGCTATTGCACTTGCCAAGGAGCCCAGGTTTCACAAGAAGACAAGGCACATCAAGCGTCGCTTCAACTCCATTCGTGAAAATGTTCAAGATGGAGACATAGAGATTTGTAAAGTACATACGGACCTGAATGTAGCAGATCCGTTGACTAAACATCTCCCTAGAGCAAAACATGATCAACACCAGAATTCCATGGGTGTTCGATTCATCACAATGTAACTAGATTATTGACTCTAGTGCAAGTGGGAGACTGTTGGAAATATGCCCTAGAGGCAATAATAAAAGCATTATTATTATATTTCCTTGTTCATGATAATTGTCTTTATTCATGCTATAATTGTGTTATCCGGAAATCGTAATACATGTGTGAATAACAGACATCAACATGTCCCTAGTGAGCCTCTAGTTGACTAGCTCGTTGATCAACAGATAGTCATGGTTTCCTGACTATGGACACTGGATGTCATTGATAACGAGATCACATCATTAGGAGAATGATGTGATGGACAAGACCCAATCCTAAACATAGCACAAGATCGTATAGTTCATTTGCTAGAGTTTTCCAATGTCAAGTATCTTTTCCTTAGACCATGAGATCGTGTAACTCCCGGATACCGTAGGAGTGCTTTGGGTATGCCAAACATCACAACGTAACTGGGTGACTATAAAGGTAGACTACGGGTATCTCCGAAAGTGTCTGTTGGGTGACATGGATCAAGACTGGGATTTGTCACTCCGTATGACGGAGAGGTATCACTGGGCCCACTCGGTAATGCATCATCATAATGAGCTCAGAGTGACCAAGTGTCTGGTCACGGGATCATGCATTGCGGTACGAGTAAAGTGACTTGCCGGTAACGAGATTGAACGAGGTATTGGGATACCGACGATCGAATCTCGGGCAAGTAACATATCGATAGACAAAGGGAATAGCGTACGGGGTTGATTAAATCCTCGACATCGTGGTTCATCCGATGAGATCATCGTGGAGCATGTGGGAGCCAACATGGGTATCCAGATCCCGCTGTTGGTTATTGACCGGAGAGTCGTCTCGGTCATGTCTGCTTGTCTCCCGAACCCATAGGGTCTACACACTTAAGGTTCAGTTACGCTAGGGTTGTAGGGATATGTATATGCAGTAACCCGAATGTTGTTCGGAGTCCCGGATGAGATCCCGGACGTCACGAGGAGTTCCGGAATGGTCCGGAGGTAAAGATTTATATATGGGAAGTCCTGTTTCGGGCATCGGGACAAGTTTCGGGGTTATCGGTATTGTACCGGGACCACCGGAAGGGTCCCGGGGGTCCACCGGGTGGGTCCACCTGTCCCGGAGGGGCCACATGGGCTGTAGGGGGTGCGCCTTGGCCTAATGGGCCAAGGGCACCAGCCCCACATAGGCCCATGCGCCTAGGGTTTGAAGGGGGAAGAGTCCTAGGAGGGGAAGGCACCTCCTAGGTGCCTTGGGGGGGAGGGAAACCCCCCTTGGCCGCCGCACCCCCTAGGAGATTGGATCTCCTAGGGCCGGCCACCCCCCCTTGGCACCCCTATATATAGTGGGGGAGAGGAGGGACTTCATACCTGAACGCCTTGGCCTTTGGTTGCCTCCTTCTCCCTCCCCAAAACCTCCTCCACCTCCATAGTGCTTAGCGAAGCTCTGCCGGAGTACTGCAGCTCCATCAACACCACGCCGTCGTGCTGCTGCTGGTGCCATCTCCCTCAACCTCTCCTCCCTCTCTTGCTGGATCAAGAAGGAGGAGACGTGGCTGTTCCGTACGTGTGTTGAACGCGGAGGTGCCGTCCGTTCGGCGCTGGTCATCGGTGATTTGGATCACGTCGAGTACGACTACATCATCACCGTTCTTTTGAACGCTTCCGCTCGCAATCTACAAAGGTATGTAGATGCATCTAATCACTCGTTGCTAGATGAACTCCTAGATGATCTTGGTGAAACGAGTAGGAAAAATTTTGTTTTCTGCAACGTTCCCCAACAATATTCACCCCCTTTATAAAGGGACCAAGGCCTGTCCCTTTCTTCCCACGCTCGATCCTTCCCCCACCTCGAGTTCCAACACCCAAAGCTCAGGCTTAAGCGCTTCGGACCTTCAATCATGTCCGGACCCAACCTTCATGGTCGGTGGATGGCCTCCTCTATCACAGAGGAGGACATCAAGAAGCTCAGGGAGGCCAGGTATCTGACCGCCGAAATCCCGCAAAGGCTGCCTGCTCAAGGGTAGGTCATCCCCACTCCCGAACCCAACGAGAGCATCGTATTTGTTTCCCACTTCCTACGAGGGCTAGGCTTTAGTCTTGATCCCTTTGTTAGAGGGCTAATGTTCTAGTACAGGCTAGATTTTCATGATCTAGCTCCGAATTCCATCCTTCACATCTCGTCGTTTATCGTCGTGTGTGAAGCCTTCCTCCGCATTACCCCACGCTTCTGCTTGTGGCTCAAGACCTTTGATGTGAAGCCGAAGATGATTGACGGGCGACACATGGAGCGCGGAGGTGCTATAATAAGCAAAGGTGCCAAGGCCCTATGGCCAAAGGGTTCCTTCCCGGAGGTCTCCGACTTATGGCAACGGGAGTGGTTCTATATCACAGCTCCCCGAGGCACAAAGTGGGCAGCCGCCCCAGCCTTCCGCCCGGGCCCTCCGCCTCAACTAGCATCATGGGTCAATAAAGGGCTGGACTGGGGGGCAGTGAATGATGCGTTGACATTACAAAGCCGCATCCAAGATCTTCTAAAGAGGGATGTCAGCCTCAGCAAAATAATTCAAGTAATGCTAGTCCGTCGGGTCCTACCATGCAAACGTCGACCTCTCCGGATGTGGGAGTTCAACCCAGAAGGACCGCAAACTATTCAGCACTTCTTCAGCATGACGCTCGAAGGGATGTATCCATTATTCTTCGGATCACGAATAAAGTGTCCTGACACCACCGAGGATATGGGCCTGAACTGCAATTGTCCGGATACCCAAGTAAGTAACTCCACGACCGAACACGCTGTTCATGTTTGTCATAACATTATTCTGAAAACATCCTCGGCCAGGATTGGCTAAGAAAGGCGGAGAGGATCAGGTGTTCGGCCCCTCTTCCTGAAGGCTCGCCAGACCCCGTGCTAACCGGGATGCTTGAGCGTGCACCTTATCAAGTGCCATCAGGAGAAAATAAAGGGAGGCAAAGAGAAGCTGAGAGCGGGCTTCTTACATTATACATCCAGACCGGGGAAACTGATGTCTCCACAAAGGAGGATAGTCGGGGAGGTGAATCTAAAATCCCCTTCCCCCACGGGAAGAAAAGGGCCGCCTCCGAAGACTTGGAAGTGGAGGTTTCCAAACGAGGGAAGAAACCCTCACCAGGGGACCCTGCCCCAAAGGGCGTCCTTACCGCAGATTGCCTGTCGGTGTCAAAACCGGCAGATCTCGGGTAGGGGGTCCCGAACTGTGCGTCTAAGGCTAATGGTAACAAGAGGCCGGGGACACGATGTTTACCCAGGTTCGGGCCCTCTCGATGGAGGTAATACCCTACTTCCTTCTTGATTGGTCTTGATGATATGAGTATTACAAGAGTTGATCTACCACGAGACCAGAGAGGCTAAACCCTAGAAGCTAGCCTATGTATGATTGTTGTTGATGATAATGATGAGTCCTACGGACTAAACCCTCCGGTTTATATAGACACCGGAGAGGGCTAGGGTTACACAGAGTCGGTTTACAGAGAAGGAGATCTACATCCGAATCGCCAAGCTTGCCTTCCACGCCAAGGAGAGTCCCATCCGGACACAGGACGAAGTCTTCAATCTTGTATCTTCATAGTCCAACAGTCCGGCAAAAGTATATAGTCTGTCTGTCCGGATACCCCCTTATCCAGGACTCCCTCAGTAGCCCGTGAACCAGGCTTCAATGACGACAAGTCCGGCGCGTATATTATCTTCGGCATTGCGAGGCGGGTTCCATCTCTGAATACTTCAAGATAAATTCCGAACACAAGGACCGTGTCCGGCTCTGCGAGATAACATTCCATATACCACCATAGAGAGAATAATAATCCACGAATCCAATCTGCTGACAATTCTTCAACAAGTGACGTCACGCCATGGTCCGGTTTTTATTCGAACCGTCTTCTATAATCTGCTTCCGCACACATTGCGAGGCGGTTTTTTTGGCACATTTTGTCAAAGCAGAGATCGTGTCCCCTTAACGCGGGATCCTCTTCAATACGGGCGTAGGTAACCCAACCGCACCATCAATTACCGTAAGTGGGGAACGAGAGGCTCCGTTAGGCAAGCGGGGAGGCGTAAAGTTTTATCGCCTTTATAAAGGGGAAAAGCTTCCTCCTTTCTACCCACGCCTTCTTCTACTTCTACTCGCGCCTTTCCTTTCGCCCGAGCCCTAGCACCCAAGCATTCATCCTTCCCACCAAAAAAGGTCCTCCAAAAATGTCCGAATCCGGAGCAGGAGGCAAGTGGATGGCCTCCTCTGTCCAGGAGAAGGATATTAAAAAGCTGCGGGCGGCCGGATATATGGCCAAGAAAATTGGCCACCGTCTTCCAACGGCGGGATAGATTGTCCCTACTCCGGAGCCCCATGAGCGAGTTGTTTTCCTCCCCCATTTTGTCCGTGGGCTCGGGTTTCCCCTCCACCCTTTTGTTCGCGGCATCATGTATTACTACGGGATTGATTTTCATGATCTATCCCCCAATTATTTCCTCAAAATCTCGACACTTATTGTCGTGTGCGAGGCCTTTCTCTGTATCTCGCCACACTTCGGGCTATGGCTCAAGATCTTCAACGTGAATCCCAAAGTGGTGAGTGGCGAACATGCCGAGTGCGGAGGCGCCATGGTGAGCAGGATGCCCAAGGTCACATGTCCGACGAGTACTTTCAATGACTCCGTCAAGGAGTGGCAGCAACAGTGGTTCTATATCACTGAGCCACGCGACAAAAAGTGAGCCGCTCCTCCTAAGTTTCGATCTGGAGCCCCTTTGCGGCTCACGTCCTGGCCCAAGAAGGGCGTGAACTGGTCGTCGTCCGACGAACTGTTAGTGATCCAGGCGCATGTCAAAGGTATGGAGGACAAGGCCATCAGGCTTGTAGAGGTGGTCCAGGTGATGCTGGTCCGCCTGACCCTTCCTTGCCAGCACATGAAGGAAATATGCTCTAGAGGCAATAATAAAGTTATTATTATTTCCTTATATCATGATAAATGTTTATTATTCATGCTAGAATTGTATTAACCGGAAACATGATACATGTGTGAATACATAGACAAACATATAGTCACTAGTATGCCTCTACTTGACTAGCTCATTAATCAAAGATGGTTATGTTTCCTAACCATAGACATGTGTTGTCATTTGATTAATGGGATCACATCATTAGGAGAATGATGTGATTGACATGACCCATCCCGTTAGCTTAGCACTTGATCGTTTAGTATTCTGCTATTGCTTTCTTCATGACTTATACATGTTCCTGTAACTATGAGAATTATGCAACTCCCGTTTACCGGAGGAACACTTTGGGTACTACCAAACGTCACAACGTAACTGGGTGATTATAAAGGAGTACTATAGGTGTCTCGGAAGGTACATGTTGAGTTGGCGTATTTTGAGATTAGGTTTTGTCACTCCGATTGTCGGAGAGGTATCTCTGGGCCCTCTCGGTAATACTCATCACTTAAGCCTTGCAAGCATTATAACTAATAAGTTAGTTATGAGATGACGTATTACAGAACGAGTAAAGAGACTTGCCGGTAACGAGATTGAACTAGGTATTGGATACCGACGATCAAATCTCGGGCAAGTAACATACCGATGACAAAGGGAACAACGTATGTTGTTATGCGGTTTGACCGATAAAGATCTTCGTAGAATATGTAGGAACCAATATGGGCATCCAGGTCCCGCTATTGGTTATTGACCGAGAATGGTTTTAGGTCATGTCTACATAATTCTCGAACCCGTAGGGTCCGCACGCTTAACGTTTCGATGATAGTTTTATTATGAGTTTATAAGTTTTGATGTACCGAAGTTTGTTCGGAGTCCCGGATGTGATCACGGACATGACGAGGAGTCTCGGAATGATCGAGACATAAAGATTGATATATTGGAAGCCTATGTTTGGACATCGGAATGGTTCCGGGTGAAATCGGCATTTTACCGGAGTACCGGGAGGTTACCGGAACCCCCCCGGGGGTTGATGGGCCTACTTGGGCCACGAGGGAGAAGAGAGAAGGAGCCAGGAGGGGGCCACGCGCCCCTCCCCCTCCTAGTCCGAATAGGACAAGGGAAGGGGGGCGGCGCCCCCCTTTCCTTCCCCTCTTCCTCCTCTTTCCCCCCTTCTCCTACTCCTACTTGGAAAGAGGGAGTCCTACTCCCGATGGGAGTAGGACTCCCCCCCTTGGCGCGCCCTCTAGGCCGGCCGCCTCCTCCCCCTTGGCTCCTTTATATACGGGGGCAGGGGGCACCCCAAAGACACACAAGTTGATCTACGGATCGTTCCTTAGCCGTGTGCGGTGCCCCCTTCCACCATATTCCACCTCGGTCATATCGTCGTGGAGTTTAGGCGAAGCCTCGCCGGTAGAACATCATCATCGTCACCATGCCGTCGTGCTGACGGAACTCATCTCCGGAGCCTTTGCTGGATCGGAGGGCCGGAGATCGTCATCGAGCTGAACGTGTGCTGAACTCGGAGGCTCCGTACGTTCGATGCTTGGATCGGTCGGATCGTGAAGACGTACGACTACATCAACCGCGTTGTGCTAACGCTTCCGCTTATGGTCTACGAGGGTACGTAGACGAACACTCTCCCCTCTCGTTGCTATATCATCAACATGATCTTGCGTGTGCGTAGGAATTTTTTTGAAATTACTACGTTCCCCAACAGTGGCATCCGAGCCTAGGTTTTATGCGTTGATGTTATATGCACGAGTAGAACACAAGTGAGTTGTGGGCGATATAAGTCATACTGCTTACCAGCATGTCATACTTTGGTTCAGCGGCATTGTGAGATGAAGCGGCCCGGACCGACATTACGCGTACGCTTACGCGAGACTAGTTTCACCGCTACGAGCACTCGTTGCTTAAAGGTGACCGGCGGGTGTCTGTCTCTCTCACTTTAGTTGAACCGAGTGTGGCTACGCCCGGTCCTTGCGAAGGTTAAAACAGCACCCACTTGACAAACTATCGTTGTGGTTTTGATGCGTAGGTAAGAACGGTTCTTGCTAAGCCCGTAGCAGCCACGTAAAATTTGCAACAACAAAGTAGAGGACGTCTAACTTGTTTTTGCAGGGCATGTTGTGATGTGATATGGTCAAGACGTGATGCTATATTTTATTGTATGAGATGATCATGTTTTGTAACCGAAGTTATCGGCAACTGGCAGGAGCCATATGGTTGTCGCTTTTATTGTATGAAATGCAAACGCCCTGTAATTGCTTTACTTTATCACTAAGCGGTAGCGATATTCATAGAAGCAATAGATGGCGTAACGACAACGATGCTACGATGGAGATCAAGGTGTCGCGTCGGTGACGATGGTGATCATGACGGTGCTTCGAAGATGGAGATCACAAGCACAAGATGATGATGGCCATATCATATCACTTATATTGATTGCATGTGATGTTTATCCTTTATGCATCTTATCTTGCTTTGATTGACGGTAGCATTTTAAGATGATCTCTGACTAATTATCAAGAAGTGTTCTCCCTGAGTATGCACCGTTGCGAAAGTTCTTCGTGCTGAGACACCACGTGATGATCGGGTGTGATAGGCTCTACATTCAAATACAACGGGTGCAAAACAGTTGCAGACATGGAATACTCAGGTTATACTTGACGAGCCTAGCATATACAGATATGGCCTCGGAACACGGAGACCGAAAGGTCGAGCGTGAATCATATAGTAGATATGATCAACATAGCGATGTTCACCATTGAAACTACTCCATCTCACGTGATGATCGGACATGGTTTGGTTGATTTGGATCACGTGATCACTTAGATGACTAGAGAGATGTCTGTCTAAGTGGGAGTTCTTAAGTAATATGATTAATTGAACTTAAATTTATCATGAACTTAGTACCTGATAGTATCTTGCTTTTCTATGTTTGTTTGTAGATAGATGGCTCGTGCTGTTGTTACGTTGAATTTTAATGCGTTCCTTGAGAAAGCAAAGTTGAAAGATGATGGTAGCAATTACACGGACTGGGTCCGTAACCTGAGGATTATCCTCATTGCTGCACAGAAAAGTTACGTCCTGGAAGCACCGCTGGGTGCCAGGCCTGCTGCTGATGCAACTGACGATGTTAAGAACGTCTGGCAGAGCAAAGCTGATGACTACTCTATAGTTCAGTGTGCCATGATTTATGGCTTAGAACAGGGCCTTCAACGATGTTTTGAACGTCATGGAGCATATGAGATGTTCCAGGAGTTGAAGTTAATATTTCAAGCAAATGCCCGGATTGAGAGATATGAAGTCTCCAATAAGTTCTATAGCTGCAAGATGGAGGAGAATAGTTCTGTCAGTGAACACATACTCAAAATGTCTGGGTATAATAATCACTTGATTCAACTGGGAGTTAATCTTCCTGATGATAGTGTCATTGACAGAATTCTCCAATCACTGCCACCAAGCTACAAGAGCTTCATAATGAACTATAATATGCAAGGGATGAACAAGACTATTCCCGAGTTCTTCGCGATGCTGAAAGCCGCGGAGGTAGAAATCAAGAAGGAGCATCAAGTGTTAATGGTTAACAAAACCACTAGTTTCAAGAAGAAGGGAAAAGGGAAGAAGAAGGGGAACTGCAAAAAGAACGGCAAGCAAGTTGTTGCTCAAGAGAAGAAACCCAAGTCTGGACCTAAGCCTGAAACTGAGTGCTTCTACTGCAAGCAGACTGGACACTGGAAGCGGAACTGCCCCAAGTATTTGGCGGATAAGAAGGATGGCAAAGTGAACAAAGGTATATGTGATATACATGTTATTGATGTGTACCTTACTAAGGCTCGCAGTAGCACCTGGGTATTTGATACTGGTTCTGTTGCTAATATTTGCAACTCGAAACAGGGACTACGGATTAAGCGAAGATTAGCTAAGGACGAGGTGATGATGCGCGTGGGAAATGGTTCCAAAGTCGATGTGATCGCGGTCGGCACGCTACCTCTACATCTACCATCGGGATTAGTATTAGACCTAAATAATTGTTATTTGGTGCCAGCGTTGAGCATGAACATTATATCTGGATCTTGTTTGATGTGAGACGGTTATTCATTTAAATCAGAGAATAATGGTTGTTCTATTTATATGAATAATATCTTTTATGGTCATGCACCCTTGAAGAGTGGTCTATTTTTATTGAATCTCGATAGTAGTGATACACATGTTCATAGTGTTGAAACCAAAAGATGCAGAGTTGATAATGATAATGCAACTTATTTGTGGCACTGCCATTTAGGTCATATCGGTGTAAAACACATGAAGAAACTCCATACTGATGGGCTTTTGGAATCACTTGATTATAAATCACTTGGTACTTGCGAACCGTGCCTTATGGGCAAGATGACTAAAACGCCGTTCTCCGGTACTGTGGAGAGAGCAACAGATTTGTTGGAGATCATACATACAGATGTATGTGGTCCAATGAATGTTGAGGCTCGTGGCGGATATCGTTATTTTCTCACCTTCACAGATGATTTAAGCAGATATGGGTATATCTACTTAATGAAACACAAGTCTGAAATATTTGAGAAGTTGAAAGAATTTTAGAGTGAAGTGGAAAATCATCGTAACAAGAAAATAAAGTTTCTACGATCTGATCGTGGAGGAGAATATTTGAGTTACGAGTTTGGTCTACACTTGAAACAATGCGGGATAGTCTCGCAACTCACGCCACCTGGAACACCACAACGAAATGGTGTGTCCGAACGTCGTAATCGTACATTACTTGATATGGTGCGATCTATGATGTCTCTTACTGATTTACCGCTATCGTTTTGGGGTTATGCTTTAGAGACGGCCACATTCACGTTAAATAGGGCACCATCAAAATCCGTTGAGACGACACCTTATGAACTGTGGTTTGGCAAGAAACCAAAGTTGTCATTTCTTAAAGTTTGGGGCTGCGATGCTTATGTGAAGAAACTTCAACCAGATAAGCTCGAACCCAAATCGGAGAAATGTGTCTTCATAGGATACCCAAAGGAGACAATTGGGTACACCTTCTATCACAGATCTGAGGGCAAGATTTTCGTTGCTAAATTCGGATCCTTTCTAGAGAAGGAGTTTCTCTCGAAAGAAGTGAGTGGGAGGAAAGTAGAACTTGACGAGATAACTATATCTACTCCCTTATTGGAAAGTAGTTCATCGCAAGAACCGGTTCCTGTGACAACTACACCAATCAGTGAGGAAGCTAATGATATTGATCATGAAACTTCAGATCAAGTTTCTACAGAACCTCGTAGGTCTACCAAAATAAGATCCGCACCAGAGTGGTACGGTAATCCTATTCTGGAAGTCATGTTACTTGACCATGATGAACCTGCGAACTATGAGGAAGCGATGATGAGCCCAGATTCCGAAAAATGGCTAGAGGCCATGAAATCTGAGATGGGATCCATGTATGAAAACAAAGTATGGACTTTGGTTGACTTGCCCGATGATCGGCAAGCTATTGAGAATAAATGGATTTTTAAGAAGAAGACTGACGCTGATGGTAATGTAACTGTCTATAAAGCTCGACTTGTTGCGAAAGGTTTTCGACAAGTTCAAGGGGTTGACTACGATGAGACTTTCTCACCCGTAGCGATGCTTAAGTCTGTCCGAATCATGTTAGCTATTGCTGCATTTCATGATTATGAAATTTGGAAAATGGATGTCAAGACTGCATTCTTGAATGGATTTCTAGAAGAAGAGTTGTATATGATGCAGCCGGAAGGTTTTGTTGATCCAAAAGGTGCTAACAAAGTGTGCAAGCTCCAGCGTTCCATTTATGGACTGGTGCAAGCATCTCGGAGTTGGAATAAACGCTTTGATAGTGTGATCAAAGCATATGGTTTTATACAGACTTTTGGAGAAGCCTGTATTTACAAGAAAGGGAGTGGGAGCTCTGTAGCATTTCTAGTTTTATATGTAGATGACATATTGTTAATTGGAAATGATGTTGAATTTCTGGATAGCATAAAGGGATACTTGAATAAAAGTTTTTCAATGAAAGACCTCGGTGAAGCTGCTTATATATTGGGCATCGAGATCTATAGAGATAGATCAAGACGCTTAATAGGACTTTCACAAAGCACATACCTTGACAAAATTTTGAAAAAGTTCAAAATGGATCAGGCAAAGAAAGGATTCTTGCCTGTGCTACAAGGTGTGAAGTTGAGTCAAACTCAATGCCCGACCACAGCAGAAGATAGAGATAAAATGAAAGATGTTCCCTATGCTTCAGCCATAGGCTCTATCATGTATGCAATGCTGTGTACCAGACCTGGCGTATGCTTAGCAATAAGCTTGGCAGGAAGGTACCAAAGTAATCCAGGAGTGGATCACTGGACAGCGGTCAAGAACATCCTGAAATACCTGAAAAGGACTAAGGATATGTTTCTCGTATATGGAGGTGACAAAGAGCTAGTCGTAAAAGGTTACGTCGATGCAAGCTTTGACACTGATCCGGACGATTCTAAATCGCAGACCGGATATGTGTTTATATTAAAAGGTGGAGCTGTAAGTTGGTGCAGTTCTAAACAAAGCGTCGTGGCGGGATCTACATGTGAAGCGAAGTACATACCTGCTTCTGAAGCAGCGAATGAAGGAGTCTGGATGAAGGAGTTCATTTCCGATCTAGGTGTCATACCTAGTGCATCGGGACCAATGAAGATCTTCTGTGACAATACTGGTGCAATTGCCTTGGCAAAGGAATCCAGATTTCACAAGAGGACCAAGCACATCAAGAGACGCTTCAATTCCATTCGGGACCAAGTCCAAGTGGGAGACATAGAGATTTGCAAGATACATACGGATCTAAATGTTGCAGACCCGTTGACTAAGCCTCTCTCATGAGCAAAACATGATCAGCACCAAGACTCCATGGGTGTTCGAATCATTACTATGTAATCTAGATTATTGACTCTAGTGCAAGTGGGAGACTGAAGGAAATATGCCCTAGAGGCAATAATAAAGTTATTATTATTTCCTTATATCATGATAAATGTTTATTATTCATGCTAGAATTGTATTAACCGGAAACATGATACATGTGTGAATACATAGACAAACATATAGTCACTAGTATGCCTCTACTTGACTAGCTCATTAATGAAAGATGGTTATGTTTCCTAACCATAGACATGTGTTGTCATTTGATTAATGGGATCACATCATTAGGAGAATGATGTGATTGACATGACCCATCCCGTTAGCTTAGCACTTGATCGTTTAGTATTCTGCTATTGCTTTCTTCATGACTTATACATGTTCCTGTAACTATGAGAATTATGCAACTCCCATTTACCGGAGGAACACTTTGGGTACTACCAAACGTCACAACGTAACTGGGTGATTATAAAGGAGTACTACAGGTGTCTCCGAAGGTACATGTTGAGTTGGCGTATTTCGAGATTAGGTTTTGTCACTCCGATTTTTGGAGAGGTATCTCTGGGCCCTCTCGGTAATACTCATCACTTAAGCCTTGCAAGAATTATAACTAATAAGTTAGTTATGAGATGACGTATTACAAAACGAGTAAAGAGACTTGCCGGTAACGAGATTGAACTAGGTATTGGATACCGACGATCAAATCTCGGGCAAGTAACATACTGATGACAAAGGGAACAACGTATGTTGTTATGCGGTTTGACCGATAAAGATCTTCGTAGAATATGTAGGAACCAATATGGGCATCCAGGTCCCGCTATTGGTTATTGACCGAGAATGGTTTTAGGTCATGTCTACATAATTCTCGAACCCGTAGGGTCCGCACGCTTAACGTTTTGATGATAGTTTTATTATGATTTATAAGTTTTGATGTACCGAAGTTTGTTCGGAGTCCCGGATGTGATCACGGACATGACGAGGAGTCTCGGAATGATCGAGACATAAAGATTGATATATTGGAAGCCTATGTTTGGACATCGGAATGGTTCCGGGTGAAATCGACATTTTACCGGAGTACCGGGAGGTTACCGGAACCCCCCCGGGGGTTGATGGGCCTACTTGGGCCACGAGGGAGAAGAGATAAGGAGCCAGGAGGGGGCCGCGCCCCCCTCCCCCTCCTAGTCCGAATAGGACAAGGGAAGGGGGGCGGCGCCCCCCCTTTCCTTCCCCTCTTCCTCCTCTTTCCCCCCTTCTCCTACTACTTGGAAAGAGGGAGTCCTACTCCCGGTGGGAGTAGGACTCCCCCCCCTTGGCACGCCCTCTAGGCCGGCCGCCTCCTCCCCCTTGGCTCCTTTATATACGGGGGCGGGGGGCACCCCAAAGACACACAAGTTGATCTACGGATCGTTCCTTAGCCGTGTGCGGTGCCCCCTTCCACCATATTCCACCTCGGTCATATCGTCGCGGAGTTTAGGCGAAGCCCTGCGCCGGTAGAACATCATCATCATCACCATGCCGTCGTGCTGACGGAACTCATCTCCGGAGCCTTTGCTGGATCGGAGGGCCGGAGATCGTCATCGAGCTGAACGTGTGCTGAACTCGGAGGCTCCGTCCCTTCGGTGCTTGGATCGGTCGGATCGTGAAGACGTACGACTACATCAACCGCGTTGTGCTAACGCTTCCGCTTATGGTCTACGAGGGTACATAGACGAACACTCTCCCCTCTCGTTGCTATATCATCAACATGATCTTGCGTGTGCGTAGGAATTTTTTTGAAATTACTACGTTCCCCAACAGCACAGAGGCTGTAATTTGTGGGAGTAAGACCCGGCCGAGCACCAGACCCTGCGGGAGCTTTTCGGCTCCACGCACAAGGACATCTGGAAGGTGCTCTTTAAGTCCGGCAAACCATGGCCGGACTCTACCGCAGACCGCGGGTATCAGTTGTCCCACCCCGCCAGTCCGGTAAGTCGTCATCATATCTTGGCTATTCGCATGTGTCATTGCTATGTCTCGAAGGAGATGTTTTCTAACGTGTCTTTCCACGGAATCCCCAGGAATGGACGAAGGTGGTGGAGCGGATTCATTGTCCGGCCCCGCTGCTGGAAGAACCGGCGGGACCTCTTCTGACGAAGATGCTGGTCCCAGCGGCTTACAAGGCGCCGAAGAAAGAGGCCAACAAAAAGGCCAAGGAGACTAGGAGCGGTCTCCATTGTCAGGGCGCTTCGGACACGAAGTCCGAAGACTCCAGCGACCCTCCCTCCTCCAGACAGAATGAGGAGGAGGAAGAGGATGAGGATGAGGAGGAGGAGGATGAAGAGCCCGAGTCCCGTACGAGGGGGAGGAAGAAAAGGGCAGCCACCTCATCCTTAGAGGCAGATTCACCTAAGAGGGGAAGAACATCCATTCCCGAGGCGTCCACCACGGCTACTGACAGTAGCCCGGAGTGGGATCCCAGGGCCCAGCCCCTGGTAAAATCGTAAGTGCATGAAATCCGGACACATCCATGCATCCAGAATTTACTAGAATGCAGTATTTTGATTCACACTGTACTTTTTACAGTCCGGCGAGGTCTCCGGCCCAACATGCCTCATCAGAGGTCTCGTTGAGTCCCGATGCCTTGCAGAGTGAGACCCCTCCCAGGGCCCCTTCCCCAAAGCCTGGCTGTGACACCGAGGTGTTGTCAAAAAAGGACCTAAGCCAGGGGGCGCACCTTGGGGGCCGGACGCGCGGGAGCGGCGGTTCCCATGAATATCGACGGCGGGGGCGATCGTGGATCCGGCCCATAGCCGGACACAGTCCCGGAGACCCTGAAGGCTTCGAGATTAGGCAAGCAGCCCCTTACTGGAGGGGGCAATCCTACTCCACCTGCGACCTCCGTCCAACCAAACGCGTCAGGCGGCCTATCGACAGCACTGGAGAGTGCGTCCATTATTGATGAACACCGCGCCCTTATGGGCGTGGTGATAGAAAAGATTCAGGCCGCCGAGAGCGGACTGAATGAATCCTGCGTCAGCCTTATAAAATGTTTGGAGGTATGTGTAGAAGACTGTCATAGTATAGATAGTAGCCCCTGATACACTGTTCGGAGAGGACAGGAACCAGACAGGGGATCAACTTCCCGCCCGCAGGAGACTTAGCTATTGACATATATATTTTTTGTGAATCAAATGTCTGCAACAACTGCCTCCTCTCATACCGCGGAAGTGTCCGAACTCAAGCAGAGTCTGGTGCGGGCCGGAGAAGAACTCGACTGAGTGAAGAAGCAGCTAGAGGAGAAACAAGGTATGTTTTGAAAACTTTTAGTAAGTTTTGACACAAGTAAGTAGTTGTGACTATCTTAAAGTATATATACCGCGCGCTCCAAGGGCGAATGCTGAAATTGAAGCGCTCAAGAAGGATGTTGCCTTGGCCGAAAAAATGAGGCTGCGGAGTAGACTCTCCATGAGAAACACGAGGCGAGGGTCGTGGAAGCTGAACGAGAGCTTCAGGAGGCCGTAGGGAGAAACGAGAGCTTGGAGCAGAGTCTATCGTTGAAAGAATCCGAACTCGCCCAAGCTCTCCGGACCGTGAATGAGGCTCGGGAGGAAGCCCAGGCCGCGCTGAAGGATATTTAGGAGGCGCGGAAGATTGCGGCTGGTAAGGGGGATGTTTGTTTTTTCAAGGTGCCTTACGCTTTCGCAGGGAAGATTCATGGTGACCCATTGAATCCTAATTTTTCCAAGAGCATTTGCGGATTTGCCACGCAGCATATCTCATGCTGCCCAATTTTGCCGAGCTGAGAAGAAGGAAACTGCGGAGAAGCTCTTCTGGTCGCAGTATTTGGCGCCGAACTATCCGGTGCCGTTTGTCGACCAGCTCAAACAGCTGATCGAGCTGCATCAGGCGGCCGAACTAGCCATGAAGGATTTGGTTATCCAGCTGTGGCCCGCCGAGCCCATACCGAGCCATTTCTTCGGGCTCGTGAAGCGGATTGGGAGGGCCTGCCCTCGACTGGACATCATTAAGCGATCAGTTTGCATAGAAGGGGCACGAATGGCGTTTTCCCGTGCAAAAGTGCATGGGGGAAGCTTGATGCTGAGAAGCTGATGACCGAGGGGCCGCCGGAGGGGAAGGAGCACCGCAAGCCCGAACTATATTACGATGGCGTCCTGAAAGGCACCTGCCTCGTGGCCGAGGAATGTATGAAAGACATTATTTTTCCCTGAAAGCAGTTGTGCTATCCTTTGTAAGGCAAAACAGAGTCACTTATATGTAGGTGTCTGTTATGTGTAAATTTTGTTCCCGCGCGGCCGTTTAATATGTTAGTCTTGAGAGTTGGCTAGTTGTCGGCTTTTGCCCCCACGTAGGAACTACGGGGGTGTTCGGGATACACCTGAACACTCTTTATCCCATTCTTGGGTCCATGAAGGAGGTGTTCAGCACAGCGAACCAGGCAATCGGACTACAGGGCTTTATTACTCTCACTTAGCCATAGGAATTCGAGTATGGGAGGCGCAGCCCCTGGTGTTTGGAAGACCGCACGAGGGGCTCTAATAGCGCCTGATCGGTGAACCGATCCTTTGCACACTTCATTTTATTATGGCATTATGCGGAATAAATCTTTAAAGATTTTACAACCTCTCAAACAGCTGACCAGCTCTCGCCTTATCATGACAGTCGGTTTTCGGCTTTCTCTATTGAGGCGTTCATCCGGCAAAACTGGGACACAATCACAGTAGTTCTCCCAGCGCTACCTTAGCCGATATTGCGGAACATAAGGTACCAAAACATGGGAGCAGGGCAAACCCAACCAATGACCCAAGACATGATTCGGAGCTGATGCATATAATGCTATAAGTTCAGGGTGCCGAACGACCGAGAAGGTGTTCGGACTTTAGTCACCGTAGTACGGGTGCAAGGAAGCCCCTGGCGTTCCAAGGCATAACACGATATTCGGATGCCGTTATGACAAAAATGTCATTGAGAAATAGCAGATAAGCGTCAAATGACTCTACATGCTGTATTTAAGTAATACGTCTATGCGTATGAGTACGATGCATGTTATAAAAGGGAGGCATGATGGCAGAACCTGTTAGGGCCGGGCGGTGGTTGGCTGTGCGCGAATCCAGAGGAATATCCAGATTGTATTCAGGTGGGGTGGACATCCCCCCTGTGTGCGTCCGAGCTGATTCCAAGTCGCCGATCCACTTGTGTGCGAGGCCGAACCTGCGAATAATGCTTAAGAGGCGTGTGTGAGAAGTGGCTGAGCCGTGGATGTGATCCATCTGGCTTACGCCAAAGGATCTGTATTAGCTATGATTAGGTTGCGGTATCATGAAGTAGTTCGGACTCCCTTATTAGTGTCTGGGAGTTCGGCTGTCGAATTTAGGTTCGATTGAAAAACCGTGACTCGCTGCTTCAGTGAATAAAGCAGCCGAATATTGTTCGGTGCCGAGGCAAAGCTCGGTCTTGACCATAATTCTGACGTCATCACGTGGGTCTTGGGTGATAATGCGTTTAGTCGCAGTGTATCCTGGCGGTGCTGAATAGCTACTGCCTGGAGGTATAAGGCCAAAAGTTGGTATGTCATTTTTGGCTATACGAAGACCATCTCCGGGGTGGCGGGGCCAAGGCGGCCTTCACGCCTTTTTGTGACACTCTAAGATGAGTTTTTCTGGTGGGTATGATCCTTGAGTGACCGGTCCCCAGATTTGATAATCTGGGCTTCTTCATGCTCCTTCCGGAGCCGACCTGCCGATTGGTTTAAAGACCCAACATTCTCTATTGGTATGATTGGCTGCTACTCCTAGGGTGCCATGAATTTGACATGGGCGGTCGAGTATGCGGTTCAAGCTGGAGGGGCCTGGATTAAGATGTTGAAGTCTCTTCTCCCACTCAACAGGTTGAGGATTACGGGCTCCTGTGTTGATCGCCATTCCCCGGGCACCATTTTTTGCCTTGGGACGCTTGTATTTGTGGCACCAAGGTTTGTAGACTCTGTTTTTGTCCACTGATGCGTCCGTGGTGCTCGCTATGTTGCTGTTTTATGTGTAATGCTGGTCTTGTGCGCTACCCCTTGCCGCAGTGTGCTGTAGGCGAGGTGTAGGCCTGCGTTTGATTTTTAGTGCCGCCTCCTTGAATTGAGGCAGTAGCCTGCGCTTTGGGTAGTATTTTGTTCGGCGCTCGAGTTCGTATTCTACGGCTGCCCAAGCCTTAGTCCGTCTGTTTGTGGGCAGATTTTTATCAGCTTGAGGCTGCTGATGTTTCTTTTTCAAGCTTCTTGCAGTGGCTATAAGCCGGCGCTTGAAGCGCTCCTGCTTTTTTGGATTCTCTGGTACGCGAAATTGTCGTTACCGAGGCTCACCTCGTCTCCGGAGGGAGGCATATAGTTATCGTCCTCCAAGTATTCGTCCGTCGCCTGTTCGTCTGGGCTAGCCAGCCCGTGTTCCTGTTCGGCTTGCTCGAAGGTGGGTTGATCAGGATCGTATTCCTCTTCGGCACCATCTGGATTTTCTTCTCTAGTGCCAGTATTGTTGTGGCGAGGCTTGGAGCGGCGCCGATGACGCCCATGTTTTGCTTTCTTCCCCGTGGGGTTATCTCCTGTTGCCTTATCTCCATTGGTTTCTTTGGGAGTATCCACCATGTATATATCATATGAAGAGGTGGCAGTCCAACGCCTTGTGGGCGGTGGTTCCTGTTCTTCTCCTGCATCATCGTCTATACAGTCGATGTCTTCGGAGTCGAAGTCAAGCACGTCAGTCAAGTCATCGATCATGGCTATTAAGTGGGTGGTGGGTGGGTAACGAATTTCTTTGTTGCCAGCTTCCCACTCGAGCCGGACATAGTTCGGCCAGGAGTCTCCTGACAAAGAGAGAGACTTCAAAGAATTCAGCATGTCTCCGAAGAGTGAGTGCTGAAAGATATCCGTGGCGGTGAACTCCATGACTGGAGCCCAGTTAGATTCAATGGGCACGGATGCGCACGGTCCGGAACACACGACCGGAGATGAGTCCGGGGGTCGGGAGACACAGATCCCTTTAGGAGAGGGGTCTGTGTTCGGCTCCAACACCGAGGAGTGTGCGGCCTCCGGGGCGGGGTCCATCCACCCATCCTCGGAAGGCACGACCTGCTCTGGAACGGAGTCCAGAGCTGTAGCAGGCGCGATGTTCCGAATACTGTCCGAGTGCAGACCTAAGTCATGCACGTCGTGATTGCTCGGCACTCCTGACACGGGCCCGAATCCGTCGAAGATCAAGTCTCCGCGGATGTCGGCCGTGTAGTTTGGGTTTCCAAACCCGACCTGATGGCCAGGGGCGTAGCTATCGATCTGCTCCAGATGGCCAAGCGAGTTGGCCCGCAGTGCGAAGCCGCCGAACACGAAGATCTGTCTGGGGAGAAAAGTCTCGCCCAGGACAGCGTGGTTGAAGGTTTGAGAAGCCATCTAACGTTGCAGCGACGACACAGAGGAACTCTCAATGAGAGCACCAATGTCGGTGTCAAAACCGGCAGATCTCGGGTAGGGGGTCTCGAACTGTGCCTCTAAGGCTAATGGTAACAGGAGGCTGGGGACATGATGTTTACCCAGGTTCGGGCCCTCTCGATGGAGGTAATACCCTACTTACTGCTTGATTGGTCTTGATGATATGAGTATTACAAGAGTTGATCTAGCACGAGATCAGAGAGGCTAAACCCTAGAAGCTAGCCTATGGTATGATTGTTGTTGATGATAATGGTGAGTCCTACGGACTAAACCCTCCGGTTTATATAGACACCGGAGAGGGCTAGGGTTACACAGAGTCGGTTTACAGAGAAGGAGATCTACATCCGAATCGCCAAGCTTGCCTTCCACGCCAATGAGAGTCCCATCTGGACACGGGACGAAGTCTTCAATCTTGTATCTTCATAGTCCAACAGTCCGGCTAAAGAATATAGTCTGGCTGTCTGGATACCCCCTTATCCAGGACTCTCTCAGCGCCCGCAAGAGGTCCAGCCCTCCACCGAGCTGTAAGTGATTCAAAAGTACTTTGGTAAATATATCCTGCTTTATCTCTAAGAATACTTACCGAGACCTATCTCATGCAGTTTGGCTCGTAGCCCTTCTCAACAGAGTTCGTCTTCAGGGGATGTTCTTCCGGAGATGATGGAGAGCGAAACGCCTCCTCCTGACTCTCCTCCCCATGGGGTGGACGACCCCGAGGTGTCGTCACGGAGGATTTCTCCTGATCCGTCAAGGCCAGAAGTTAACGCTTCGGCCGCCCGAAGCCCGGAGTATTCGGCTCCCAACGAGAGCAACAGAAAGAGTCCGGGATCGCCCGGTACACAGCCGGACACACTGACGGGTCTTCTGGAGTGAGCGGCTATCTCAGAGGCGCATCATACTTTAATGGGTATGGTGTTTGAGAGGATTTCGTCCGCCAAAAGCGGGTTGAATGGAGCTTTTAGGAGCCTGCTCAAAGGCTTTGAGGTACGCAAAGTAATATGTATATTTTTGGCTATACCGCACACGCTAGGTGTGCTCCGTATAGATAGTAGCTCCTGAGACTCTAGTTGTCGTTCTGAGGCGGCAAACAGAGGGTCGTACTCCCAGTTAATGATCGCGCTGCTTTCTTGTGCATGCGGCTAAGGGTCCGGCGGCTGACCAGACTGCTGATTTCACTGAACTGAGGCGACAGCTTGACGTGGCGGATACCGACATCGCGCTTGTGAACAAGCGGCTTGACGAGGCACAGGGTATGTTTTTTCAAATTGTCAGCAAATATTAAGAGGAGCTCGATGCTAGTATCTATAATATGTTGTGACCACAGATGGAGCTGCTGCCGTGGAGACCCTTCGGGCGGAACTTGCCCAAGCCAAGGATCAAGCCAGGATCAGTGATGCGGCCGCCCTAAAGCCGGCTGAGGAGTTAAGAGTCAAACAGGCTGCTCATCGCCAGAGCGAAGATAAAATAGCCAAAATGGTTGTTGAGCTGAAGGATGCAACTGACCGATATGAGCTCCTTGAAAAGGAAAACCAAGCGAAAGCGGCTGACCTGAAGAAGGCCTTGGAAGCAGCCAATGAAACTCGCTCTGAGGTTAGAGCGACAAGGGAGGAGCTTCGTCAAGATGGAGATATAACAGCTGGGAAGCCCTTTTTGTTGCGGATGAAGTTCAGAGATTCGAAGTATGCTCCTCTGGATTAGTTATGGAGTTCTGCAGACGCGTATGCGGACCTGGCAAAGAGTACTGCTGATGCGACTGAGTTTTTCAAAGATCAGAAAGATCATGAGGCGGAAAGGTTGTCCTGGTCGCAGTTCAGTTCCCCGACGCGTCTGTTGCCATTGAATGAAAAGATGGCCGCATGGGCCGAGCTGCATAGGTTGTCCGGGCTTGCTATGAGGTCTATCGTGGATCATCTTTGGCCGAAGGGATCAAGGCCGGACAGTTATTTTGGTTTAGTGCAACAATTCCTTAGTGCTGTGTCGTATATCGACGCTGTGAAGAGGTCGGCGTGCATAGAGGGTGCGCCGATGGCTCTTGCCCGTGTTAAAACATATTGGGCAGGGATGGAGGCCACTGCTATTGCAACCCGGGGTCCGGCCGAAGGTCAGGACCCGGTCGAGTGTTATTTCGAGGAAGTCCTAGAAGGCGCCCATTTAATAGAGGCTCAGTGCTCGAAGAGTACCATGTTCGAGTGACATGTGTCTCAATTGTAAAAACAATGCTATTTTGATTATAAAGGCTGTGTTTATACTTTTGCCCGAAAGTATTATAGTGCCTCCTGTGTGGCCGTTTATGTATGTATATAACCTGAAAGTTTGCAGTCGTCGGCTTCAGCCCCCACGCATATAATGCGGGGGTGTTCGAAAAAGCGCGTAATCACACTTGATCCAACGTCTTGGTCCCTTAAGGAGGTGATAGCGCGGCGAACCAGGCAATCGGACTATATAGCTTTAACACTTTCACTTAGCCATAGGAGTTTGACGGTGGGGCTATTATATAGCCCCTGGTACTTCCGCATTCATCCGAATATGGTGCACGTACGTACATGACCGGGAAACCGGTCCTTCGTTAATGCGGAGGAATCACGAAGATTCTGCTGAGTTATCGAGTGGTTGACCAGTCTTGCGCTATATCATGACAGTCAGTTTTTGGCTTTCTCTACTGAGGTGCTCATCCAGATGAACCAGGGCACAATCATAGTAGTCTCCCGGTGCCACCTTAGGCGATAGAGCGGAATGTAAGGTAGCAAAACACGGGATCCGGGCAAACCCAACTTTTGACCAAAGACATGATTCAGAGCTGATGCATATAAGGCCAAACTCGCGACGCCGAACACTCCCTAAGGTATTCGGACTTTAAAACATATACTGGGCTGAGTAATGCCCTCGATAATGAGCCCTGAATTTCCAGGTACACGCATTGATCTGGCGTGACGAAATGCCAATAACGCCAGTGTCCTTCTCGGTTGTGTTAACTGCTCGGAGGGTGTCAAGCAACAAGAGACATTAGAAAAGGTTTACACAGGGGCTTAATCTAAAGAGAAACCTTTGAGTGGGACCCTGTTGCACGTCTGCGCCTTTGTCTCCGCTGTGCCATATCCTGGAAGGGTGTAGCACGATGATCATCTATAAAGAAGAAACACCCAGGTGAAAAAAGGTCTGGTGTGATCGTGCTAAAAGGTGGTTATTCTTAATGAACCTTGAAGATGCATTATATTATTGTATTAATAGGGTCAAGCCCAAACTATGGGCTTCTTTTTTATACGGGCAGCCCCTAGCACTGCCTATTGGGGTATATCCATCCACCCGAGCTCATGTTTATCTGGGCTGCTACAACTAGCGGTGCACCAGACACGTCTAACCGTGTCCGTGGTATTGATGACCGACCTATTATTCTGGTTGGGGAGGCCATTCGGCTGCTAGAGCCGCCACGTATGCTTCCGCATGTAGAGAGCATTCTGTATTTCCACTGATTGTGATGACGCCACGTGGACCGGGCATCTTGAGTTTAAGATAAGTGTAATGTGGAACTGCATTGAAATGGGCAAAGGCTATTCTTCCGAGTAGTGCATGGTAGCTGCTTCGGAATGGAGCGATGTCGAAGATTAGTTCTTTGCTTCGGAAGTTGTCGGGTGAGCCGAATACAACCTCTAGTGCTAGAGAGCCCGTGCAACGGGCCTCTACGCCTGGTATTACTCCTTTAAAGGTAGTACTACTTTGGCTAATTCTTGACGTGTCTATCCCCATCTCGCGGACAGTGTCTTGATATATCAAATTAAGACTATTGCCACCGTCCATAAGGACTAGGGTGAGATGGTATCCGTTAATTATCGGGTCGAGCACCAAGGCAGCCGATCCTCCGTGCCGGATACCAGTCGGATGATCCCTGCAATCGAAAGTGATCGGGCAGGCCGACCAAGGGCTGAACTTGGGGGCGACTGGGTCTACAACGTATACGTCTCGGAGTGCACGCTTGCGCCTCCTTTTTGGTATATGAGTTGCGTAAATCATGTCCACTGTTTTGACCTCTGGTGGATATTTTTTCTGTCCTCGAGTGTTCGGCTGGCGAGGCTCATCCTCGTCTTCACTTAGTGTCTCCCTCCCCTTATGTTCGGTGTTTAGTTTGCCGGCCTGCTTGAAGACCCAACATTCTATGTTGGTGTGGTTTGCAGGTTTTTCGGGGGTGCCATGAATCTGACATAATCTGCCTAGAATCTTGTTTAGGCTGGACGGTCCATCTCTGTTGCCTTCAAATGGCTTTTTATGTTGACCGGGTCGAGAGCCCCTGAATCCGGCGTTGACCGCCGTGTTGTCTGGGCTATCTTCATTGTTACGGCACTTGCTTTTATTGCACCGCGGCTTCCCATTGCCATCCCTAACTTCGGATGTGCTTGGGTCGCTGGTGCCGCTGTGGGCCAACTAGCTATCCTCGCCCCCGCAAAAGCGGGTCATAAGGCTTGTTAAGGCTGCCATTGTCCTTGGCTTTTCCTGGCCGAGGTCTATGGCTAACCATTCGTCCCAGATACTGTGCTTGAAGGCCGCTAAGGCTTCGGTGTCCGGGCAATCGACGATTTGATTCTTCTTAGTGAGAAATCTGTTCCAGAGCTTACGTGCTGACTCTCCGGGTTGTTGGATTATGTGACTTAGATCGTCAGTGTCCGGAGGTCGGACATAGGTCCCTTGGAAATTGGCCCTGAAAGCATCCTCAAGTTCCTCCCAACTTCCAATTGAGTTTTCGGGGAGGCTTTTCAACCAATGCCGAGCTGGTCCTTTCAACTTGAGGGGCAGGTATTTAATGGCGTGAAGATCATCTCCGCGAGCCATGTGGATATGAAGGATAAAGTCCTCAATCCAGACCCCAGGGTCTGTCGTTCCGTCGGATGCCTCTATATTCATGGGTTTAAATCCCTCTGGAAATTCATGATCCAGCACCTCATCGGTGAAGCACAGGGGGTGCACAGCACCCCTGTATTTGGATGTGTTGTGGCATGCTGTTGACGGCTGTTGTGTTTGGTGTTGATTCCGAGCTGGTATTCGATCAGTATGATCGTTTTGGTGGCTGTGATCCTGTGCTGGAGTCCGTTTTCTAGATCTGTAGATGGACCTGGCCACACTGGTTTTTTGTTCGGGAGCTCACGTAAATCGTGTGCTGACTTGTGTGTGGCATCATTAGCCGCCCTGTCGCGGCCACGGGGTGGTCGGTCCGGCTGATTGGCCGTATTATTTTTCAGCGGGATGGGCTCTATGGCCTCATCGTCGAATTCGGGCAGCAGCTTGCGCTTTGGGTAGCTCTTTGTGTGGCGATCGTCGCCATATTTCTCTTCAGTGACGAGCACTTTGTTCCATCTGCGGTTGAGCGCATCCTGCGCGATCTTAATCCTTTGCTTCTGCTTCTTCAAGCTCCTCGCGGTGGCAATAAGTCTTGTATGGAGGTTCTCTTGTTCCAAGTGTTTTTCCGGGATGATGAGTGCATCGTCGTCCGGACTGTTCTCCTCTCCGGAGATAGGTTGATGAGTTTTACCCTTGGGATCACCGTCATCGGACATCGGCTCCAGACTATGTTCACCATCCCCTGACTCATCCTGCTCCATCGCTGGGTCCATGGGGTCGTCGTTTCCTTTGGAGTCGACCGGGGTGTTTTTCTTTCTTGCGCTGTTATCACTGTTTTTGCTGTGGCGGGATTTAGAGCGGCGCCTACGTCGTCGCTTTGGTTTCTGCTCGAGGGGATTATCCTCCATTGCATCCTTCCATTCCTCGATGTTGTTTTCTTTAGGTGTATCCACCATGTATATATCGTATGATGAGGTGGTTGTCCAGCACCCCGTAGGCGGTGGTTCCCGTTCATCTCCAGCATCGTCGTCCATACCGTTGATGTCTTTAGAGTCAAAGTCAAGCATGCCGGTTAAGTCATCGACAGTGGCTATTAAGTGGGTGGTGGGTGGGCAACGAATTCCTTCGTCGTCCGCTTCCCACTCAAGCCGGACATAGTTCGGCCAAGAGTCTCCTGATAGGGAGAGAGACCTTAATGAGTATAGCATGTCGCCCAAGGGTGAGTGCTGAAATATATCCGTGGAGGTAAACTCCATGATCGGTGCCAGATCAGATTCGATAGGCACGGACGCGCAAGGTTCGGAACCTATGGCCGGAGGAGAGTCCGAGGGTCCGATGACACAGATCTCTTTGGAGGTGAAGTCTGTGCCTGGCTCCAGCGCCGATGAATGTGCGGACTCTGTGATGGGGTCCATCCACCCATCCTCGGATGGCGTGATCTGCTCCAGATTGAAGGCCGGGGCAGCCGCAGGTGCGATCTCCCGTACACCGTCCGATGGCAGATCTAAGTCATGCCCGTCGTGACTGTTCGGCGCGCCTGACATGGGCTCAAATCCGTCGAAGATCAAGTCTCCGTACATGTCGGCAGTGTAGTTCAAGTTTCCAAACCTGACCTGATGGCCAGGGGCATAGCTGTCGATCTGCTCCAGATGGCCAAGCGAGTTGGCCCGCAGTACGAAGCCGCCAAATACAAAGATCTGTTCGGAAAGGAAAACCTCACCCTGGACCACATCATTGCTGATGATTGAAGGAGCCATCAAGCCTTATCATGACGACACAGTGGAACTCTCAATGAAAGCACCAATGTCGGTGTCAAAACCGGCGGATCTCGGGTAGGGGGTCCCGAACTGTGTGTCTAAGGCTAATGGTAACAGGAGGCGGGGGACACGATGTTTACCCAGGTTCGGACCCTCTCTATGGAGGTAATACCCTACTTCCTGCGTGATTGATCTTGATGATATGAGTATTACAAGAGTTGATATACCACGAGATCGCAGAGGCTAAACCCTATAAGCTAGCCTATGATTCTGATTGTTCTTGTCCTACGGACTAAACCCTCCGGTTTATATAGACACCAGAGGGGGCGAGGGTTACACAGAGTCGGTTATAGAGAAGGAGATCTACATATCCAAATTGCCAAGCTTGCCTTCCACACAAAGGAGAGTCCCACCCGGACACGGGACGAAGTCTTCAATCTTGTATCTTCATAGTCCAACAGTCCGGCCATAGTATATAGTCCGGCTGTCCGAGGACCCCCTAATCCAGGACTCCCTCAGGGGGTAGGCGCCTTAGCAGGGATGGAAGATTGGACGAGATTATGTGCGGACAAAGATGGAGAAGCGAACATGTGTTGCGGGAAGTGGATAGGTGATGATGACTACAACACGCCGCTTGACTTATGAGACACATACCAACAGCGTAGGGTCATATCGATGCCAGACAACTTGCTTGAATGATCATAGTACTGGTACTCCCTAGTCCCTACAGTACCTACTACTATGCCCTAACTTGCTTGAGTAGAGTAGTAGAGTAGGACTCTGCTCTACTACTAGCACCGGAGGAGTAGTATATTCTAATCTAAAATAGTTACAAACTTCAATGCCCAAGGGTGGAACGACTACGAACCGCCATCGGTGCTAACTCCAATCCCCAGCAAACATTTGCTGGGAGACATGGCAGTTGCAAACGCCCGCGACGCAGTTACAATACGTGTGTAAGGGTGGCGGTTTTGTAAAATACTATGGCTTAAAAATAGGCCACCGTCGGATGGAAATCTGACGGTTACGTGGGATTCGCCAGGATTGAGCTCATGCCAAACAATCATCAGATATCATTACTAAAAAAGGTTAAAACACCTGGGGCTATAACTTGCACCGGTTGACCACTAACAATGATACTAACATAGTTGTAAAATGGTCAAAGACCGTGTCTACGTGGTGTTTAGAATTATATGCAAAAAATAGCAAGATGCCCATGCATTGCACGACACACCATCATCACCAACTCGGTTTTTCTCTACTCCTACTCCTATAAAAGACTCAATTGGTGATGATGGAGGTGAGGAGGCGTGTTCAGCCGGGCGTGCAGCGGACGGTGCAGTACTATTTGATTTGTTATAAAAAACAAAGAAGAGTAGTAGGGATAGAGATAAGAGTAGAGATAGAGACTTAGGGAGGAGCACGAGGTTGTGGGAGATAAGGATGAACGAGGCAAGGCCTTATCTGTAAATGTGGAGAGAGGTGCGGGTATCTTTTGTAAAATTTTCATAGTTGGCTTTCTATCCGTCAAATATAGATCGGACGGTCTATATTACAAGATGGCAGGCACACCATCATCACCAACTCGGTTTTCTATAAGAGTAGAGACTAGGGAGTACTAGTAAGGACACCATCTACTGCTTCATGTGCTACTCTTGCGCTCCATTCGGCAGCCGCAACGTCCCCTACAGTCACTCCCTCCTGCTCTCCATTCGGCGGGCGCTGTTGAAATTTGGGGAGCGCACTCTCGCGACTGCTAGCAGCCACGACTTCACCAACGACGACTTCTTCCCCGACCTCGGCAACCTCTTCCTCAATGACATGGGCGACAACCTCAACGCCAACGGTGATGCTCCCGTTGCACCGTATGTGTTTCTGTCCTTCCTGTTTGAAATCGTGGTAGAATTCATGTTTCTACTCTGTATCCTACTACTATGCTAGTCCACATGATTAGTTTAATCTCTATTATAGCCGTTATGATTTATTTTGTGCTTATTTGGATTAAATCTCGCAGTAACTTGCTCATATATTCAACTGGCACAACATCCCCTACAGCCACTACCGTTTCATGGACGACCTGGTCCATGCCTCCAAGGAGCCCTTCGTCTACTGCTATGAGTGCCCGATGCCGTTTTGGGGTTCACCGGTGGACACGTGCATCACCTCACGGATGCGTGCAACGGTCACTACTGGCCCTTGGCGGAGAACATCAAGTACGAGACGTGCTACCCGTTCACCATGCCGAAGTCGCTGGAGGATCACCGCCGCCTGCTAGTCTCAGAGGAGGACGACAGCGTCTTCCTCTTGATCGTGGGCACCGGCGAAGCCCGCGCAGGCTGTCGCCCCGTCTCTGTAGTGTGTGTCAGGGGTGACACCACTAACGCTGACACTGACACAAGGCCGATGTACGGGTGCATGCTCACTGTTACTACCCCTCCGAGGTACGTGGGCGGCGACACCGGCTTCATCAAAGTGACTTGGACTCTGCCGAGCTGGAACCTTCCCGCCGACGTGGACATGGAAAACCCATGGTCCTATTTACCCCCAACGCGGTGCACGGAGACTCCAAGGAGGTTCACCTGGACATACACATTATCAAGTTAAATGTTGATCATTAGTCTTCGCTCAATGTAATCCACTGTTTAAGCATGTGGATACTTCCATGCATGATCTTGCTCTATTGGAGTATCGCGCATGAATAAAAGTGTATGGTTTAGTCTAGAATCTTCCATGTATGAACTTTTACTATAGTACTGGTGAAAGACTTACTATGAACCATTTCTTACATCTCCTCTGCCCCTTCCAAGTCATCCTGATTTAATCCCTCCATCTAGGTGTATAAGGGCATGGTTAATACTTAATAGTATAGCTAACTATTGACTATAAGAAAGTGCCATGTCATCTGTAGCCAACATGTATAACAATTGATACTCAAAAACTAATTCTTAAAGATCATTTCTTGCAAAGCACAATAAGTGTTATTTCTTCAGAAGTTTTGGATGCAGGTTGAACAGTTGAACGCTTTTGTTTGGAAAAGATACATTTTTATTTATTTCACCCGGATTTTTGTGAGCTCTAGAGATGAAATAATATCCGAAGAAACCTATCGATACCCGTTACACATGAGATGACCCCCACATCCTTTGTCAAAATAAACAACTCCCCGATCAATGCATTTCACTCTTCCATGCAACGCACGGGCACCTTACTACTATAGATTAGTATGACCAAAAATTGAATTAACATTATATATAGTACGATAAATGCTGATGCATGTCACCTAAAATTATATCATTGAAAACTATATTCAAATACGAATCCCACGATATAGTTTTTATTGACATGCACTAACATTTTATTAGTTAAATCTTCAGTCAAATTCAATGGGGGACTAATAAACCACAACTGATGTAGTACAAGTGTAGAGGGTGGCGCTGCACGGGAGTCTCACTCTCATCCCGCTCGTGGCGCGGCAGTAAAGCCGTCATATCACAAAACCCAACCACTGCCAGTAATAAGTGGCCTGGTAAAATAAACGGACAAGCAACCATCACATCCCTCCGTCTTTTTTGCATTTCATCTCTCTGCATTTACTTTCTCTGGTTCATCTCGCACACTCGACACCTAGCTACTACTCCTAGTATCCCTAGCTACTACTCCCAGGGCCAGTTCTTTTGGCGGCTTAAAAAATAAGCCATCTCTTCCCCAGCTTTTCCCATAAGGCCTTCCACTACGTAGCCGGTGCCCGACATGTTAAAATATAGTAGACTGGGCATCGATGCACTAGTAAATTTCTTTGGCACTGGCCTCACATAGTACGGGTGCAACCCCTAGAAAGATGGGACCCATATGTACATAGAAAAATCAAAGCAAGCCAACCTCTGGTCAATCTTCACGCGAGTTCCTATCGTCCACCTTCAGAAAAATGGGGCATCGGAGCAGCACGTACAGATGGTAGTATATTATATTGCAATGCCCGAATGGGGCATCGGAGCACGAACTTGCTCTGGTTCACAGAAAACTTTTTATGGCACCGCATGAGCTATGGAGGGAACCAGTGCCAAATAATGTAAAAGTAGATTTAGCACCTCTTTTGGCCTACATAGTGGAAGGCCTAAGACTAGTCACAGTGGAGAGTGACATTAAGGCGCCTCACTCATTTATTTGGGCTTCTAAACTACTACTAGTACCTCCGTCCTGGTTTATTCATCACCATTGTAATTTGTGGTAAATTTTGACCAAAGATTTAACCGATAAAATGTTAGTGCATGTGACATGCACAAACATTTCATTAGTTAAATTTATGATCAAAATTTGACACAGATTACAATGGGGACCAATAAACCATGACGGAGCTAGTAGTAATGGGATTACTACTAATCTAGAAGCCTAAATGAGCTGGGTGTAGGAAGCGGTTTGGGAATTTGCTTGCCTTTCCGACCAGTGAGATACTCCGTACAAAGTACGATAGAGAAATAACCACAGAGAAGGAAGCTAAAAGTAAACAATCAAACGAGCATTTTTGCATTTGTTTTGCATTGAATCGTTTCACAAGCTTGACTAGTGTTGCTTTTCTACTTTTACAAAAACCGCATCGTAATGTTCAAACATGCAGTTGCACATACATAAGTAATAGTAGTACTCCCTCTGTCTAGGTGTATAAAGTCTTCCCTCCTTGGTCGCGGTGCACAACCAAAGATGACTTATTCACCTGGAAGGATGGAGTAGCAGAGTCTGCAAGCATATATATAGAGAGACGTGTAGTGCGATAGTATATAGTAGTAAAGTTTGTGCTATTTGCACCTACTCTCTCCATCCCTAAATACTTGTCGGAGAGATGGATAAAACTGAATGTATCTATAATTAAAATATGTCTAGATACATCAATTTCTCCGAAAAGTATTTACGGACGAAGGGAGTACTTACAAAATGCGCACGGAGACACAAGGTTTCCAAACTTTCCCACTTACATACTTAATTAAGGACGCTAATAATTCCTGAACATTCAGGATTTATCATTTGCGTCTCAAAACTAATGAGATCACCTTACGAAACTAAATTATACTCCTACTAAAAACCACGACGCTCGCAGGAGCGCTTGCGGCGTGCCACGAGTGCCCTTGTGCGCGGCCGTTTCCCAGCACGCCGACACAACGCCTCTTCCTCAGGCTCGCAACTCGCGAGGTGCTGATTGGCGGCTTGCCGGCGGGCGAGCGCGATCTCACCGGTGTGGTGATCCGGCGCTAGCAGGTACTCCTCCTTGCTGGAAGCGTGCACCCGGTCCACGTACCGCCAAGCGTAGATGAGGCGCTTGGGCCCGACTGCACTCAGGGCTTTGGCACGGGCGTCCTCCGCCACCCTCACGACCCTTGCACAAGCCTTCTGCCAAAGAGCCAATTGCCTGACTCTCTCGGACACGACATAGACCTGCCTGGCAGCTTGCCCCGTGGCGCACTTCTCTTCCTCGGCCTTCTTCCCCGCCTCTATTTTGGCGTGCTCTGCCAGCGGCAAAGCCTCCCACATGGCGACATCCACTTCTTTCCAAAGCTCCTCAAGGCTGGGGGGCTCAGTGGGCGGCGTGGTGTTCTCATTGTAGCAGGGAGCCGACGCATCCTTCGATGCGCGTGCTGGCGAGATTGGGAACACCGACGCGTCCACCTCGACACATCATGGCGAGGAGTGGAATGCCGACGCGTCCTCCTCGACTAGTGGCGGCGACGAACAGAACAGCGACGCCTGACCATCCGGGCGGTGCAGCGAGGGGCGCCTAGGGCTTGGGAGGGGCAATGCCATGGTGGTCGACATGAGAGGGAGGGGGAGGAGATACCGATGAACGTGAGCATTCTTCCGGATGCCACGGGAGGCGCAATATTTATAACGAGCAATGGCACACCTACGTAAGATATGGACTAAGCTGCACTGACTTAACTACAGGTCCATTTGCGTAACTGACATGTGGGCCAAAACCCTCTTGGGCCCATATGTCAGTGACCCAATGCACCTGCAGTTAAGTAACTGAAGCAGTGTCCCACAAGATATGTTGCGTGATTAACGTAGCAGCTACGTGGGCATATTTGTTGGAGTAAATTATGGTGGAGGGAACGGGTGGAAATATTGCTGCTCACAATGGATTGGACGAGCATGGGGGGAGGAGAGTCATGCATGCAGATTTTTTCCACATGGGGTGGAGTGGTGGGACCGCCGGAGGGAGAAGGGGAGTGTGGTAGGCATATTATTGTTTCCACACATGGAGAGGAAAAGATTTTGGAGATGAACGGGCTTCCTGTAGGTATGGGGAACGGTGCATAATAAGTCATCTTGCATGTCGGGCTAGGTATAGTCTCAAGTCATTAAAAACATACACGCCCACACATGTTCATATTTCAAGGTGCACTAAATTATTGCATGTGATAATTAAGGCTGGCCATAATGGTGGTATCTTAGCTGGTATCATGCACACAGGAATAGCAAACATGCTGATTTGGCAAAGAATTAAAGAAGAGAGGGGGGTTAGAATAACTAGTGTTCATGCATGCACCGGTAAACACATTTTTTTTGTGAAGAACGACAACATTAGTTGAGTACTTTTGCACACTACAAAAACTATTCCACCGCCTTTATCTTGCTAAGAATAGGTGAAATTTTTGATCAAGCCCTTTAAACTAGAAGGGAGGTAGTAGTACTCTAATAGCTAACCTTGTTGTGACCACAAGATAGGACATGGCGTGCACCTGGACAGAGGAACTAGTCTGCATTGTGCATTTAAGTTACGTCTGAAGTCAATGTACCTCTACTTTGACCAAACTTATAGAAAAATGTATCAACATTCACAATGTCAAATAAATATTTTTATACTCATTATAAAACATAGTTCTAATACTCATTATAATCAGTATTGTAGATATTGATATTTTTGGTATAAATTTGGTCAAACACTTTGCAAACGATTGACGGAAGTAAAAAGGACCAGAGGGAGTATCATGCATGCGGAGTAGGCAAAAAATAATTGCTATAGCCGGTCGAAGTCTCAAAGGGCGCGACTGCGCGAGGGAGGTGAAGGTCGTGGGAGGCGCGAGGGTTGACGGAATTAAGTGAAGTTACATCCACGCGCCGGCATGGCATGCGAACAGGCAGAAGCTATACCGTCAGGCCTATGATATGGGTCTAGTAGAAATGACATCTAGTGGGTCCCGCATAGTTCTCGAGAACTCTTTGGGGGCTTGCAGCCATTTATCCACCGGCCAAGCCAGCTACCCCACACCGTTCGCACGGCCTACTCGTCCCCGTCTTCTACTAGTACAGTACCTTACAACAGTTCGCTCCCAGTCGTCCCGTCCTTTCACATTACACCAGCTCAACTTCATCCTAACCCTCCTCCAAAATCCATGGCCTCCCAAATCTCCATGGTCGCCGCTGAGTACTAGGTTAGAGCCATCACCGGCGATGAGTTCATTGTCATCTACACACGTGGATCCGCAACGGTGAAAGCATGCCTTGCTCGCTTCCTACGCATGTTCAATAGTTCAACGGATGAGTGGGTCGCTGGGCTAGATGTTGAGTACACCACAGTCCTAGAAGGAGCAAATAATCTAAAGGAGGCAGAGAGGAAGAAGCCCGTCGTGATCCAGGTTTGCGTACATAACGTGTGCTTGGTCTACCACATATGCCATGCCGATGTTGAGTGCCAGGATTTTTAGAACTTCCTCAAGGACGAAAGAGTGAAATTTGTTACTTTAGACTTTAGGAACGACAGGGATGTCCTGGGTCGGATAGGCCTCATTGTAGGCCAGCCCTTCGATCTCCAAAAGGCAAGCCTGGTGTCCTCCTCTCAGCCTTCTATGCTGACCTTGGCAGCAACCATGATTGATCCTTCGTACGCTAAACTGAAGAAACCTCACCACGAGTTTCATCATGCATGGGAGTCGAAGACATTAGATGAAGATCACATCATGTACGCAGCAATGGATGCCTACCTTTGTTTAAATATCTACAAGGGTTGGATGAAGAAGCAGAGCCCAGTGTCCGGTTCAAGCAAAGAAGCGTCGACGAAGAGGAAGAGGAAGAGGGACGAGGACGAAGTCGAGGACATGGACTCGGACTCCGAGTAGGTGGCAGTGCCGTCGCTCATGCTGGTTCTGCTGCAGTGTCAAGCAGAGTAGTTGCTTAGTTTATTTTCAAGGGTGTGTTGTGCTGAGGCCCCAACAGAACTATGTTTATGTTCTTTCTCGTTATTTGAACACTTTAGTACGTACAGTAGTACTAGTACTATGTCTTACTACTATTCTTCTTGTAGTTGGTACTACTGCTCGTATCTTCTGTTCCTACTGTACTTAATACATTTGAAATAGTAGTATAATTTGGGTCAGTCGATTTGTGAAAGAAGTTCGACGCAGCGAAGGAAGAAGACGGCAGAGAAGCTACCCCAGTATCTATATTTAGGGTGGCAGGGTGCCCATGATCTATCTTATGAGTGTTGGGTGTGGAAGTTCGCCGGAAAAAAATAGATCATGCCCGGGGTTAAACGGATGGCGGGGGTGGGTGGGGAGCATGGCAGTGGCAGGCAGTTCAGGGGAGGGCGGCCCGGCGGCGGCAAATAGTTAGGCGTGTGGCAGGCTGAGAAGATGAACCGTGCATCAATTTCGGAGGTTGAAGAAGCCCTTCTAGCCATCCATGTTGCATCAAATGTCTCAGAAGAGTCGACTGACCCAAGTTGCTCCTTCAAATTGCAGGATCCACGTGGCATTCAAGGTCTCGAAGGTAGATTCCGTGTCTGCACCCGGTTTGCGGGCTCGACGCGCGCGCGACCGGCTTCCGCCGCGACAGCCACCATGCGCGCCTCCTCCGCGTGGGCGGAGACGACAATGACACACTAGTTCCTCCTCGACAACGTGCTGGAGCATGCGCTCGTCCTCTTCTGTGTATGCTGCATGCATAGACGCGGCTCCACCAGCTGCTCGCATGCTTGGCAGCGCGGTGGCTTCGCGAGGAGGGACTGCAGACGACGTGAGCGGGCGAGCCTTCGGCTTCATGGCACAAGGATGGCGGCGACACAGCGGTGATGGCGAGAAATTGTTGGCTGGAGCAGGCGGGCGCCGGCATGCGCAACGGCGGCGGCAGCAGATTGATGAGTGCGCATATGGGAGCTTAGTTTAGTTTTATATAGTGTTGGTCAAACTTAAAAGAAAACCTTACTAGTACACGTAAACATTAGACTTAGGCTGCACTTTTATTACTTACCAAAGCCACGATATGGAATCCTATGCAAGCGCGTGAACCGCGGCCGCGCGGTCGATCGAACGATGTGTCATCGTGTCACGCTCGAAGGACATCCACCGAACCTTTTTGTGTGTGTGAAAACAATCCCCGAATATTACTCAATTTTTTTTCTTGGAAAAGTTCTTGACGCTACAATATTTCCATATATTTGATTTTAGCTCCAGTTCGTGTTTATTTGGATTTGAATGTTTTAGGTGTGCCCTAGTTTTTTTAATACTGATTTTGTGTGTGTGACTGAGAGAGAACATGTGTATGTGTCCATATGTGTGTTGTGGCGGAAGGTCAATGTGGAGACGGTGTGCGTGTGATAGAGACATGAGAGGTGTGAATGTGCACAAATGATCATGCATGAGTGATACATAGACAGATGCCAATACGTTGTGTATACATGAGAGAACGGTCTTCTATTTTACTTGTGTGTGTGTGTGAGAGAGAGAGAGGAGCATCCATAACACAACAACCATCTCTCTCGATTCGTCCATCCGTCGCATGATTGCATGTAACACATGCATCAACGCACACATTTTGACACCCTCACCCGGCCCCTGCCCACCTCAAGGCCCACACAATCTCTTCGTGAATACCCTGTTTAGCATGTAGCTTTCCGTCACATACACACACACATTTCTCTCCTTAGATTTGTTTTCTCTCAATAACTGACACACACACACCCCCCCACACACGCACAACACAACACACACACCCCCTCCCCCGAGCACACAATTCATCCCCATCCAAGGTTATATGGCAACCACTCTCGCTTGTGCTTCTCTGCACCCCAGCATGCACAACACCTCAATCCTCAAAGAGGGTATTGAGGAGATCGAAGACGGCGACCACACTGCACTAGAGAATGCAGGGCCATTTGGAAGTAGGATGATGTGATGACGGCTGACTAACTCCCCCCCACCCTCTCTCTCTCGCACAAAATTACCAATCCCTCTCTCCCCCGCACAAAATTATCAATCCCTCGACCCACGAGATCCTTCCCCTCTCGTCCATGTTTTTCCAGCTCTATCATCAAACATGTTGTCTCTTCTCCTTCCACATGTACAGAATCCGTATGCACACGCATCTCATGTATATTACATGTCTCAATCTTTCTCACAGACCTAACTTCTTCCTCTCTCTTTCTCTCTCTATCTCTCTCTCTGTCTCATTAGGTTTGTCTCCTACTCTCTCATCCACATACATACAATCTTTCCCGCCCTATCTGCTCCATCTGCGCAAGCTCTCTCTGCATGTTTCATTCACACATTGGGATATGTTCAAAATGTTGCTTTTATAATGGCTGATGTAGAGTTATGGCTGGTTTTGTTGCATCCTACAAAGTAATAACTATGAAATGCATTTAGATTCTCATTTGACTGGGATTATGTCAGTTTGAGCACGTTGTCAAGTACTATAGACCTCGTATACATCTTGGAATTCGACAATGATTGTAACTATTGAATTGTATAGACCAGTACATTCGAAGTCAGTAGCCTAATATATTTAGTTCACAATTTCAGCAAATGATTAGTTCACTACAAACTAAGAAAACAAATGTGTACTCCCTCCGTTTTTATTTAAGTCCGCGTATTAGCATTGGTCAAAGTCAAGTTTTGTAAACTCTCAGAAAGTTTATAACAAAAAATATTAACATATACAATATCAAATAAATACCATTAGATTCATTATTGAATGTACTTACACATCATACATATTTGTTATGGTAAATGTTTATATTTTTCTATAAACTTGCTCAAACTTTAGGAAGTTTGACTTCCGTCAAACCTAATATGCAGAGTTTACTAGTACTACTCGCTAGTTGCTTAGCCGAACCACCCAACACGCCACACGAGGACTTCAGTGTCACAAAAATTTGAGGTCGGCGGGAAAATCTCCCGCGACCCTGATTCAAGCAGTGGGAAGTTACCATCACAGCCTTCGGAACAAGCCTATGGATGACGCTTTGTAGGGGGCTGTTTTCGTAACTTCAGGTTCACCCTACCCAGCCAACCCCACCCCGGCACCTAGAGTAGTACACCTGAATACTCCCAATTTTCTATCCCCACCGCAAAATAGACTTCTCCACGGCACCGCAGCCTTCGTGCTCCTCCCCTTCTACATTGGCGCACTCGTCCACCGCAACGCATCTGCCTCATCACGACCTCATACACTGCACTGGAGCTGGTCCACCGTTGTTGTTGTACACGGAGCCTCTTCCCCGGCACCGTCTTCAAGGGTCTCAGATCTGCTTCCCGGAAGCCGACTCCAAGCGCAGAAGCACCATCGTCGTGGACAATGAACTAACTCCCGTTGCCGACCATGACTCACAGAGGCCGCCGCGACCATCGTTCTCCTCCTCGATTGGTAATGTGTATATTGAATCACTTAGCAGTACATGTGCAGTTCCAATTTTGTTCATACCTACCCTTCAAATTTCCTGGGTGTTGGAAAGTTTTTTAGAACTATCAAGATGCCCATGTGTTGCACGCATCAAGATGCATTTGTATGAGTAGTTTATCTTGTGGGAGAAAAGGATGAACGAGGGAAGGCCTTAGTTGCAAATTTGGAGAGGGGTGTGGGTATCTTTTTGCAAAATTCCCATTGTTTCCTTCCTATCTGCCAGATATAAATCGAACGGCCTATATTGCAGGATGGCAGGCATACCATCATCACCAACTCTGTTTTTTATAAGAAAATAAGTATAGAGAAAAAAGTAGAAAGTAGAGAAGTAGAGATAAATATAAATATTTAATATAAAATAAATATAACAATAGAGAAGAGAGTAGAGATAGCAGAGACATCGGGAAAGGATCGCGCGCGCGCAGGAAAAAGCGGCCAGGCGTGCGCTAGTTTTGGCGCGTGGCATCCGACCCGCTTTATAAAATCCAACGCCCTCCCACCGCTCTATGCCTTGCCACCGCTCTCTCCCCGCTCTTTCTCGCCTCGTCGCCGCCGCCCCACCATGCTGCCGCGTCACCAGGAAAATTGGGGATACCGCGGCGTCCGCGCGCGCCCCTCCGGTGGCTTCTCCATCGAGATCCGGTTCCACGGGATGCGCCTCGGCCTTGGCAATTTTGACACCGCCAACGAGGCCGCCCGCGCGTACAACGCAGCAGCGTGGCGCCTTTGGTGGCCTCACAGAACATTGAACTTCCCCAACATGCCGACGTGGGAGCGGGCGCAGGAGCTCGCGCCTCTGCCGCGGCTTATCACCGACGAGGATCGTCGTGACCACCGGAGGCGGGAGCACCATCTCAGCATCGCCGAGATGGATGAGGAAGCCATGGCACTATGGCGCCAACGCTTCCCGTAGGACATCATCAACGAGCGCGAGTTTTATGCGTAAAGGAGGGCGGAGAGGGATAAGAGGAGGGCGGAGCGAGCCGCCTATCGTGAGGACAAGCGTAGGCGAAAAGCGGATGCTCAATTCAACATGAGGCTAGGAGCAGCTCGCCCTAGGAATCCGACGACGATCGGTATCTCACGCCTATAGTCAGACATCGGAGGAGGACATCACCGAGGAGGAGTAGTTGAATTATCTATTTTTTATCTATTTATGCTGAGAACTATCCTCTACTCTCTAGTCTGTACTCTCTATCTCTACTTCTCGATCTCAGCACTGTAAACGCTTTTTCAACGCGCCGCGCATTGCGATTCTGTTGGAGATGCTCTAACATGGTAGACGAGTGCTTTAATGTTTCCCACAAGATGCACGAGTACTACTAGTAGTATATTTTTCTTGCCATGTTGAGATTTTAAAACCACGAGTGCGAACATGCAGAGGAGCAATGAAGACCAAACACGGGATATTGGGGACATCTTCAAGGAGCGTGGCAAGTTAAAGAGGAGCTGCACCAAACCTGTAAAACGAGCTTTGGTAAGTAACACCCTTTCAATTGCTTTCGTTTAGCCTCGTGTTCTTCGATGTGTATATGTTGTAGTTTCTGTTTCTCTTAAGCCTCGTGTTCTTTGATGTGTAATAAGAAGAGTCTTAATCGTCCTAATGCTTTCGTTTTTAGCTGGATGTAGGAAGTGGGTGTTCTCACCTTGTAGTTAGTTTTTATATTTTTTCCTTTTGAAGTCACTTCTCCGAGTTCTGTTTATCTGGCTTCTACTAAATGGATCTGGGTTGCTCTGAGTATTGATCTAAAAAAGAAGTAACTTCATGTCAGGATGCAGTTCCTGCGAGGAGGGAAGTATGGTCAACCTCGAGATCATGTTTCCAAAATGAGGCTGGGTTACACACAAGGTGCCAATTCCCTAATGATGCTGGATTAGACACAAGGTGCAAATTTCCAGATGATGCTGGACTACACACAAGCCAGGTGGAGTCGTGAGCTGTTCGTGTGCTCGTGGCTCTAGTAAAGGCTAAAATAAAGCGTGCAACAACCCTTGAGAATGTAGCTGAGTTCCTAAAGAAGCGAAAAGAGCAATCAGATGCTCTCTTCACCCAAGCCAAAGAATAGATGAAAGAAGCCAGAAATAAGCTGGCAGAGGGCGGAGCAGGCTAGGTGTCTCCTGCTATCTAAAACTGTTGTCAATTCAAAATTTCCTTCATAATAGCTAGGTTCAAATGTTTATCCAGTCAGCATGCCTGTTGTGATGTCCGTGCATCTACTGATGTGGCACAAAATATCTTTTTGGGTCATGTATTAACAGCAATTACTTTCCAAACAATAACAGACGAAGCATTGGACATGGTATAGTTCACGCGCAAGCCCGACATTCCAAGTTCAACTTCCACATCAAACTCATGTTCACAGATATCTGCACATTCATACATAATGTCCACAACCATGATTCACTTCAAAGCCAAAAAAAATGTGAGGAGAGTTATAAATAAAGAAAAACCTCTAGGTCCTGCTACCAGTGCGAGCATAACAAGTCAAAACCATGCATAATTAATTATATTTTGGTCATTTTTTGTGTTCTAAAATGCCGGCCGGCTCGCGGAAGGACGTGTTGCTGGCACACGCGCATATTCAATGAAGGCAGGCAGGTGATACGTCTTCAACATATCTATAATTTATGAAGCATTCATGCTATTTTATTATCTGTTTTGAATGATTACGGGCTTTATTATACACTTTTATATTACTTTTGGGACTAACCTATTAACCGGAGGCCCAACCCATATTGCTGTTTTATTGCCTGTTTCAGTATTTCGAAGAAAAGGAATACCAAATGGAGTCCAAACGGAATGAAACCTTCAGCAGCGTGATTTTTTGGAAGAATATGATCCTGGAGACTTGGAGTTCACGTCAGAAGATCCTCGAGGAGGCCAGGAGATAGGAGGGTGCGCCCACCCCTCCTAGGCGCGCCCCCTATCTCGTGGGCCCCTCGAGCACCCCTCGACCGACTTATTTCGCCTATATAAGCCCACGTACACTAAAAACACCGAAAAATAAGATAGATAGGGAGTTCCGCCGCCGCAAGCCTCTGTAGCCACCAAAAACCTCTCGGGATCCCGTTCTGACATCCTGCAGGAGGGGGGGATCCCTCACCGGTGGCCATCTTCATCATCCCGACGCTCTCCATGACGAGGAGGGAGTAGTTCACCCTCGGGGTTGAGGGTATGTACTAGTAGCTATGTGTTTGATCTCTCTCTCTCTCTCTCTCTCTCTCTCTCTCTCTCGTGTTCTCTCTATGGCACGATCTTGATGTATCGCGAGCTTTGCTATTATAGTTGGAACTTATGATGTTTCTCCCCCTCTACTCTCTTGTGATGAATTGAGTTTTCCCTTTGAAGTTATCTTGTCGGATTGAGTCTTTAAGGATTTGAGAACACTTGATGTATGTCTTGTCATGCTTATCTGTGGTGACAATGGGATATCACGTGATCCACTTGATGTATGTTTTGGTGATCAACTTGCGGGTTCCGCCCATGAACCTATGCATAGGGGTTGGCACACGTTTTCGTCTTGATTTTCCGGTAGAAACTTTGGGGCACTCTTTGAAGTACTTTGTGTTGGTTGAATAGATGAATCTGAGATTGTGTGATGCATATCGTATAATCATGCCGATACTAGAGGTGACAATGGAGTATCTAGGTGACATTAGGGTTTTGGTTGATTTGTGTCTTAAGGTGTTATTCTAGTATGAACTCTATGATAGATTCAATGGAAAGAATAGCTTCATGTTTACTACGGACTCTTGAATAGATAGAATAGGAAGGATAACTTTGAGGTGGTTTCGTACCCTACCATAATCTCTTTGTTTGTTCTCCGCTATTAGTGGCTTTGGAGTGACTCTTTGTTGCATGTTGAGGGATAGTTATATGATCCAGGTATGTTATTATTGTTGAGAGAACTTGCACTAGTGAAAGTATGAACCCTAGGCCTTGTTTCCTACCATTGAAATACCGTTTACGCTCACTTTTATCATTAGTTACCTTGCTGTTTTTATATTTTCAGATTACAAAAACCTATATCTACCTTCCATATTGCACTTGTATCACCATCTCTTCGCCGAACTAGTGCACCTATACAATTTACCATTGTATTGGGTGTGTTGGGGACACAAGAGACTCTTTGTTATTTGGTTGCAGGGTTGTTTGAGAGAGACCATCTTCATCCTATGCCTCCCATGAATTGATAAACCTTAGGTCATCCACTTGAGGGAAATTTGCTACTGTCGTACAAACCTCTGCACTTGGAGGCCCAACAACGTCTACAAGAAGAAGGTTGTGTAGTAGACATCAAGCTCTTTTCTGGCGCCATTGCCGGGGAGGCTAGGTAAGCGGCACTCACAACCCCTCAACTAAGCTCTTTTCTGGCGCCATTGCCGGGAGGTGAGTGCTTGAAGGTATATCTTTAGATCTTGCAATCGAATCTTTTTGTTTCTTGTTTTCTCACTAGTTTAGTTTATAAAATAAAACTACAAAAAAATGGATTTGAGTTTGTCTCATACGCTTCATCTTTTTAATATCATTCGTGAGTATGATGGAAAGGAAAATTGTGCGCAAGTGCTAGAAGAAGAATGCATTAAAATACTTGGTAATAAATCTTTGAATGATGAGCATGATTGCAATGTTGTTAGTATGAACTCTTTGAATATCCATAGTACTAATGATGATTGCACTAGTTATGATGAAAATATCTCTTATAAGCATGCCGATTTTTGTGGAGTAGATTGGGTTTGCAAGTACACACCAAATAGGGAAAATAGATATTGCAAGAGGCATAAGTATTTAGAAACTAAAGGGTTGCAAGAAAGTCTTGATGATTGTGCTGAAAAATTCAATATTTTTCACGCTCCTTGTGAACTTTGCAATGAACGTGGTCATTTAAATCTCCAATTTAAATTGTTTCATGACCGAATCGTGTCCGAAAATTGTGATAACTTGATTACCCTTGAGCATCATAAAGAGCTTAGTCTTATTTTGGGGTATGAAGAAATGAAACATATAGCTGAGGGTATTCCAAAATTTAATCTTGATAGATTTCTTGATTTAGATCTAGAGAAGATTTATATGTATTGTGCGGTGAATTGCATTGAAAATCCTTATATTGCCAAGTACCTAAAGAAAAGAAAGCAATTAGAAGATGAAGAGAATACTAATGAAATGGAAGAGACTTCGCAATCTCCTCCTATTATTTCTTATGATGAACCAGGTAACGAGGAGGAGCTTTCTATACAACCAATATCATCAATAAGGAGCTTAGAGAAGAAGGTTGAACCCACACATAATGTGAAGAAGAAAAAGAAAAGACGGAGCAGCAAAGGTAGAAAGGTATCTCCCTCAAATGATGTTGCTCCTACTACTCATTGTGATGATGATAATTGCTATACTATTGGTGCTATCCATACTATTAATGATGAGAGTGATTATGCTTATGATATGAAAAGGCCCAAGCTTGGGGAATCTATGTTTGATGAGTATGAAATATTTGAGAATATATTTGCTGAAATTAATGTTTGTCCCAAGCTTGGGGATGCTACGTTTAATGAAGATGATATTTTTAGTCTCTCAAGTTTTGATATGCAAAGTTGTTATGATGATAGCATGCCTCTTACCTATGATGATTATATTGATGAAAGTGGGTTTGGAAGAGTGTCAACTTTAGGAATTAATGATCCCACTATTTTGGAGGATGTTGAATTTTATTGTGATGAATATGAAAGTGGATTTGGAAGAGTGTCAACTTTATTTAGTGATAATTCCATTATCTTGGAAGAGGTTTCAATCGATTATGATGAGAACGAAGTTGCTACTTATGATGATTATTGTGATGAAACTTATGCTATAAAAAGTAGTGATGATTATATTTATAAAACTTGTCATGATTATGATTACCCTTTTTCTGAACATTACTCTTTTAATGTGAAACAAATTTTAGTGTTCAAGTCTCTTATGATACTCCCACTATTCAGAATGAGAAGAATTTTGCTTATGTGGAGAGTAGTAAATTTTGTATGCTTGTAGATAATGAAAAGAATTATTTAGGTGCTGGTTATATTGTTGAATTCATTCATGATGCTACTGAAAATTATTATGAGGGAGGAACATATGCTTGTAGGAATTGCAATAATGTCAAGTTTCCTCTTTATGTGCTTAAAATCTTGATGCTATGCTTGTGTTACCTTCCTATGCTAGTTGATTATTGTTCACATAATTTGTTTTCTCACAAAATCTCTATGCATAGGAAGTGGGTTATACTTAAATGTGCTAGTCATATGCTTCATGATGCTCCCGTTATGTTTCAATTTTTATCTTTTATGTGAGCATCATTGTCATCATCATGCCTAGCTAAAAAGGCATTAAAGAAAAGCGCTTGTTGGGAGACAACCCAATATTTACCCTCACTGTTTTTGTGTGTCCACATGATTATGTTACTGTAGTAATCATGTTTTATAGCTTTTGTTTCAATAAAGTGCCAAGTAGAGCCTTTGGGAAGACTTGGGTGAAGTCTATATGATCTTGTGGTAAAAAACAGAAACTTTAGCGCTCACGAGAATAGCTACCATTGTTTATTGGAGAGTGATTTTAGGTTTATTATTTTTGCATATGATTAATAGAAAAATTCCTCAGGTCCACCATTTTAGTTCAGAATTTTTTGGAGTTCCATAAGTATACGTTTGATACAGATTACTACAGACTGTTCTGTTTTTGACAGATTCTGTTTTCTATGTGTTGTTTGCTTATTTTGATGAATCTATGAGTAGTATCGGAGGGTATGAACCATAGATAAGTTGGAATACAGTATATATTACACCAATATGAATTTATAATGAGTTCATTACAGTACCTAAGTGGTCGTTTTATTTTCTTACACTAACAGAGCTTACAAGTTTCCTGTTGAGTTTTGTGTTGTGGAGTTTTCAAGTTTTGGGTAAAGATTCGATGGACTACGGAATAAGGAGTGGCAAGAGACTAAGCTTGGGGATGCCCAAGGCACCCCAAGGTAATATTCAAGAACAACCAAGAGCCTATGATTGGGGATGCCCTGGATGGCATCCCCTCTTTCGTCTTCGTTCATCGGTAACTTTACTTGGATCTATATTTTTATTCACCACATGATATGTGTTTTGCTTGGAGCGTCATTTTATCTTGTTAGTATTTGATTGATTTTATTTAGAATAATGTTTTGCATCTTCATTTCAATAAAAATGTCAAGGATAGACTTTGCCATGCTTATTTTGCTAGTATACATGTTGCTGTTTGAAAACAGAAAGTTTACCGCTGTTGCAAAATATTCCCTAGAAAAGTCATAGAATGGTATAATGTTGAAACTTTTTGCATATTGAGCTATGATAAATTTACTACTGTGGGAATTTTCTCTAATAATTTTTGGAGTTACGGAAGTATTGATACTCTTGCATTCTTTACAGACTGTACTGTTTTGGTAGATTGCTGTTATGTTTACATTGTTTGCATATGTTTGCTTGTTTAGTGATTCTATTTGAGGATAGGAGTATTAAATATGCAGAGGCATTTAGTATGCAATGTTGACTAATAATTTTAGTAATTTGTTACAGTAGAAATTGATAAGGTTTTGCATTGGTTTATACTAACCTATCTCACGAGTTCTTGTTGAGTTTGGTGTGGATGAAGCTTTTGATAAAAAGAGAAACCATGATATGAGAGGAATTAAGGAGACACAAAAGTTCAAGATTGGGGATGCCCAAGGCACCCCAAGATAATATTACAAGAAGTATCAAGCATCTAAGCTTGGGGATGCCCCGGTAGGCATCCCACCTTTCTTCTTCAACAACTATCGGTTAGTATCGATTGAACCTAAGTTTTTGCTTCTTCACTTGAGTTGTGCTATCCTTGCAATGTAATTTTATTTTGTTTTGATTGCTGTTTGAATAAGATACCAAGATCTGAAATTCTTTAATGAGAGAGAGTCTTCACATAGTTACGTAATTATTTAGCTACTCATTGATCTTCACTTGTATCTTTTTGGAGTAGCTTGTCATTTACTCGTGTGCTTCACTTATATCCTATGAGTAAATGGTTGAATGTCATAAATTTGAAATTTTATATGTTTCATTTTCTTATCCCATGGGGAGTAATGACTTCACATCTAAGAAGTAGAGGTTTATTGAAGGTTAGCAAGCATTGTATTGGTCATTTGAACGATTCATGAAAGAATATTGAAGGAAGAGAGATTACACATATAAATATACTATCCTAGACATCTTTTATAATTATGAGTACTCATTAAGTATGACATGCTAAAGAGTTGATGTTGGACAAGGAATACAACATAATGGGTTATGTTTTCTCACATCTCAGTTAAAGTATATTGTCATGAATCATTCAAACTTGTTGAGCTTGCATTTCCCCCTCATGCTAGCTAAAATTCCTTGCACCAAGTAGAGATACTACTTGTGCTTCCAAATATCCTTAGAGCCAGTTTTTGCCATGAGAGTCCACCATACCTACCTATGGATTGAGTAAGATACTTCAAGTAAGTTGTCATCAGTGCAAGCAATAAAAATTGCTCTCTAAATATGCATGACTTATTAGTGCGGAGAAAATAAGCTTTGTACGATCTTGTTATGGATGCAATAAAAGCGACAGACTGCATAATAAAGGTCCATATACAAGTGACAATATAAAGTGACGTTCTTTCGCATTAAGATTTTTTGTATCCAACCCTAAAAGTGCATGACAACCTCTGCTTCCCTCTGTGAAGGGCCTATCTTTTACTTTATGTCTTTTACTTTATGCAAGAGTCAGGGTGATCTTCACCTTTCCCTTTTTCATTTTATCCTTTGGCAAGCACTTTGTGTTGGGGTGATCTTGATATATATATCCAATTGGATGTAAGTTAGCATGAACTATTATTGTTGACATCACCCAAAAGTGAATACGTTTGGAGGCAACACTATAAGCCCCTATATTTCTCAGTGTCTGATTAAAACTCCATAACCATTCGTACTGCATGAGTGTTAGCAATTGTAGAAGACTATATGATACTTTAGTATGTGAAGTTTTCTAAATTAAAGCTCTGACATAGACCCTTCCTGAAAATTGGACGAATTGTAATTGTTTGATGACTAAGAATGAAGTTTGCCAGTTTTCAAGAAAGTTTATGGTCTATGCTTTAACATGTGAATTTCTTGTTACTTGATCTTAAGAAGTTTTATGAGATGAACTACTGTTATGACATATAATCATGCTTGAAATTATCACTGATCAAACTTGTGCACTTGCTAGCATTCACACTTCATAAATTCTTTCTTTTATCATTTACCTTCTCGAGGACGAGTTGGAATTAAGCTTGGGGATGCTGATATGTCTCCAATGTATCTATAATTTATGAAGCATTCATGCTATTTTATTATCTATTTTGAATGATTACGGGCTTTATTATACACTTTTATATTACTTTTGGGACTAACGTATTAGCCGGAGGCCCAGCCCATATTGCTGTTTTATTGCATATTTTAGTATTTCGAAGAAAAGGAATACCAAACGGAGTCCAAACAGAGTGAAACCTTCGGCAGCGTGATTTTTTTGGAAGAATATGATTCTAGAGACTTGGAGTTCACATCAGAAGATCCTCGAGGAGGCCAGGAGATAGGAGGGCACGCCCACCCCTCCTAGGCACGCCCCTTGTCTCGTGGGCCCCTCGAGCACCCCCCAACCGACTTCTTTCGCCTATATAAGCCCACGTACCCTAAAAACACTAAAAAAGAACATAGATCGGGAGTTCCACCGCCGAAGCCTCTGTAGCCACCAAAAACCTCTCGGGAGCACATTTCGGCACCCTGCCGGAGGGGGGATCCCTCACCGGTGGCCATCTTCATCATCCCGACGCTCTCCATGACGAGGAGGGAGTAGTTCACCCTCGGGGCTGAGGGTATTTACCAGGTGCTATGTGTTTGATCTCTCTCTCTCTCTCTCTCTCGTGTTCTCTCTATGGCACGATCTTGGTGTATCAGCTTTGCTATTATAGTTGGGTCTTATGATGTTTCTCCCCCTCTACTCTCTTGTGATGAATTGAGTTTTCCCTTTGAAGTTATCTTATCGGATTGAGTCTTAAAGGATTTGAGAACACTTGATGTATATCTTGCCGTGCTTATCTGTGGTGACAATGGGATATCACGTGATCCACTTGATGTATGTTTTGGTGATCAACTTGCAGGTTCCGCCCATGAACCTATGCATAAGGGTTGGCACACGTTTTCATCTTGACTTTCCGGTAGAAACTTTGGGGCACTCTTTGAAGTACTTTGTGTTGGTTGAATAGATGAATCTGAGATTGTGTGATCCATATCATATAATCATGCCTTGAGGTGACAATGGAGTATCTAGGTGACATTAGGGTTTTGGTTGATTTGTGTCTTAAGGTGTTATTCTAGTATGAACTCTATGATAGATTGAACGGAAAGAATAGCTTCATGTTATTTTACTACAAACTCTTGAATATATAGAACAAAAAGGATAATTTTGAGGTGGTTTCGTACCCTACCATAATCTCTTCATTTGTTCTCCACTATTAGTGGCTTTGGAGTGACTCTTTGTTGCATGTTGAGGGATAGTTATATGATCCAGGTATGTTATTATTGTTGAGAGAACTTGCAGTAGTGGAAGTATGAACCCTAGGCCTTGTTTCCTACCATTGCAATACCGTTTATGCTCACTTTTATCATTAGCTACCTTGCTGTTTTTATATTTTCAGATTACAAAAACCTATATCTACCTTCCATATTGCACTTGTATCACCATCTCTTCGCCGAACTAGTGCACCTATACAATTTACCATTGTATTGGGTGTGTTGGGGACACAAGAGACTCTTTGTTATTTGGTTGCAGGGTTGTTTGAGAGAGACCATCTTCATCCTACGCCTCCCACGGATTGATAAACCTTAGGTCATCCACTTGAGGGAAATTTGCTACTGTCCTACAAACCTCTGCACTTGGAGGCCCAACAACGTCTACAAGAAGAAGGTTGTGTAGTAAACATCAACAGGGCAGTCTAAAGCCGGTTGCATGCAGCGAGGAGGCGTGTTTAGTCGGGCCTGCAGCGAGTAGGGCCCTCTTGGCCGGCGCGCTGGTTCAATGCCTGCGCTATGAGAGGTCGCATACGTGTCAGAGAAATCACTCCCTCCAGTCCTTTTTTATTTGGGTATAAGAAAATGTCGTATTCCATTCACATTTTACAAGTAAAATTCATGGACAAACTTCGACCCATAATACGATGGGGACTAGTAAACCAGAACGGAGGTAGTAGTTTTTTTAATCAAAGAAGGGTTTCCTCCTTTCGATATTCATTACTGAAAACCAACATCTAAATCTAAACCATAGTATTTGCCCTAGAACTACCAGGTTCAACATCTCACAACATAAACCCATACAACCATATGCCAAGGAGGTATGTAGTACTATGAATTCCATTTTCGCTCCATACCAATCGTTCTAAAAACTACTTAGAACTCTTAACCCCACTAAAAATGATATTTTAAACGTGGCTACTCGATCTGTGGCAACTGGCGAGCCACCGCCTCCAAGTCGTTCACCTGTGATCCTGACCATCAACTCCTACGGATCAACTCATCACGCGAGCTGACTATTCCTACAAAGGTACACGCGAATGCAGCAATTGTGCACCTAGGGTTTTAGGGTTTATTTGTTAACATTGCCTTTACGTAGCACTCATGTGTGCGAGACAGCGAGAGACCGACTGTCTGTCTCTTCTCTTCGTATATGTACTCCACCGTTTGTCTGGTGTCCAAAAAATTATAATAACTACTAGCAATGTGCCAATGCGTTGCCACACGATCAAAATAGCTTAATACATATTCACCGATTTGATAGAAAAAAAGGTCTAGTTTTGAAATACGTATATCACTAAAAATATGTTATGTTTCACTCAAAATATATTCCTTTGGCGGTGTTGATGAGGTAAGGGAGGAATGTTGCTGGTTTCAAGATTCGAGAAGTGGTATATGTCTAATTTCTACTCTTACTAGCAAGATTCCCGTGTGTTGCACGGAACATCAAGATCTTGTGGGAGAAAATGATGAAGGAGGGAAGGCCTCATCTGCAAATTGGAGAGGACTGCGTGTAAATTACCATAGTTTCCTTCCTATCCGTCAGATATAAATCGGAGGCCTACATTGCAGGATGGCAGGCCCACCATCATCACCAACTCTGTTTTTTATCCCTACTCTTATAAAAAGCATAGTCGGTGATGATCGCGTGCCTGCCATCCTACAATATAGGCCGTCCGATCTATATCTGACGGATAGGAAGGAAACTATGGCAATTTTGCAAAAAAGATACCCACACTCCTCTCCACATTTTCAAATAAGGCCTTCCCTCGTTCATACTTTTCTCCCACAAGATAAACTACTCATACAAATGCATCTTGATGTTCCGTGCAACGCATGGGCATCTTGCTAGTTGTTGTAAAAAGCCCATGTATGTGAGAGAGGGAGGGAGAGAGGAGGAGGACGGAGTGCATGTGTGAAAAAGACACAAAGAGTGTGTGTGCGAGAGGTATTATCTTAAAATGAAGCGATAGTGTGTGTGTGCACGATCGAGAGGGCGTGTCTCAAGAAGGGAAGAAAAATCTACATAGATACAATGAGCGGGAGAGAAACATGTATGCAATAGTGGAAGCACGAGTGTGCGGGTGTATAAACCTATCTAGAGGCTAGTCGATAAATGTTTGTGAGATAAATATGAGTCAGGAGTGCGAAAGCGAGAGTTTTGTGCGTGTGAGAGAGAGACGGTAGTCCGGAAGGGGAGTGGAAGCAGGAGTTGTGTGTGTGAGAGAGAGGGGGGGTGTGTTTGTCTGATCGGTAAACAAATTAATAATGTCAGTCTGGGATGGAGACGAAAAGGAGACCGCAACAAATGTTGTGTCTATAGGAGAGAGAGAGAGTAATTTTAGTGGTATGAGTCATATCTAGAGACATATAGGGGTGTGAGAGAATCCCATAGAGAGAAAGACAAAGTGAAAGACGAGTGGAGACTGTGTGTGTGGCGGTGAAAAAGAAAGCTTAGGTACCTAGAGATACCAGAGAATAGTAGAGATGTGAGAGATAATGAAAACCGTGTAATGTATAATGATAGGGAGAGTGTGACACTTCTCAAGGGAGACGTCGAGAGACCATTTTTGTGAGGATAGGAGAAAAATGAAGTGAGCGTGCGGGTGAGCTAGAGAAAAGAGAGTGATAGTTGCATGAAGGAGCATGCATGCGAGAGAGATGGGCGTGAAAGGAGTGAACATAAAAGGGATTCAAATATTTGAATTCAAGATGATGATACATGTAATCCATACTCGAACCAAAATTGATCTATCAAACATGCATACTCATATGAATTCACGCGCATCTATGTTATTTAATATGTAGATATTATTGATCCATACATTTTAGTAGAACATAATTTGGTTTAAATTTTTTGAATTCAACCTTATGATTTTGAGATCATTGTATTTGTAAATCATACTATACATATAAAGGAGTAGAATTCTTTGTTGTGCTTTTGAAAGTATATATAAAAAATGATGTATATAGAATTTTATTCCAATCGAAGATGGATCCCGCCCGAAAAAAATAATCCCTCCGTCCAGAAATACTTGTCATTGAAATGGATGTATCTAGATGTATTTTAGTTCTAGATACATCCATTTTCATCCATTTTGATGACAAGTATTTCCGGACGGAGGGAGTAGAATACAAACGGGATTCGACTTGAGTTGGCACGATAAATGTGCACTCTGCAAAATTTGAACGAAGTGGGGAAAGTCGCAGTAACCACCCGAAACCAAAATCTGCGAGATGGAAATTACTATTGCCTATCCCTCCCACGCAAAGCCTATGTGCTCGATTTCTATAGGTTTTGATAGGGGTAGGTTTGTAATTTCACTCAAACGTGACATAACTGCCTCTCACCCGGATTCATACATGGTGGGCACCAAAACACAGTGTGTCCTCGGCCAAAATTGACTCCCTCCCCGATTCATACACGGTGGGCGCCAAAAACAAACTCTTGTCGGCAAATATTCGGTGTATGCGAGATTACCGTCCTATAACCAACCGACTAATATTGCTGTGATGTAGGAAATTTGAAACAGGGGCTAAGTTTGTAAATTTCCTCGCATTTGAGACAAGTGCGCCCTGAAGACATGGTTCCCCCTTCCTCTCTACCTCCATTTCCCCATTCGTACTCTATGGGCGCCAAAACACCCTCTCCACCCCAGCCTCCTCCGTCCGCCACCCCCATCCACCGCCGTCCTCCTCCACCATGCCGGAGCTGATACCCCGACGACGTCGTCCATTACAAGAGGTCGACCTCTCTCATGCACGGCTTCGAACCGGGATCCTTGCATCCCGTCATATCGCTTCATCCCCGCCGTCGTCCACCTTGCCAGCGCCGCTCCTACGACCGTCTCATCCACTACGCCCTGCCGCCACCGTCTATCCTCCTGGATCTGCTTCCACGCCGCCGACAGCCATTGCTACCGCAGCACCGTCAAATTCTCAGCAGATGCATAAACGGCACCGCACCAGAGGCGGTACTCTCTCATATCTGCTCAACTTATTTATCGCAGCAAGAAAATAGATCGCCACTGCTTTACTCTGATTTCTTGTCCATCACTTACTTGCTAGTTGAAAGCAAACATTGGTTGCATAGTTTCCTTTGTCCGGTTTGCACCTTCAGATCCGCCATGGTTTTCCCCTTTTATATTCCACACTAGTTAAATCACAGTAGACTAAATTTCAAAATTGGGTCAGTCAATTTTTCAAAGCTCGCCAGAGTTCGCCGGTGTGAAGGAAGGGGCTCGGATGGGGACGGTGGTTGTGTGTGGGGTGGTGGTGGTGGGGCCTCGCCGAACGAAGAAAACTCGACACGGGTGGGGGAGGGGGTGGGGGTGGGGGTGGCGGAGGAACACATGCGGTGGGGGCCGGTGGTCCGGCCGGCAGCCTGTGCGGTGTTTTGTATGGGAAGAATCAGAGACGAGGAAGAAGAAGGGTTAGGAGACGTAGGATCTTCATCCAACCGCCTGAAATGGTCAAGAGACAATAGGGAGTTGCATTCTTAATGCGCTCTGGTTTATCATGTGTTGGCACTGCGCAACGAACATTTTATTATCCAAAATCTGCTTGCTCTTCTTTAGCATGTTCCTCTTCCGTTCTTCTTTAATAAGTACTCTCTCTGTTCCTAAATACAAGTCTTTGTATATATTCCACCATGGACTACATATGGAGCAAAATGAGTGAATGTACACTCTAAAATGTATCTGGATATATCTATATGTGATCCATAGTGGAAATCTCTACCAAGACTTATATTTTGGAACAAAGGGAGTATGGTAGTAGTAAAGTATGTTCCTTGTAGTGAAGATGAGCAGGGACATTTACAGTGTAGAGATCTATACAGTTGGTTGTGATGGACACTTTGAACTCTTCGGGCCTCTTTGATTCGTAGGATTTTGTAAACATAGGAATAGAATTTGTAGTGGCCTGCCCACTTGAATCCTGTAAGAATAGCAAGGAAATGCGGGGAGCTGTGTCGCCTTTGAGAGTTACACTGATATTAACAGTACCGCACCTTCAGTTGAAGAGAGCTGGTATCCGAAGCCTTTCTAGCCGTACCGACAATACTAGCACATATATTCCAGCAAGTTCCACTTTGCTGATTTTACTCCGATGCTTACGGTTTTCCCATTATATCTAGACTATGATCTGTGTAGCTGCTTTATGTCGCACTAGCAGCAGTCCACTCTTTTAGCTAAGCACTGCAATGACTTACAAAATTGGCACCAAGGCATTGAGTGCCATTCTAGATGCAATGAAACTCATACGCTCCCCACCTGTTGACTCTTGTTCAGAATATGATCCTAATGACTCTTGTTCAAAATTGCCACATATAGAGAGACAAGACGGAACTGCATTTCTTTGGGCGCTGTGATTCATCATGAGTGGGCAACCAACATTGTATGCAATGAAGCGGAACCTCAAGAATATGCTTCCTATTCTGTTCTTTAACATGTCCCTCTTTGTTTATTCTGTATTTAGTACGTACAGTATGTTCCTTGTCAGGAAGGGGAGCAGGGACATCTGCAGTCAACAGCTGATAGAGCTGGCCTGTACGTGATCGATAGGCTTTCAATTACTAGTGGCAATACAACACCATATTTTCAAGCCAGTTCCACTTTCCTGATTTATATAGCGTGGTTATGGTGTACCCCTTTTATGTACACTATGATCTGCCTAGTTGCTGTGTGCTCTTGTTATCATGGTTTGGCAATAAACTCTCTATACAGTATATTATGAACCTATCATTTGCCAACTATCCTTACTTCTGGAGCCTGTTTTTTTGTGTACTTGTGCCAGATTATATAAATGCACCCACCATATTACAGCACACATGCGCTCTCTCTCATCAGAATCCAGTTATAGCACGCAGGTGTTTAAAGGGGTGCCCCTATATTAGAATATCCTCTACATTACAAAGATAATCTCACAATTATTTATGTTTTCATGGTTCTCAGATATTATACATAATTACAGTGAATATCAGAATTCGTGCATTAGAAGAATATTGTGGAACATTGCAATAACTTACAAAATTGGCACCAAGGCATTGAGTGCCATTCTGGATGCAATGAAACTCATACGCTCCCCACCTGTTGATTCTTGTTCAGAATATGATCCTAATGACTATTCTAACCTCGAGGAGTCAAAGGCAGATGGCATGTCCTGTACCCACCAAGGTGCATGTTCTAATTTGGCAAGGTTTTATTGATTGCACGTATCTTGCATATGTTTTCTTGCATTTCTTCTACTTTGTTGCACCGCCATCTCCTTTGTTTACTCATCATATATGTCGACATGCCATGCCCATCCATTATCAATACATATTCCATCTGTCATCATACCATGTTTTTCCACTCAAATGTTGTTCTTGTGCATCAAACATCAAAAAGGAAGAGGGTGATTGCTGAACCCGAAGGAGCACAAGCCAAATCATTGAAAAACGTGGTGGTGCCGGAGAAATCAGACAACAGCCCACTTATATTGGCTGTACAACCAGTGACACAAAACGTAGGACCGACTCCAGCAGACTGTACCCATACTTCACTGGCCACACCACTAGCCCCACCACACAGGACCTGCACTCCAGCAAAAGGTATACCAATTTTAGTTGCCATAGCACCAGCCGTACCATAGAAAAATCCCACTCCAGAAAAAAGTACAGCAAGTCCACCGGCAGAAGACCTATCCCAACTGCAGAGACGGCCAATTCCTGCAGATTGGAACCCCATTCCAGTTATTCCTAGTTTAAAAGACAATGCTTTCAATGTTGTTAGGGACTACGTGCATATATTCCCATCATGGGAAGATTATAGTGAAGATAAACACCATTTTCACATCTTCCTGTCCAACTTACGTGTAAGTGCTATTATTCATGGTTATTATTTTCCTGTTTTCTGCTGATTGAACACATCAATGATTTACATTACATTGTTGTAAGTAGGCGAGGGTCAATCTGGATAGTCATGACAAGCAAAGCTTGCTTGTGCTTTTCATGGAAGCATTGCAGCAGTATCGGTGTTACCTGAGGAAATCACACTTCGATGGCAAGTCTATAAACAAATTTCCGGTGAAGTCTCCTGTGCTAAATTTAGAAGACATTGAATGGAAAAACCTTGTTATGCACTGGTCTCGTTCCCAGGATGAGGTACTATCTATGAAATCAAATGACAATTTGAACTTCTACTTTTCCGCATGTGCCTTATGGATCTTTTTTGCAGGAAATCTACTCGAAGAAGAATTCCGGTTTGAAAAGAATGACATGATATCGCAAATATGCTGCCCGCTGCTTTGCTCTTGTTAATACCTGTTGTCCTGTATCACTGTACTTGCATACATACCTGGTTCATTATGTGACAGCAGTATGCATGATAGCTTGCTTATCAATTGTTCGCTCCAAATTATCTGATCTGTATGGATGGTTACATTAGTGTAGAATATATCCAATGCCAATGAATTTTTTTTAGCTCTGCATTGTTCTTGTAAGTACTTGCTATCCTTTATCAGTGTACTTATATTGACAGGAAGTTGTTCATGTACCATCACTCTGCAGCTTATTTTCCTTTGCCCTCCATTTTCTACACATCAGATCTATATTTACTCTTACCATAAGGTTGGATAACACTGATGGTACTGAAGAAGTTTAGCTATGCATTCCTCTTGGCTGTACCTTTTGTCTGTATCGCTGTACTTACATTTATAGCTACTTGGTTATGTAGCATCACTCTTCATCTTATCTTAAATATTCTCCATTTTTTCTTATATTATCACATCTATATTTACTCTTAACAAAATTAGAATAAAGGCAATGCTTATGAAGAAGGTTCTGTGGTAAGCTTCTTGAATCCCCCCCCCCCCATCAGCATGGACAAGGGCTTTATAGAGCATGTCTTCACCAATAACGTAAGTTTGTCCTTCTCAAGCCTTCAAACTTTGTTGTGTATATTTGGTTAGGCAAGACTGCAACAGCTGTTTATTTTTGGTGTTTGCATCAATTTGCATGTTTAAAGTTTATTATGTAGTTCATAAACAAAAGTTTGTCCTTCTCAATTTAAGTTTTCAGTTGTACAACCAAGTTCCTTCTTCATACCATGTAAATTAAACTATACAGACAAGTGATCTTCTTTTGCACTGCATGTATGCTTCTGTTCTTGATCCGTAATCCAGTGGTGTGGTGAACCTACCCACTACAACACAATGCCATATTCTGCAATGTCTAAACTATTAACAATGTCATATCATTGTACTATTATTTAAACCATCTCTTCATTTGCCAATCTGAAATGGGATAAATTGACAGCACACTAACCATTGATACTTATGAGTTCTTGATCTGTAATCTAGTGGTGTCGTGAAGCTGCCAACTCCTTCATAATGTCATTTCCTGCCATGTCTTGACCTGAACAATACCATATTGTGTTAATGCAATTTTAAACTGTGTCACTTTATTCGTCAGTAAGAAATGTGATGAATTGTCAGCACTGATACTTTTATGTGCAAAACCTATCATTTGTTTGCTTGTTTATCTTTCAGAGTGAGGAGGATATAAGTGTTAAACAAGTGTAGTCTCATCAGCTTGCTCACCTGCTTGCGTTGTAGCTCCCCACTAGGGCAAACCTTTCTTGAACTCTATTGAAGTGCTGTTGGTTTTGTATATTATTTTGTCGGCGTGTTTATTTGCACTGGTGGCGATCTTTGATGCCCAATGTATGTAATCTGCTGTCTGCTTGTGCTTTGTCATAGTGGCGAACTTTGATGCCCAGTGGATGTAATATGCCATAATTTCTTTATTGTATAGTCTAGGTTTTTTCTTATTCATGATGCTGCAGTTATTTTACTATATATATCCTATCTTCGCAGTAAATCGGCCAAACCGTAAAATTATGGTACATAATCGGGCCGTCATGCAATCACGATGTATGATCCACATCATGGGCCCCGTCATCTTGGTCCGTTAAAAGGCCTTAATGTAAACTAGCCCACTAGTAGATTCGGGCCTTCAATAGGCCGAGTAAACCACCAGCCCTCTTTTTGCAAGAAAACTCAATGGGCTTTTAGGAGGCTGAGAAGTATGTTGGGCCTGAAACGTGCCGAACAACTCACGGGACGGCAGCAGCCCGAAATGGACCCCGACCCATGATTGTGCGAATCAAATCACAGGCTATTAATAGGCCAAAATTGTCTCGGTCCTTGTTTAGCCCAATCAGATTATCGGCTGCGAGCAAGCCAGATGCAAATCGGGCCATAGTTAGGCCCAACTATATGAAGGGCTTTTAACGGGCCGAAATTAATATAGGGCCGAAATGTTAAGCTGGCCCTTAACATGCCAAAACTAATATCAGGCTGAATTACTAAATGGTCCTTTAGCAAGTGGGCCCAAAAGCATAGCGCCCAGTTGATGGGCCGAATATGACATGGGCCATAATTTAGCCCAAAGCCTCTTAAAGGGCCGGGCCTGATCTAGGCCGTAATTTGGCCCAGAACGTGGTAGGCTTTTAATGGGCCAGATCTCATATGGGCCATTATTAGGCCCGAAACGTGGCATGCCATTAATGGACCGGTTCTATATGGGCCGGTATTTGTCCCAAAACATGGCAGCCAGTTAATGGGCTGACCTACTAGGGTCCTCAAAATCTTGTGGGCCTACAGCTGGGCCGACCCATTAATGTCGGCAAAATCTCGTGGGCCTTTCGCTGGGCCGGCCCATTTTGATCCGCAAAAATCTTGTGGGCCTTTACCTGGGCCGGCCCATTATGGCCCACAAAAATCTTGTGGGCCTTTACCTGGGCCGGCCCATTATGGCCCGCAAAATCTTGTGGGCCTTTAGCTGGGCCAGCCCATTATGGTCCGCAAAATCTCGTGGGCCTTTAGCTAGGCCGGCCCATTATGGTCCGCAAAATCTTGTGGGCCTTTAGTTGGGCCAACCCATTTAAAATTTATGGGCCACTTTTGGGCCGGTCCACGTGTCAACATATCATAGGCGCATCTCGCCCATTGGATGAGTGACACCTATGCCAACGTGGAGCTGACACGTGTTTCTCCAGCCAATGACGATTTTACACGTGGAAAATCCCCATTGGTCCGGGCTATTAACGGGTTATCGGATCCAAAACCAGACCCGATAGCTTAACGACGTTCCGTTACGGTGGATGCCACGCGTCGGTCACCCTTGACGAAAGCACTTCAGTGACGCGTGATTTATCGTCATGGAAGTGGACACTTCCGTGATGATAGTTTTGGTAATGTCATGGAACACTTCTACGACAGCACAGGTATGACTATGTTGATTCTGTCATAAAATCGTCATGGATGTACATGCATGACAAAAAACGCGACCTACTATGACAAACACGTATCATCACGGAAGTGTATTTTTTTATAGTGGGATGACGAAAACAATTCCCGAGATCTTCGTGATGCTGAAATCAACGAAGGTAGAAATCAAGAAAGAGCATCAAGTGTTGATGATTAAACAAGACCACTAGTTTCAAGAAAAGGGCAAAGGGAAAGAAAGGGAACTTCAAGAAGAATGACAAGAAAGTTGTCACTCCCGTGAAGAAGCCCAAAGCTGGACCTAAGCCTGAATCTGAGTGCTTTTACTGCAAAGGAAATGGTCACTGGAAGTGGAACTACCCAAATATTTGGCAGATAAGAAGGATGGCAAAGTGAACAAAGGTATATTTGATATACATATTATTGATGTGTACCTTACTAGTGCTCGTAGTAATCCCTGGGTATTTGATACTTGTTCGGTTGCTAATATTAGTAACTCGAAACAGGAGTTGCAGAATAAATAGAGACTAGTTGAGGATGAAGTGACGATGTGTGTTGGAAATGGTTCCAAGATTGATATGATCATCATCGAGCACTCCCTATACTTTCGGGATTAGTGTTGAACCTAAGTAAATGTTATTTGGTGTTTGTGTTGAGCATGAATATGATTAGATCATGTTAATTTCAATACGGTTATTCATTTAAGACAAAGAATAATTGTTATTCTGCTTATGAATAAAACCTTCTATGGTCATACACCCAATTTTGATGGTTTATTGAATCTCGATCGTGGTAACGTTTCTTGTCCCTGAACCGCCGCCGGGTCGTCCACTTATATACACGGGTTGACGCCCGGCCGGTTTACAGAGTTCCGAGGCCGGCTCATACAAGTGTCCGGCTCGGTCTCTCCTTTCCTATCTTACAATACAAGTTATATGATTATGGCGGTCTACCACTATGGGCCCTAATCCGCCTTTGGGCTCCGGGCCTCTAAGCTTCATAGTAAAGCGCCATCTTCTGGGTCTTCATGGGATTCAATATAGTTGAGTGTGAACCGGCCCCTCCTAGACAGTTTATACTCAGTAGTTATATCCCCAACATTAGGCCCTGGATTGATTTGAACCTGTTCATGTCAATCTTCAGTACTTAGAAAAATCCTGTGAACATCTTCCTTCATTTCTCGTAAACCGCGATGATGTCTTCTCTTATAAACTGTGTTAAACCGCCGTGACATCATCCTCTGGACACAGCAATGGATCATCATGATGTCATCCCTGTATAAAAAGATTAATAAGATTCCCTTCATTTAATGGTATCCCGAAGATCGAGGCAACAGCCGCGCCCACTTTTGCCGCTTCAGGCTCCTCGATTCTCGCACCTGCCATTTATCCCTTTGCCTTATAAATAGGCTCCAGGGTCCTTTCTTTCTTCCCCTTCCGTGCCTCTTCTTCCTCCTCGCGACGCTCAAGCTCTAAAGCTCCACCGCCGCCCTCAACCTTTGAGCACTGCATCGTCAAAGGCCACTAGATCAACCTGATCGTACCAGAAACCTGCGGCTCTTCTCCGCTATCCCTGCGCATCTGGTAAGTCTCCCCCTCTCAACCCTAGATCTGTATTTAGGGTTTCTGCGTTCCTCCATGTTCATACATGTTCATCTTTGCTTCTTCCTCTTTGCATATTGTTTGAAACTAGATGAACTTATCATCCTACTTCGGCGGCCACTGATATATAACTCTAGTTTACCTCGCCGTAGTATCTCCTCTTGCCTTGATAGTTCCCTTCTGGACTTATGGTGTTCTGTCGTCGCCATTTTAGGGCTCAGAATAATCATTTTGTGAAACCTGTTTCTGCCGACACTTAGTAGATTTTCAGCTTCGGATCTTCCATCTAAGTGCGGTTTAACATTTTAGTAGTTGACAATCCGCCATATACCATTAGCCCTCACTTAAACAGCCATCTTGACTTGAATAGTAATTTCCGGTTTAACTCACATGTTTGCTTTGATCAAATTCCCGGTTTAACATTGATTAGTGCACTTGAACCGTCAATCGTAAACCGGCCTTCATTTTTCCTTTACAGTTTGCTTTCCAAGATGACAAAACAATTCTCTGCTTGCAACTGGGTTCCGTCCCGGATCACGGAAATGCAAATCAATGGATATGTTACCACTGGCGCTTTAGCCTCAAAAAGGGTCCTTCATTGCCCAGTCTCGGGCTCTGAGTGCCCTCCTAAGCCTCAAGATGGAGAGGTGATTGTATTTATGAAACACTTAGACCGGGGATTCAGCCCGCCCGGATCAAAAAATTTCCTGGATGTCCTTGCGAGCTTACAACTCCATCCACAAGATATTGGACCGAATTCCGTGTCTAATATATGCAATTTTCAAGTGTTCTGTGAAGTTTACCTTCAAGAAGAACCATCTGTAGAGCTTTTTCGGGATTTTTTCCATCTAAACCGCCTCACGGAGTTCTCTGATGGTCCCAACACGGAACTTGGTGGGGTATCAATTCAGAAGAGAAAAGAAGTTGATTTCCCTCATGCAAAACACCACAGCCATCCCAAAGATTGGAACCAAACTTGGTTTTATTGCCAGAACACTGCCCCTGCTGGAGAAAATCATTTGCCAGGTTACCGCCCTCACCGGCTTAGCAATGGCCACCCATTACCTCAACGATTAACTCCCAAAGAACGACAAACTTATGCACCTCAACTCGCCAAGCTCCGGGCTCTCCTTGCCAATGGTTTGACTGGTATTGATCTCGTCCGCTGCTGGGTTTCTTGGGGTATTCCACCTTTAAGTCGCCGCCCCAGATTAATGCATGAATACACTGGCAACGTCAAGGATCCTCAACGATATCATGAAATAGAAATGACGGACGTTGAAGATACTGAATCTGTGAAGAAGATGCTTGATGAACCGATCGCCGCATGCAGCCAAACCGGGATGCCACCTTTTTGCACCTCCAACAAACCGCCAGCGGTAAAGTTTAACTTAATGCTTACTGATCCGCCTCCGCTTTAGCAATGTGCTAATACTCCTTTGTTTAATTTCACAGGTCAACAACTCCTTCTGGAAGTGGAAAACTCAAGATAAACCTGTTAGGGCTCCTCATGCAAAAAGCAAGGTCACAAAGAGAGATGCCAAGAAGAAAACCGCCGAGTCTTCTGATCCGCCAGAAGATATTGACGAATCAGATCCAGAGGTAGAACTTGACTCGCTTGGTTCCTTTTTCATACACCTTATTGACAATGACTATTCCCAGGATGATGCGGAGGCCAGCCGTGCAGACCATGTTGAGGTAATCTCTCTTTCCTCCGATTCAGATCTTGTGCCGGTTCAAAGATTTCGCAGTGCAGTTCAGAAAGTAAAATACTCTCACCCTCTTGCTTATTTGGATCCAAAATTTTCTATGAAGACACAACAACGTGAGGAATGTCTCACAACCCGGCACAGTGGCCAGCAAATCACCTCTTCCGGTTTACCAGATACACCAACCCGGAAACGTCGTCCAGAGGTTACTTGTTCTCCTGAAAAACTTTACCCTTTGAAGGGTTTCTTTCGATACCCACTCAATCCGTCTGATCCGAATTACCAGGTGTCTTCCAATTCGTCTGGCGGTTCATCAACCACTCAGCTGCCTCCCCTTAAAACCGTCCCTGGGTAAGTATACTGCCCTTCATATTTTTCCTTCATAGTTCGGTTTACCGTGCTAATCTTTGTTTTGATATCACAGTGCCAAAGCCCGTATGAGCAAGAAGGCTAAAACCAGCCTATTGGTGAAGTTGAACCGGAGAAGGCTCCTGAGGGTATCAGTAGAAATATTGATATTATGGATGATTCTGCCCCACAAGGCGAGAACACTAAAGCTAATCTGCTGGAAGCTGACCCGGCCACTCATATTGATCCATCGAGCCCTCATGCTACTCCTCCAAGCCCGACTGCTGATCCGTCGAGCCCGGCTGCTAATCCGCCTAGTCCCGCCAGGGGTACCGTCAATCTGCCAAGTCCACCAAAAGGTGATGATGATGATGTTGTTATTACTGGCACGGCTCACACCAGTCCTGGTAATCCGGTTGTCTTGGCCAAACATACTGCCAAGGAGGAATTCACTGCTATGGGCAAGGGGAAAGGGAAGACGGATTTATCCAACTTCGTCAACCTTAGCACCGAGGAACTTCATTCCGGTTTTTTAAACCGCCTTTAAACCAGCCGTGACTTTGAAGCCGGTTTGGTGAACCTGATGAAGGAATGTTATGAGGTAATCTTCAAGAACACTTTGAAATTTACTCTATTCTGTATATCTCTTCCATTGTAGCCCCCAAGGGCCGGGTTATCTTTTAAAGATAAACCGGGACTTCAATATAAAGAATACTTCAATTGAGTAGCCCCCAAGGGCCGGTTTGTCTCTTGAAGACAAACCGGGACTTTCTGTCCTTGTTAACTGTCTTTACTCATAATTTGATCAATTGTGCATTTGCCAAGTTTAATACCTAGATTGAGCCTTGGGACTTGAAAATACTCACTGTTTGAAAAAGCAATCCACATTAGCCCCCAAGTGCCGAGTGCATAACTTTTCATGTGCATGGGACTTTAATTACTTCATCTTCTGACTTTTGCAGACCGAGAAGACTATCAAAGAATCTCAAATCGCCGACCTTCGAGAAAACATCAAATCCCAGCAAGAAGAGACCTCTAAAGCCAAAGAGGGGATAAAGGATGTTTTGACAAGCATGGAGCAATTGAAGGATGGGTTCAAAAATGAACGCACCAATGGGAAACTAAGAAGGCTGCTTTGTTGAAGCGGGCGGAAGATGCCGAAGCAGCTCTTAAGCTGGCGGCGGAAGAGCTGACAGGGCTAAAACATCAAGTGGATGCGATGACTTCTGCAGTCTTTGGTAAGTACTTTGTCATAGCCGGTTTGAAAATATCTTGAACTCTGCCGGTTTAACATTGAATTCTTAAACCGTTGCAGGTAATCGCATTGCTCAGCTGGGCACAGATATGAGGATGAAATTGAAGGCATCATACACTTTGATCGAGCAATTATACACCGGTGCCCAACGGGTTATCTGTGCAGTCTCATACAACAAACCGGCACCAACATTGATCAAGGACACACTAGCAAGATTATCCATGACACCGGCTCAGATAGAAGAGGTGAAGCGATCTGCTGCCAGGGCTGGCGCTTTACTGGCACTGACCTAGGCCAAAGCATGGATATCTGACTTGGATCCAGTTGATATTGCCAAGGGATTTCCGGATGAACAAGCAGACGGGTCAGCATTTGACAACGAAGCCCTCAAAGCCCTGACAAAGGAGATGCGTCCGTTATCAAGTCAACTGGCTGCAGAGGCTAAGTTGACTATTCATCGGTCTTTTTACAATGAAAGGAACCAGCGGGTTGATACGACTATGACAGAAGCGCAAAACCTTATCCCGCTAATCAGTAAGCACACTTAAGCCCCTGATGTTGAACCGTCCAATCTGATAAGTGAAGAAGCTGTATTTCAGGCTCTAACCCGGATTGACTGGACCACCATTGGCTTCCAGCCTCTGGGTGGAGAGGAGGAGGTTGAACCGGCGCCTGAAGATCCATCAACGTCACGTCATCCTGGCAATGAGTCTTAATCCGGCATGCGATTACTTTGAAAGACTTTGTCGTGTAAAAACAAACAGCATTTTGGGCCTCAAAGCGCCTTGTAATAGGCTAGTGCAAGTACTTTAATCTTTGGTACTGATACATAACTTTGGTTGATCCATCATGATATTTGCTATGCTTGGTTACACTTTGATTATTTTCATGTGATTCTGATATCTGCATAAAAAGAATTGTCCTGGCGGTTTATCGCCAGATGGGTCATAATGCCCAAGATAAAGCCGGACTAATAACCAAAGCGGAATAAATATGAAATAACTCATACCTGTGATATGAAATCACTTAGTTGGTTAACCAACTGTTATTGCAGTAAGGGTGAAGACCCAAATCTTGAGCTGTTATAACTCTCACTATGTAATGATGTTTGTGTAATAAGTCATGCCGGGTTACGATGAACACCAGATGATCAAACTGGCGACACATATTCAAAGCCAGGCCGGGTTAACAAACGCCGGTTTGATAATAAGGTCTGACAACTTTTAGTTGACAGCCAAGTCGGGTTAATAAACACCGGTTTAATAATAAGGCCTGACAACTTGTAGTTGAAAGCCAAGCCGGGTTAACAAACACCGGGTTAGTATGATGACTGAAGAGCCAGACCAGATCAAAAGATACCGGTTCAACATAAAATTCATCCAAAAAAGAGAAACTTCTGACAAAAAGCAAATAAGAACGTGTTATCGAGGCTTTTCAAGGGCTGCCAGGCCCAAATTCGAGGCCTTTCGTGGGCTGCCAGGCCGCTGAGTTAAACCATTTGACAAAGCCTTTTAAGATGGACCTCCAACTAACCAATCGCCGTTTTAACTTTGACAAGTTCAGGGTCTCAATGAGAGTAACTATCAAATGTTCGGCGGGTCATGCCAGGATTACCTGGATAGGAGTGGCTTACTTGATGAAGGCAGTTTAACAAATGCTCCAGATTCATTCCGCCACCACGCTGTGGCGGTTTACCCTTACGACGCTGCACATTGGCGTTAGCCACAAAATCCGAATTATCTGCTTTGCTCTTACCATTATTACCATGGCCTCCTTGGTTGTGCTGCTGTCCCTTTGCACCGCCGTTCTTCTTTCCCTTCTCTGGTTTCTCCTCATCAGAATCGGGATCCTTGGTATTATCAGAATCGGCATATTTGACCAAGGCGGCCATAAGGGTGCCCATATCATTGTAGTGGCGCTTGAGCCGTCCCAACTTCATCTTTAGTGACTTAAAACGGCAATTACATTCCAGAGTGATGATTGCTTGGCCATCATTAATCCGGTCTGATGAATGCAACACCTCTGAAACCCAGTGCACCCAATGAGTTGTTGACTCGTTCACCCCTTGAACACAGGCATCTAGATCCACAATGGACATAGGTTGTTTACATGTGTCCTTCAAATTGGCTATAAACCTGGCCTTCAACTGGTCCTATGACTCGACGAAGTTAGCTGGTAAGTTCTTCAACCATGTACGGGTTGTTCCCTCGAAAATCATCGTGAAGTACTTTGCACAAGCCACTTCATCCACGTCCAGCATCTCCATCGCAATCTAATAACTTTCCACCCATGCCTCGAGCGGTTGATCAGCGGTGTAATTAGGCACCTTACGTGGACCCTTGAAATCTTTAGGCAGCCGCACATTACGGAGAGCCGGAACGAGACACGGTACTCCCCAGAAACTGAAGGCAAGCTCGGTGCCTCGGTCTACTGACGCTGCTGGTTGAACCGGGGCGAGTTGATGGCAACCCGTATAATATGCTGCTAACATGGCCTCCCTTCGTGCTGTGTCATTGTCCACCACGTCCTGAGTGTTCACCTCACCATGCGCCGGATTGGGTCCTTGAGGGACAATACGGCGTCGCGCACTGCTGGACACCTCGGTTCATCTATATGCCTGCTATAGCTTTTTCTTGGACGTGGGGTCATGTGAATCCTATCTCGGCTATACGAGTAAGCTTGCTGCTGCGTCATAGCCATTTGAAGAAGATCCCTGGCCCGCCGTGTCTCCACCACCGCTGGCGATTCACCCTCTATCGAAATAGCTGCCAGCCGGGATGCTGCTGCTATCATATTGTCCAAAGGGGTAGAGAAGTGACCTGGCGGGGGTGTGGTATACCGTTGCGGGTTGTCCGTTCGTCGAGGTGGACCCATCACCTGAGGTTTATCTGGCGCTCCGGTCCTTGGCACAATAGTCCGGTTCACTGCTGCTGGATTGCTAGTCCCTGCTCCTGGTGTATCAAAGAGATTCATCGCATTATAATCCGCCGGCAAGCAAGATTGATGTCTCCTCCTGAATACTTGATTCTAAGCATTCTGATCCATCAAAAGTCGATAATTCTCGGCTTGAATCCTCTGCGCCTGGGAATCTAAAGCGGCCCGTTCCTCAGCCATCATGATCTCCTCAGCCGCCAAGTCCTCTTTGGCCTGTGTTATCTAATCCTTTAGCCTCGCAACGTTCGCATTGCGCTGATCCTGCGTCGCCGGTGTAACTACCATGGTCAACAAGGTTGCCCAGGCATCCATCAAACCGGAGAGAACTTGAGCCGGCCGGCGCACCGAGCCTCCTACCCCTGCTACCGGTCCGGATGATGCCGCAGTAGAATTTTGCAAGGTTGGCTGTGTTCCTGCCATGAAGATTCAAACTCGGTTCGGCGGTTCAAGAAATTCCGGAATACTGGTGCCATCGGAATACCCTTCGAACACACCGTCATGAACTTGGTACAGGGATTCGGTTTCACCAGCGGATGATTCACCGTCGGAATAAGTGACCGTCTCACCTTCAGACACCAGTTCAGATCCGATCCAGTGGACACATCCCACGAACGCAAGCTTCATGGCGGGCTGAATCCGAGCGGGGCTTGCACGCCGAGCCATCTCGACAAGGTCGGTGCAGATGTCTGGCTCAGGGCCCGGTTCGCCGATCTTGCCAATGAAAACATGAATTCCACCAAAGGAGACCCGGTACCTGTACTCAATTGAGCCGGCCTCGGGGCCCCATCCCTCGTCGTCGATGTAGAGCTTGCCGCGATGACTCTTGGTCATCTGGCCAACCGTGTACCCTTTGAGTCCTTCAAAGTTGCCCTTTAAGAAATCGAAACCATTGTGCGATAGCCCCACGGTGGGAGCCAACTGTCGTGGAAATATCACGTCAGATGTCCTCATGAAAGGACTTCGTCGTGGAGCCATCGCGACGAGTTAGCTTAAAGGGGTTAAACCGGACAAAGGACACGAGGGTTTTTATACTAGTTCGGCCCCTTCGGTGAAGGTAAAGGCCTACGTCTAGTTGTGATGGGATTATTGGGGTCTCGATAACCAGGGAGCTAAACACGCTATGCCTGGCTCTCGAGTTGTTGTTTCTTGTCCCTGAACCGCCGCCGGGTCGTCCCCTTATATACACGGGTTGACGCCCGACCGGTTTACAGAGTTCCGAGGCCGGCTCATACAAGTGTCCGGCTCGGTCTCTCCTTTCCTATCTTACAATACAAGTTATATGATTATGGCGGTCTACCACTATGGGCCCTAATCCGCCTTTGGGCTCCGGGCCTCTAAGCTTCATAGTAAAGTGCCATCTTCTGGGTCTTCATGGGCTTCAATATAGTTGAGTGTGAACCGGCCCCTCCTGGGCGGTTTATACTGAGAAAAAGGGTTTCCCCCCGCTTTATATTATAAAGCAAATCTTCGATACATCCAGCACGCTGGGGCCGCAGCACAGATAAGCCCAAAAGAAATCAAAATAAAATGAAACAGAAATGAATGCCGACACCGGCGGATCAAGGACAAAAGGAAGACCGGCAATCGCTGCACCCTCCGACGAAGTGCCACCGCGCTCCCAGCATATCGATGCGCCTCGCACCAAGCAACACCTTCAAGAAGGAATGCGACGCCGCCACCGCTGTTGCCCGAATAAGTTCTAGGGTTTCCCCCAGTACGCGAGGGATGGAGGGGAAGAGATATATCCGACGCCCCTCAGGAGGGTCCAATGGCGCCCGCAAGCGTCACCACGTCGGTGCCGAACAAGCGGACAAGGATTTCTCCCGATTCACAACCACCACCATCACCCGAGGCACTTCGAGATGCACCACCACAACAGCCGCCCACCAGCCTGTGCCACCACGGTTACCGGACACCCCCGCTGCCTCTCTGGAGCTGCCAACATGAGGCCTAGCTCAGGCAAGGAGACCTCGGCCATGGGAGCAAGCACAACTCGGACATGGGGAGGGGACAACCTTCACCGCCGCAGCGGAGCCGACCGGACGCGGCGACGAGGACTGACCGGGCCTCGACGGCCCGGCCGGGTCCACTTGGACCCGGACAATCCTGTCGCCACGCTGCAGCTCGCCGACCGACGAAATCCTCACCACCCGAGACCGCCGCGACCATGCCATCACCAGGAAACGACGCCGCGGAATATCGAGCCACCGGCCCACCCAAACCCATATGGGGCCCAAAAGGGCCCAGATCTGGGCTTGGCGGGCGCCGCCAGCCACCAGCGCCACCGCGCCGCCCCACGGCCAACGGCAGCACCGCCGCGTCAAGCACCACCGAGGCACGCGGCATCACCTCCGACGGGCCACACTGACGCTGGCCGAGGAGCACCGCCATGAGCCTCCTATGGCCGGGCATGGGGGCCGCGCACGGGGAAGGGCAGGCCCGCCGCCGCCAGCACCACACGGACGAGGCTCGGCGGCGCACGCTGGCGGCGGCGGGAGGAAGGAGATGCGAGGAGAGAGCCTGGAGGGGAGCGGCGGAAGGCCCCCCTGGCCGCCTCGCCCGGGGAGGCGACGCGGGGGGTACGGGGAAGGGGGGAGGGGCGTGGGGAGGGTGGGGGAGAGGGAGAGGCGCGCGGTGACGGCAGGCTCCGGCTGCGGCCGCGGCTCCGCGCGGGGAGCTGCCGCCAGCGATGCAGGAACCCTAGGCGGAGGAGGGAGCTCGGTGTCGGGAGCCACTGGTGGGCGGTTTATACTCAGTAGTTATATCCCCAACAGTAAGCATTGTCCATTGCGCTTTGTGTACTAACCCATGGTCTTTGTGAGAGTTCTATGTGGGGTTAGGTTTGCTTCCATGGGCTTGCATCAAGAGGAAGATCACATACAACCCATGGAGGATGACATCAAATCAAGGTTATGTTGTGCAAGTTTAAGTAGAGAATCACGAAGAAATCATGTTTGTATCTTGTCGTCCATTATGGTATCGATGGACTTGTGAAGATGTGCAAAAGAGTGGCTCACCCATAGTGGAGTATGGGGGAGCAGTCAAGTAGTCTTCATCGAGCGAACGCAATCAAGAAAGGTGGTCAAACTTGAGGGAGTCAAGAACGTCATCATCTAGCTCAAGTGGACTTCATGCAAGGCAAAGGTTTGTCCTTGATAGGTTTTATATTTTACCGTTCTCATGGTGATAGTTTGGAGACTGGGTTACAGGATCGATAGCCGTACTATTAAGGGGGGCTCTCAAGTGAGTAGCTTGATCGTATCGTTTGTTGAGAGCTCAAACAATTGCATCCTTGCATCATCTTTCTTGATTCTTATTTGCATTTTCCTTTGAGGTTTTAGAGCTTGTGGTTATCTTCGTGACAAGCTCTAGTACTTCGAAAACGGATTTCATATGCCTCTTCTATTGCATTTTCGGTGTTGGAGGTTTTACCGGTCTTATTCGAGGAAGGATTCTCACTATTTTATCTTGGGCCTTTTCTAATTTCTTTCTTATTGATATTTCTATCAATATTGTGTTATTCCTTGTTGCTATCTTTCCAACAAACTTGGTTTCATCAAATTCGGAGTCCGTTTGCAGAAGTTGTGCCAGTTTTGGTGTTCTAAAAAGGTTGCTGCGGTACTACCGCGGATAGGAGCGGATGTAATTTCTTACTACTGCTCCAGAGCGGTACTACCATGGCTACTACAGCAGTAGTACTGCTCTAGACCAAAATCTCGCTTTAGGTCCTGCGATGGTAGGCACGTATGTATTTTTTTAGTACCGATCGCAAGTAGTAGTACCACTACCCTTTGCGGTAGTACCGCTATCCCTAGAGGTAGTACCGTGGGGACGAGTGGTAGTACCGCTCCAGCAGTTCTACTAGCCTTTTGCCTCCTCACCGTTGTTTTTCAAAGGGCTTCTACCGCCCTAGCGGTAGTACCGCTCCTTGTAGCGGTAGTACCGCTCTGTGCGGGCTATGAGGATAACTGTTGGATTTTTCCCCACGTATAAAAGGGGGTCTTCTTCCCCAATGGACCTTATCTCTTGAGCTCGTGTTCTTCCCCCATTGTTGACCTTCTTCGAGCTTGCTAACTCTCAACCCCTCTAATGATTCTTGCTAGTTCTTGAGGGAAATGAGAGAGGAGATCTAGATCCACGTTTCCACCAATCACTTTCTCATCTAAGTGAGGGGAACCCCTTGGATCTAGATCTTGGAGTTCTTCGTGTTCTTCTTTTGTTCTTCCTCTCATGTTCCTCCCTAGCATTAGTTGCTTTGGTGGGATTTGGGAGAGAAGGACTTGGGCACTCTATAGGTGTCAAAACCAGCAGATCTCAGGTAGGGGGTCCTGAACTGTGCGTCTAAGGCTAATGGTAACATGAGGCGGGGGATACAATGTTTACCCAGGTTCATGCCCTCTCGATGGAGGTAATACCCTACTTCCAGCTTGATTGATCTTGATGATATGAGTATTACAAGAGTTGATATACCACGAGATCGTAGAGGCTAAACCCTAGAAGCTAGCCTATGATTATGATTGTTGTTGTCCTACGGACTAAACTCTCCGGTTTATATAGACACCGGAGGGGGCTAGGGTTACACATAGTCGGTTATAGAGAAAGGAATCATCATATCCAAATCGCCAAGCTTGCCTTCCATGCAAAGGAGAGTCCCATCTGGACACGGGACAAAGTCTTCTATCTTGTATCTTCATAGCCCAACAATCCGACATACACATATAGTCCGACTGTCCGAGGACCCCTTAATCCAGGACTCCCTCAGTAGCCCCTGAACCAGGCTTCAATGATGATGAGTCCGGCACGCAGATTGTCTTCGGCATTGCAAGGTGGGTTCCTTCTCCGAATACTCCAAAATAGATCTTGACATAAGAATCGTGTCCTGGCTCTGCAAAATAAATTCCATACACCACCGTGGAGAACATAATGTTTTCACGAATCCAATCCGCTGACAGCTTTTATGACACGACATTACGTCATTATCCAGCCATTATTTCATTTTTCCGGCCTGCTGCTTCATGCTTCGCGAGGCAGTTTTATTGGCATGTCTTATCGAAGCGGAGATCGTGTCCCCTTATTACGGGATTCTCATCAACACGGGCGTGGGTAACCCAACCGTTCCGTTGGTATGATTCCTTGGGAATAGGCATATTTTAAGGCCACGTAGGGGACGCTTGATATTCATCACCTCTATAAAGAGGCTAGGACCTTTCCTTTTTTTCCTCTACGCTAGTCCCTACCTCCCCTCCTACCTCGAGTTCTAACACCCAAGAGTCAATCCGGTCGCTTCAAGCTTCTAGCCATGTCCGAACACAACCTTCAAGGCCGGTGGATGGCCTCTTCTGTCACAGAGGAAGACATCTCGAAGCTCAAGGAGGCAAGATATTTGACTGCGGAGATCTACCACAGGCTTCCCGCTCAAGGGCAGGTTATTCCTACTCCCAGATCCAATGAGAGGGTCGTGTTGATCTCTCACTTCCTTCGAGGGCTTGGGTTTGCACATCCCTTTGTTCGAGGGGTCATGTTCTATTACGGGATAGATTTCCACGATCTAGCCCCGGACTCCCTTCTCCACATCTTGGCATTCATCACCACATGTGAGGCTTTCCTCCGTATTTCCCCAAACTTCGGCTTATGGCTCAAGACTTTTGAAGTGAAACCGAAGGTAATCAACGGGGAACAAGCAGAGTGTGGAGGCGCTTCAACAAGCAAGTTTACCAACTCTACTTGGCCAAAGGTCTCCTTTGCAGAATCTTCTGACTTATGGCAACGGGAGTGGTTTTACATCATTGAACCCCGCGAAACCAAGCGGGTTGCCACTCCTGCGTTTTGGTCCGGCCCTCCGCCACGGCTTGCATCGTGGATCAACAAGGGGCTGGACTGGGGACCTACAGATGAAGTACAGACACTGCAAAGCTACACCCGGAACCTTATTGACAAGGACACCGGTCTCATTGATGTAATACAAGTAATGCTACTCCGCCGGATCCTACCCTGTCAGCGACGCCCTCTCCGCATGTGGGAATTTAATCCAGAAGGTCCACAGACTCTTCAGCACTTCTCCGGCACGATGCTCAAGGAGATGTGGAAATTATTCTTCGGCGCACGAAAACAGTGGCCGGATACTACAGAAGACATCGGTCTTGACTGCAACCATCTGGATACTCCGGTAAGTACTCCACGCCTGAACACTATCTAGTCAAATGATTCATGAAAACATATTGATAAAACTCTATCCGGCCAGGGCTGGCTAAAGAAGGCGGAAAGAATCATGTGTCCGGCTCCACTTCACGAGGATACTGCCGATCCGTTATTAAGAAGGATGCTGGCTCCGGTGCCGTATCAAGTGCCGGCGGGGGAAGAAAAGGAGAGGAGTGGGGAGGTCAGAAGTGGCCTTGGAGGTACGTCACGCACCGTACCCGAGGAAATAGAAACTCCCGTGTCGGAGGATGAACGGGGAGGAGAATCTAACATTCCCTCCCACCACAGGAAGAAGAGGGCTGCCCCCGAAGACCTAAAGGCAGAGGCCTCCAAGCGGGGGAAAGAATCCCTATCAGGGGGCCCGTATTCGGGAGGCGATATTGCCGCACAGTGCCCAAAAGGGGGTCAGCCTCTAACCGAACCTTAAGTGAATAAATGTGTTTTAATAAACATACCCCATTCTTTTCCTGCTTGTGAAGGTAATATCTGAAACGCATGTTTTGCAGTTTGGCCTATAGCCTCCCTCAACAATCTTCATCCTCGGGGGATCTTCTTCCGGAGATGATGCGAGAGTGAAATGCCGCCTGCTACTTCCCCGTCCCATAAGGCGGACGGCCCTGAGGTGTCGTCCCGGAGGATCTCTCCTGATCCGCAAAGGAGGACCATCACAGAAGGTGACTCTTCGGCCGCCAGAGGTCCGGGGTGTTCGGCTCCTAGAGAGACCAACAACAAAAGCCCTGGACTATCCGATATGCAGCCGAACATATTGATGGGTCTTCTGCAGCAAGCGCCTATCTCAGAGGAACATCGTACCTTAATGGGTACGGTGATTGAGAGAATTTCGTCCGCAAAAAGTGGATTGAATGAAGCCTTTACGAGCCTACTAAGAGGCTTTGAGGTATGTAATGTGACATTTTTTTAATTGTACCGTAAACGCAAGGTGCACTGTGTATAGTAGACCCTGAGACTCTGGTTGCCATCCAAACGAGGTGATCGGAGGATCAAAAGATAAATAATCTCAGGTGATAATTTTGCCAATTTGTACACAGGCGGCTGCAGCCCCAACCGCTGCCCGGGCTGCCGAATTTGCCGAACTGAAGAGGCAACTTGATGTAGCGGATGAGGACATCCCGCCTTGAACAAGCGGCTTGACGAGGCGCAAGGTATGTCTTTTGGGAGGTCAGTGACTATAAATAGGAGCAAGATGATGGGATTTATAATATGCTTGACTGCACATGGTGCTGGCACCGTGGAGACCCTTCGGGCTGAGCTTGCCCAAGCCAAGGAGCAAGCCAGGATAAGCAACGCGGCTGCCGAGAAGGCAGTTGGTGAATTAAAAGCCGAACAGGCTGCTCATCGCCTGAGTGAGGAGAAAATATCCAACATGGCGCTTGAGCTAAGGGATGCCGCTAGCCGATATGAACTTCTCGAGAAAGAGAATCAAGCGGAAATGGATGACCCTGAGAAGGACTTACAAGCGGCAAAGGAGACTCGGCCAGAGGCCAGAGCAGCTCAGGAGGAGATCCGGCAAGCCGGGGAGATCGCGGCTGGGAAGCCCCTTTTGTTGCGAACTAAGTTCGGCGATCCGAAGTATGCCCCGCTTGATCAAATGTGGAGTTCTCCGGACACGTATTTGGACTTGTCGAAGAGTGCTTCTGATGCGACGCAGTTTTTCCAAGTCCAAGAAGGCCATGGAGCGGAAACTCTTTTCTCGTCGCAGTTTAGCATGCCAAGGCATCCCTTGCTGTTGAATGAACAGATGGCCGAATGGGCCGAGCTCCAGGGGATATCCGGACTTGCCATGAAGGCTGTCATAGACTGGCTGTGGCCTGAGGGACCAACTGCGAATAGTTATTTTGGTTTAGTGCAACAACTTACTCGTGCGGTGCCGCATATTGACGCTGTCAAGCGGTCAACATGCATAGAAGGTGCATGGATGTCCCTTGCCCGTATGAAGACGTACTGGGCAAACATGAAGGCCACCGATATTGCAGTAGAGGGTCCATCCGAGGGTCAGGACGCACCAGAGTACTATCTTGAAGAAGTATTAGAGGGTGCCCGCTTGATAGAGGGCCAGTGCTCGAAAAAATATTATGTTCGAGTAATATGTATCCAGATTGTAAAAACAATGCTTATGATAATGAAGGCTGTGTTTATACTTTTGCCCATGAAGTATTTTAGTGCCTCCTATGCGGCCGTTTATGTATATATGTATATAACCTAAAAGTTTGCAGTCGTTGGCTTCAGCCCCCTCGCGTATAACGCGGGGGTGTTCGGAAAAGCACTTGGTCACACTTGACCCAATGTCTTGGTCCATTAAGGAGGTGTTAGTGCGGCGAACTAGGCAATCGGACTATAGAGCTTTAACACTTTTACTTAGCCATAGGAGTTTGACAGTGCACTACTAGGAAAAGGGCTATAGATGGGATGGACACTAATGGCGCACTATACATGTGGTGCGCCATTACAAAATACTAATGGCGCACCATGTGTTGGTGCGCCATTAGTGCGCAAATACTAATGGCGCACCACATCCCACGGTGCGCCATTAGTAATTTCTTTTTAATTTTTTCAAAACTACTAATGGCGCACCGTGGGAGTGGTGCGCCATTACTAGTTGACATAGTAATGGCGCACCACACCCACCGTGCGCGATTAGTAGTTTTGAAAAAAATGTTAGTAATGGCGCACCAGTGGACAGTGCACCATTACTAGTTTTAACTAGTAATGGCGCACTGTCCACTCGTGCGCCATTACTAAGTTTTTTTCAAATAAATAAATAAATAAATAATTC
>NC_041387.1:499267126-499291496 GCF_002162155.2 Triticum dicoccoides
TAAAAAAATGATAAAAATGTCAAAAAAGAAAAGAAAATAAGTTTCCCATGTGATATGTGGTCTAGTTGTTGGGAAAATTTACAAATATAAATTTCGACTTTATTTGCAAAATCTCTCTGGAAATTTGTAAAATGGGCATAACTTTTGCATACGAACTCGGATTAAAAAGTTTTATATATGAAAAATCATCTACCCGAAAAGTTACATCCAAATTTTATCGGGGTTCCCGTTAAACATTTTCAAAATCCCCAAAAACCTAACAGAAAAAAAGTTACGGGGCTTTCAAGATCTAGAGGCAAAAAAATTCAAAAAAAATTGATTTTGATTTTTTTTAATTTTTTTTCAAAAAATGATACGTAGTATGACCGGGAATTTTGAAATATTTTTCAAAATTTCATCATAGTCATGAACATGAACAAAGTCCTAGACATCAACAAGGTATAATAGGATTGATATGCTAGATATATCAACAAGTGCCTGTGAAGTGAGCTGTTGCTGGGGTTGGATAGAACTCTAAAGTTAAGCGTGATTGGGCTGGAGTAGTGTGAGGATGGGTGACCTTTTGGGAAGTTTGACCACAGAGTGCGATTTGACCTGAGTTTAAGCATATTGACCCGATATTAAGCCATAGTGACCTGAGATTAAGGAAAAAGCAACAAAAAAATTTAAAAAAAAATCTAGAAAAAAAATTTGTTTTTTTTTGAAAAAATGTTACTAATGGCGCACTTCTATGTGGTGCGCCATTAGTATACCAGATACTAATGGTGCACTGTGGGCTATACTAATGGCGCACTGCATGGTGCGCCATTAGTAAAAAATACTAGTGGCGTGATAGTAATGGCGCACCGGTAGTGCGCCATTAGTAGGCAAAACCGGTGCGCCATTAGTAGGCCTTTTCCTAGTAGTGGTGGGGCTACTATATAGCCCCTAGTATGTCCGCGTTTATCCGAATACGGCGCGTTTACATACATGACCAGGGAACCGGTCCTTCGTTAATGCGGAGGAATCGCGAAGATTCCGTTGAGTCATCGAGTGGTTGACCAGCTCTCGCCATATCATGACAGTCAGTTTTCGGCTTTCTCTACTGAGGTGCTCGTCCGGATGAACTAGGGCACAATCGCAGTAGTTCTCCCTTGGCCGCCTTAGCCGATAGAACGGAACGTAAGGTAGCAAACAGAGGAGTCGGGCAAACCCAACTATTGACCCAAGACATGATTTAGAGCTGATGCATATAAGGCCAAAACTCGCGACACCGAACACTCCCGAAGGTATTCGGACTTTACAATATATACCAGGCTGGGTACAGCCCCCGGTAATGGACCCTGAATTCAAGGCACGTGCTACGACCCGGCGTGAGGAGAGAGCGCATGTGGTGAGAATATACTTCTCTAAGCACACTGCTGGCTGCTTCTGTAACATCCATCTTAGTACGGCGAATCATAAGTTTGCAAGTACTACCGATATCTTTCCTGGGTGTTTTATATGCCAGGAGGGTGTGAAACAACAAGAGAAAATAATAAGAAAAAAGGTTTACACAGGGTCTTAATCTAAACAGGAACCTTGAAATGGGGCCCTGTTGCATGTCTGCGCCTTTGTCTTTGTTGTGCAGTGTCCTTGAAGGGTATATCATGATGGCCTATCTGGAAAAAAAAGAACCAGGTGAAAGAATCTGGTACGGTCGCGGGTATAGTTTGTTCATTTTGATGAACCGAGAAATGTAGCTTCTTGAGTCCGAATAAGGTCAAGCCGAACTATGGACTTCTTACGTGCAGGGTGCCCCCAGCGCTACCCAAGGAATTTTGAGTGTATATTTATGTATACGGGAGAACAATGACAGTCTTCTTATGGGGTGATCTATGGAGGCAGGGATGTTGAACAAGCTCAGGTTTATCTGAGCTACTACACATAGGTGTGCACCGAACACGTTTGGCTGTGCCCGCGTTCTTGAGGACCGATCAGCTGCTTGGCTTGAAAAGGCCACTTCGTGCTTCGCTACTAGAGCCGTCGCATATTCTTCTGTACGAAGAGAACGCTCCGTGTTTCCGCTGACCGTGATAACGCCACGTGATCCAGGCATCTCGAGTTTAAGATAAGTGTAATGTAGGACTGCATTGAAACGGGCGAAGGCCGTTCGTCCGAGTAGTGCATGATAGCCACTTCGGAATGGAGCAATGTCGAAGATTAGCTCTTCGCTTCAAAAGTTATCGGGATAGCCAAAGACAATGTCTAACGTTAGAGAACCCGTACAGCGGGCCTCTACATCTGGTATTACTCCTTTAAAGGTAGTGCTACTTTGCTTTATTCTTGGCGGGTCTATCCCCATCTTACGGACAGTATCCTGATATATCAGATTGAGACTACTGCCTCTGTCCATGAGGAATCGACTGAGGTGGTATCCGTCAATTATTGGGTCGAGCACTAAGGCAGCTGAACCCCCATGACGGATACTAGTCAGATGATCCCTACGATCGAAGGTGATCAGACATGCCGACCATGGGTTGAATTTGGGGGCGACGGGCTCTACATCATATACGTCTCGGAGTGCGCATTTGCGCTCCTTCTTTGGGATATGAGTGACATAGATCATGTTCACTATTTTTACCTCCGGTGGAAATTTCTTCTGTCCCCCCGTATTCGGCTGGCGAGATTCGTCCTCGCCTTCGCTTTGCGGTCCCTTCCCTTTGTGTTTGGCGTTGAGCTTGCCGGCCTGCTTGAAGACCCAACATTCTCTATTGGTATGATTAGCTGGCTTGTTGGGGGTGCCATGAATCTGGCATGACCTGTCTAGAATTTGATCTAGGACGGATGGACAATCTCTGCAGCCTTTAAGTGATTTTTTCCGTTGACCGGGTCTAGAGCCCCTGAATCCGGCGTTTACTGCTGTATTGTCTTGGCTTTCATCATTGTTTCGACATTTGTTTTTGTTGCGTCGTGGTTTTCCATTGCCACCCCTGACTTCGGATGTGCCAGGATCGCTGGTGCTCCTACGGGCCAACTAGCTGTCCTCTCCCACACAAAAGCAGGTCATGAGTGTAGTTAGGGCTGCCATTGTCTTCGGCTTTTCCTGGCCGAGGTGTCTGGCTAGCCATTCGTCCCGGACACTGTGTTTGAAAGCTGCTAAGGCTTTGGTGTCTGGACAGTCAACGATTTGGTTCTTCTTAGTGAGAAATCGGTTCCAAAGCTTAAGGGCTGACTCTCCGGGCAGTTGGGTTATGTGACTTAGATCGTTTGCATCCAAAGGTCAGAGATAGGTCCCTTGGAAATTGGCCCTGAAAGCGACCTCAAGTTCTTCCCAGCTTCCTATGGAATTTTCGGGGAGGCTTTCCAGCCAGTGCTGATCTAGTACTTTTAGCTTGAGGGGTAGGTATTTGATGGCGTGGAGATCGTCTCCGCGAGCCATGTGGATGTGAAGAATAAAGTCTTCTATCCAGACCGCAGGGTCTATTGTTCCGTCGTATTCCTCGATGTTCACGGGTTTAAACCCTTCTAGAAATTCATGATCCAACACCTCATCGGTGAAGCACAGGGGGTGTGCAGCACCCCTGTATTTGACTGTGTCGTGGCGTGGGTCTGACAGTTGTAGTGTTCGGTGTTGGTTCCGAACTGGTAAGTGACCGGCATATTTGGTTTGATGGCCCTGATCCTGTGCGGGAACGCGTTCCCTGGATCCATAAATGGACATGGTTCTGCCAGCCCTTTTGTCCAGGTCTTCATGTAAATCGTGTTTCTGGTTCTGGGTTGCGACCTCCCTTCCTTTCTGGGGAGGGGGTGCGGGTTTGTGTGCGGATTTGTTAGCCGCTTTGCCTCGACCACGAGGTGGTCGGTCTGGTTGATCGACTGTATTGTTATTCAGCGGTATGGGCACGATAGCCTCGTCGTCGAATTCAGGCAGCAGTTTGCATTTGGGGTACCTCTTTGTTTGGGAATTACCGCCGTGTTTTTTCTTAGTGTCGAGCACTTCATTCCGTCTATCATTGAGCGTATCTTGTGCGGCCTTGACCCGTTGCTTCTGCTTCTTCAAGCTCCTCGTGGTGGCGATAAGTCTCTGGTGCAAGCGCTCTTGTTCCAACTGTTTTTCCGGGATGATGAATGCATCGTCAACCAGACTGATCTCCTCTTTGGAGTTGGGTTGATAATTGGTGTCTTCGGATCACTGTGATCGAACAGCGGCCCCGGAATGTGTTGGTCGTCTCCTTGACCGTCCTGCTCCATTGCTAGGTCTGTGGGGTCTTCATTGTCTTCGGCATCGTCCGGGGTGTTATTACCTTTTGTGCCGGTATCACTATTTTTGTTATGGCGAGTTTTGGAGCTTCTCAGGAGGCTGATCCTCAACTAGGTCCTTTTTGTCCTCGCCATTGTTTTCTTCGGGTGTGTCCACCATGTATATGTCGTATGAGGAGGTGGCTGTCCAGCACCCTTTGGGCGGTGGTTCCTGTTCTTCTCCCGCATCGTCGTCCATACCATCAATGTCTTCGGAGTCGAAGTCAAGCATGTCAGTCAAGTCATCGACAGTGGCTATCATGTGGGTGGTGGGTGGGTAACGAAGTTCTTCGTCGTCCGCTTCCCACTCAAGCCGGACATAGTTCGGCCAAGAATCTCCTGACAAGGAGAGAGACTTTAATGAGTTTAACAAATCACCTAGGGGTGAGTGTTGGAAGATGTCCGCGGAGCTTAACTCTAAGATCGGCGCCTTGTCGATGGTTGTGGATACACGCGGTTCGGGGCCTATGGCCGGAGACGAGTCTGAGGTTCCGATGGCACATGCCTCGTCGGAGGTCAGATCTGTGTTCGGCTCTAGCACCACTGAGTCTGCAGCCTCCGTGGCGAGGTTGAGCTTCCCGTTACGTGTGCTATCTCCCGAGCGCAGTCCGATGATAGATCTAGGTCATGTTCATCGTGGCGGCAGGGTGCAGCTGTCATCACTACAAAAAAATACACTTCCGTGATGATACGTGTTTGTCACAGTAGGTCGCGTTTTTTGTCATGCATGTACATCCGTGACGATTTTATGATAGAATCAAGATAGTCATACCTGTGATGTCGTAGAAGTGTTTGATACGTCCATTTTGCATCATGCTTTTATATCAATATTTATTGCATTATGGGCTGTTATTACACATTATTTCACAATACTTATGGCTATTCTCTCTTATTTTACAAGGTTTATCATGAAGAGGGAGAATGCCGGCAGCTGGGTTTCTGGCTGGAAAAGGAGAAAATATTGGAAACCTATTCTGCACAACTCCAAAAGACATGCAACTCCACGAAAGTCATTTTTGGAATTAATAAGAATTATTGAGCAAAGAAAGTACCAAAGGGGCCCCACACCCTGGCCAGGAGGGTGGGGGGCGCGACCCCCCTACTGGGCGCGCTCCTGTCTCCTGGGCCCCCTAGTGGCCCTCCGGTGCCCATCTTCTACTATATGAAGTCTTTTACCCTGGAAAAAATCATAAGCAGGCTAACGAGACGAAACTCCGCCGCCACGAGGCGGAACCTTGGCGGAACCAATCTAGGGCTCCGACAGAGCTGTTCTGCCGGGGAAACTTCCCTCCGCGAGGGGGAAATCATCACCAACGATCCTCTCATCAGGAGGGGTTAATCTCCATCAACATCTTCACCAGCACCATCCCCTCTCAAAACCCTAGTTCATCTCTTGTATCAAATCTTGTATCAAAACCACAAATTGGTACCTGTGGGTTGCTAGTAGTGTTGATTACTCCTTGTAGTTGATGCTAGTTGGTTTATTCGGTGGAAGATCATACGTTCATATCCTTAATGCATATTAATACCCCTCTGATTATGAACATAAATATGCTTTGTGAGTAGTTACGTTTGTTCCTGAGGACATGGGTGAAGTCTTGCTATTAGTAGTCATGTGAATTTGGTATTCGTTCGATATTTTGATGAGATGTATGTTGTCTCTCCTCTAGTGGTGTTATGTGAACGTCGACTACATGAAACTTCAAAATTATTTGGGCCTAGAGGAAGGCATTGGGAAGTGATAAGTAGATGATGGGTTGCTAGAGTGACAAAAGCTTAAACCCTAGTTTATGCATTGCTTCGTAAGGGGTTGATTTGGATCCATATGTTTCATTTTATGGTTAGGTTTACCTTAATACTTCTTTTGTAGTTGCGGATGCTTGCAATAGGGGTTAATCATAAGTGGGATGCTTGTCCATGTAAGTTAAGTACCCAAGCACCGGTCCACCCACATATCAAACTACAAAAGTAGCGAACGCGAATCATATGAGTGTGATGAAAACTAGCTTGACGGTAATTCCCATGTGTCCTCGGGAGCGCTTTTCTCATTATAAGAAATTGTCCAGTCTTGTCCTTTGCTACAAAAAGGATTGGGCCACCTTGCTGCACTTTATTTACTTTTATTGCTTCTTACTCGTTACAAACTATCTTATGACCAAACTATCTGTTACCTACAATTTCAGTGCTTGCAGAGAATACCTTACTGAAAACCGCTTGTCATTTCCTTCTACTCCTCGTTGGGTTTGACACTCTTACTTATCGAAAGGACTACGATAGATCCCCTATACTTGTGGGTCATCAAGACTCTTTTTTGGCATCGTTGTCGGGGAGTGAAGCGCCTTTGGTGAGTGGAACTTGGTAAGGAAACATTTATATAGTGTGCTGAAATTTTCTGTCACTTGTTACTATGGAAACTAATCCTTTGAGGGGCTTGTTCGGGGTATCTTCACCCCGACCAGAAGAGCAAAGAGTTGCTCCTCAACCTACTGAACCTACTGAAAATATTTACTTTGAGATTCCTTCGGGTATGATAGAGAAACTGCTAGCTAATCCTTTTGCAGGAGATGGAACATTGCATCCTGATTTACACCTTATCTTTGCGGATGAAGTTTGTGGATTATTTAAGCTTGCAGGTATTCCCGATGATGTTGTTAAGAGGAAGGTTTTCCCTTTATCTTTGAAGGGAGATTCATTGACATGGTATAGGCTATGTGATGATACGGGATCTTGGAACTATAAATGATTGAAGTTGGAATTTCACCAGAAGTTCTATCCTATGCATCTTGTTCATCGTGATCGTAATTACATATATAATTTCTGGCCCCGCGAAGGAGAAATCATCGCTCAAGCTTGGAGGAGGCTTAAGTCGATGTTATATTCATGCCCCAATCATGAGCTCTCGAGATAAATGATTATTCAAAAATTTTATGCTCGGCTTTCTCTCAATGATCGCACCATGCTCGATACTTCCTGTGCTGGTTCTTATATGATGAAGACTACCGAATTCAAGTGGGACTTATTGGAAATAATTAAACGCAACTCTGAAGATTGGGGTTTCGACGATGGTAAGGAGTCAAGTATAAGACCTAAGTTTGATTGTGTTAAATATTTTATGGATACCGATGCTTTTCATGGATTTAGCGCTAAATATGGACTTGACTCTGAAATAGTAGCTTCCTTCTGTGAATCTTTTGCTGCACACGTTGATCTCCCTAAAGAGAAGTGGTTTAAATATAATCCTCCCAATGAAGTAAAAGTAGTTGCACCTATTACAGTTGAAGAAAAGACTATCACTTATAATGATCCTATTGTTCCTACTACTTATGTTGAGAAACCACCTTTCCCTGTTAGGATAAAGGATCATGCTAAAACTTCAGCTGTTGTTCGTAAGAGTAATACTAGAACATATACACCTCCTGAGCAAATTAAAGTTGAACCTAGTATTGCTATGGTTAAAGATATCTTGGATGATGATATAGATGGGCATGTTATTTATTATTGTGGTGAAGCTGCTAACATTGCTAAACCCGATGCTAAGATACATAGACCTGTTGTAGGCATGCCTATTATTTTTGTTAAAATAGGAGATCATTGTTATCATGGCTTATGTGATATGGGTGCTAGTGCTAGTGCAATACTCCATTCTTTACATAAAGAAATTATGCATGATATTGCACCCGCTGAAATAGAAGGTATTGATGTTACTATTAAGCTTGCCAATAGGGATACTATTTCACCAGTTGGGATTCTTAGAGATGTTGAAGTCTTGTGCGGGAAAGTCAAATATCCTGCCGATTTCCTTGTTCTTGGTTCCCCACAAGATGACTTTTGTCCCATTATATTTGGTAGACCCTTCTCGAATACTGTTAATGCTAGGATTGATTGTGAAAAGGATATTGTTGCAATTGACTTGGGTGATATGTCTCATGAGTTTAATTTTGCTAAGTTTCGTAGACAACCCCATGATAAAGAATTACCTAGTAAATATGAAATAATTGGTCTTGCTTCTATTGCCGTACCTCCTACTGATCCGTTAGAACAATATTTCCTAGACCATGAAAATGATATGTTTATGAATGATAGAAGGGAAATAGATATATAGAGTATTCCTTCAACAAGGTCCTATTCTGAAACACAACTTACTTGTTGAAATCCTAGGGGATCCCCCTCCACTCAAGGGTGATCCTGTGTTTGAGCTCAAACCTTTAGTGAGTAATCTTAAATATGCTTATCTTGATGAAAAGAAGATATATCCTGTTATTATTAGTGATAACCTTTCAGAGCAAGAAGAGGAAAGATTATTGAAAACTCTAAAGAAGCACCGTGCTGCTATTGGATATACTCTGGATGATCTTAAGGGAATTAGTCCCACTCTATGCCAACATAAAATTAAATTGGACGAAGGTTCCAAACCAGTTAGAGATCATCAACGATGGTTAAATCCTAAAATAAAAGAAGTGGTAAGAAAGGAGATACTAAAGCTCCTTGAGGCAGGCATAATTTATCCCGTTGCTGATAGTGATTGGGTAAGACCTGTCCATTGCGTTCCTAAGAAGGGAGGTATTACTGTTGTTCCTAATGATAAAGATGAATTGATTCCGCAAAGAATTATTACAGGTTATAGGATGGTAATTGATTCCCGTAAATTAAATAAAGCTACTAAGAAAGATCATTACCCTTTACCTTTCATTGATCAAATGCTAGAAAGACTATCCAAACATACACATTTCTTCTTTCTAGATGGTTCTTCTGGTTTCTCTCAAATACCAGTGTTGGTGGAGGATCAATCAAAAACTACTTTTACTTGCCCTTTCGGTACTTTTGCTTATAGACATATGCCTTTTGGTTTATGTAATGCACCTACTACCTTTCAAAGATGCATGATGACTATATTCTCTGACTTTTGTGAAAAGATTTGTGAGGTACTTATGGATGACTTCTCCGTTTATGGATCCTCTTCTGATGATTGCTTGAGCAACCTTGATCGAGTTTTGCAGAGATGTGAAGATACTAGTCTAGTCTTGAATTGGTAAAAGTGTCACTTTATGGTTAATGAAGGCATTGTCTTGGGGCATAAAATTTCTGAAAAAGGTATTGAAGTTGATAGAGCTAAAGTTGATGCTATTGAAAAGATGCCATGTCCTAAGGACATTAAAGGTATAAGAAGTTTCCTTGGTCATGCCGGTTTTTATAGGAGGTTCATTAAGGACTTTTCTAAAATCTCTAGGCCTCTGACTAATTTATTGCAAAAAGATATTCCTTTTGTCTTTGATGATGATTGTGTAGAAGCTTTTGAAATACTTAAGAAAGCTTTGATCACTGCACCCATTGTTCAACCACCTGATTGGAATTTACCCTTTGAAATTATGTGTGATGCTAGTGATTATGCTATAGGTGTTGTTCTAGGGCAGAGAGTTGATAAGAAATTAAATGTTATTCAATATGCTAGTACGACTCTTGATACTGCCCAGAGAAATTATGCTACTACTGAAAAAGAATTCTTGGTAATTGTATTTTCTTGTGATAAGTTCAGACCTTACATTGTTGATTCTAAAGTTAATATTCACACGGATCATGCTACTATTAAATATCTTATGGAAAAGAAAGATGCTAAACCTAGACTTATTAGATGGGTTCTCTTGCTTCAAGAATTTGATTTGCATATTATTGATAGAAAGGGAGCTGAGAACCCCGTTGCAGACAACTTGTCTAGGTTGGAGAATGTTCTTGATGACCCACTACCTATTGATGATAGCTTTCCTGATGAACAATTAGCGGTCATTAATGCTTCTCATACTGCTCCTTGGTATGCTGATTATGCTAATTACATTGTTGCTAAATTTATACCACCTAGTTTCACATACCAGCAAAAGAAAAAGTTCTTTTATGATTTAAGACATTACTTCTGGGATGACCCACACCTTTATAAAGAAGGAGTAGATGGTGTTATTAGACGTTGTGTACCTGAGCATGAACAGGAATAGATCCTACGCAAGTGTCATTCTGAATCATATGGAGGACACCACGCTAGAGATAGAACTGCACATAAGGTATTGCAATCGGGTTTTTATTGGCCTACTCTCTTCAAAGATGCTCGTAAGTTTGTCTTGTCTTGTGAATAATGCCAAAGAATTGGTAATATTAGTACACGTCAAGAAATGCCTATGAACTATTCGCTTGTTCTTGAACCATTTGATGTTTGGGGCTTTGATTATATGGGACCTTTTCCTGCCTCCAATGGATATACACATATTTTAGTTGTTGTTGATTACGTTACTAAGTGGGTAGAAGCTATTCCAACTAGTAGTGCTGATCATAACACCTCTATTAAGATGCTTAAAGAAGTTATTTTTCCGAGGTTTGGAGTCCCTAGATATCTCATGACTGATGGTGGTTCACATTTTATTGATGGTGCTTTCCGTAAAATGCTTGCTAAGTATGATGTTAATCATAGAATTGCATCTCCTTATCACCCACAGTCTAGTGGTCAAGTAGAGTTGAGAAATAGAGAGCTCAAATTAATTTTGCAAAAGACTGTTCATAGGTCTAGAAAGAATTGGTCCAAGAAACTTGATGATGCATTATGGGCCTATAGAACTTCATATAAAAACCCAATGGGCATGTCTCCGTATAAGATGGTTTATGGAAAAGCATATCACTTACCTCTTGAACTTGAACATAAAGCATATTGGGCTATTAAAGAGCTCAACTATGACTTCAAACTTGCCGGTGAGAAGAGGTTATTTGATATTAGCTCAATTGATGAATGGAGAACCCAAGCCTATGAAAATGCCAAGTTGTTTAAAGAAAAAGTTAAAAGATGGCATGACAAAAGAATACAAAAGCGAGAATTTAACGTAGGTGATTGTGTGTTGCTATTCAACTCTCGTTTAAGATTTTTTGCAGGAAAACTTCTCTCTAAATGGGAAAGTCCTTACGTTATCAAGGAGGTCTATCGTTCCGGTGCCATAAAAATCAACAACTTCGAAGGCACAAGTTTGAGGGTGGTGAACGGTCAAAGAATCGAACATTATATCTCAGGTAATCCTATCAATGTTGAAACTAATATTAGTGAGACCGTAACCCTGGAGGAATACATAAGGGACACTTTGCGGAACGTTTCAGACTCCAAAAAGGAATAGGTATGTGGTACGGTAAGTAAACTGACTCCAAAACAATTCTAATGGCAATTTCTCTTAGTTTTGGAATATTTAAGAATTTTGGAAATAAAGAAGTAATCCAAGAAGGACACGAGGTCTCCACGAGGGTGGAGGGCGCACCCACCCTTACTGGGCATGCCCCCCTGTCTCATGGGCACCTTGTGTGCCTCCCGGACTCCGTTTTCTTACACATTATATATTTTGGTCTGTAAAAATTCATTATATAATCTTCGTAAGGTTTTGACCACCGTATCATGCAATTATCCTCTGTCTTTGTTTTGAGCTGTTTTTTTGACAGATCTAGAGCATCATGATGTCACCCTCCTCCATCAACGAAGACAAGGATGCTTGGTTATTGAAGATAGAGCTGAAAAGAGAAGAACTGGAGGAGATCAACAAGGATGAAGGGACCAAGAAGGCCATGGAGGATCAAGCTCCGGCGGCAAAAGAAGAAAACATCCCTCTACCTTTACCTAACCTCTTTACCCCATCTAAGATTGAAGCTTTCAAGATGATTGATTTAGCTCGCATACAAAACAAGCATCTCACACAGGAAAATATTTTGTTGAAGGATCATATAGTTGCACTCAAGGGCATTATCCGCAAGTTGGAGGAGCTTTTACGCTCAATGTGCGATTACCCATCATCATCACCGCCTTCATCACCTCCGAGGACATAATCATATGGGTATGGGCACTCCCCTTGGCAACTGCCAAACTTGGGGGAGGTGCCCCGGTATCGTATCACCATCACACTCCTATCTTTACAGTTTTACTTAGTTCGATCCTTTTATTAATATCTTGATCTAGTAGATTGAAGTTTTGGTATGAATTAGTTTTGAGTTTTGCTTTGTGATCTCTTTATGTAATCGAGTCCGTGAGCTATCTATAATAAAGATTAGTGTTGAGTCAAGGGCTCTGCTATCTCGCAATGATCTTAAGAAAATAAAGAGAAATAAAAGAGTTCATATTGATCTTATGGATAGTAATGACTTCACACATAGAAAGACTGAGGCTTAAAAGTTGTTGAGAGTTGACAAACATAGTTTTGCTCATTGTTGCAATTAATAGGAAGTAATAAAGAAAGAGAGGTTTTCACATATAAATATATTATCTTGGACATATTTTATGATTGTGAGCACTCATTAAGTATGACATGGTAAAGAGTTGATGTTGGACAAGGAAGACAATGTAATGGTTTATGTTTTCTCACATCTCAGTTAAAATATATTGTCATTGATCTTCCCAACATGTTGAGCTTGCCTTTCCCTCTCATGCTAGCCAAAAATTCCTTGCACCAAGTAGAGATACTACTTGTGCTTCCAAATATCCCTAAACCCAGTTTTGCCATGAGAGTCCACCATATCTACCTATGGATTGAGTAAGATCCTTCAAGTAAGTTGTCGTCGGTGCAGGCAATAAAAATTGTTATCTGAATATGCATGACTTATTAGTGCGGAGAAAATAAGCTTTATACGATCTTGTTATGGAAGCAATTAAAGCGACAGACTGCATAATAAAGGTCCATATACAAGTGGCAATATAAAGTGATTTTCTTTCGCATTAAGATTTTGTGTATCCAACCCTAAAAGCACATGACAACCTCTGCTTCCCTCTGCGAAGGGCCTATCTTTTACTTTATGTCTTACTTTATGCAAGAGTCAAGGTGATATTCACCTTTCCCTTTTTCATTTTATCCTTTGGCAAGCACCTCATGTTGGAAAGATCCTGATACATATATCCAATTGGATGTTTGTTAGCATGAACTATTATTGTTGACATTACCCTTGAGGTAAAACGTTGGGAGGCAACACTATAAGCCCCTATCTTTCTCAGTGTCCGATTAAAACTCCATAACCATAAATATTGCATGAGTGTTAACAATTGTAGAAGACTATATGATAGTTGAGTATGTCGACTTGCTGAAAAGCTCTATTATTGACTCTTTCTGAAGTTATGATAAATTGCAATTGCTTCAATGACTGAGATTATAGTTTGTTAGTTTTCAATGAAGTTTCTGAACCGTACTTGACATTGTGAATAGATTGTTACTTGAGAATAAGAAATCATATGACAAAATCTATATATGTTGCTATTATAAGAATGATCATGATGCCCTCATGTCCGTATTTTATTTTTATCGGCACTTCTATCTCTAAATATGTGGACACATTTTTCAGTATCGTCTTCCGCTTGAGGACAAGCAAGGTCTAAGCTTGGGGGAGTTGATACGTCCATTTTGCATCATGCTTTTATATCAATAATTATTTCATTATGGGTTGTTATTACACATTATGTCACAATGCTTATGGCTATTCTCTCTTATTTTACAAGGTTTATCATGAAGAGGGAGAATGCCGGCAACTGGGATTCTGGCTGGAAAAGGAGCAAATATTGGAAACATATTCTGCACAGCTCCAAAAGACCTGCAACTCCATGAAAGTTATTTTTGGAATTAATAAGAATTAATGAGCAAAGAAAGTACCAGAGGGGGCCCACACCCTGGCTAGGAGGGTGGGGGCACGCCCCCCCTACTGGGCACGCCCCTGTCTCCTGGGCCCCCTGGTGGCCCTCCGATGCCCATCTTCTGCTATATGAAGTCTTTTACCCTGGAAAAAATCATAAGCAAGCTCACGAGACGAAACTCCGCCGCCACGAGGCGGAACCTTGGCGGAACTAATCTAGGGCTCCGACGGAGCTGTTTTGCCGGGGAAACTTCCCTCCGGGAGGGGAAATCATCACCCACGATCCTCTCATCGGGAGGGGGTCAATCTTCATCAACATCTTCACCAGCACCATCCCTTGTCAAAACCCTAGTTCATCTCTTGTATTCAATCTTGTATCAAAACCACAAATTGGTACCTATGGGTTGCTAGTAGTGTTGATTACTCCTTGTAGTTGATGCTAGTTGGTTTATTCGGTGGAAGATCATACGTTCAGATCCTTAATGCATATTAATACCCCTCTGATTATGAACATAAATATGCTTTGTGAGTAGTTACGTTTGTTCCTGAGGACATGGGTGAAGTCTTGCTATTAGTAGTCATGTGAATTTGGTATTCGTTCGATATTTTGATGAGATGTATGTTGTCTCTCCTCTAGTGGTGTTATGTGAACATCGACTACATGACACTTCACCATTATTTGGGCCTAGAGGAAGGCATTGGGAAGTAATAAGTAGATGATGGGTTGCTAGAGTGACAAAAGCTTAAACCCTAGTTTATGCGTTGCTTCGTAAGGGGCTGATTCGGATCCATATGTTTCATGCTATGGTTAGGTATGCCTTAATACTTCTTTTGTAGTTGCGGATGCTTGCAATAGATGTTAATCATAAGTGGGATGCTTGTCCAAGTAAGGGCAGTACCCAAGCATCGGTCCACCCACATATCAAACTATCAAAGTACCGAACACGGATCATATGAGCGTGATGAAAACTAGCTTGACGATAATTCCCATGTGTCCTCGGGATCGCTTTTCTCATTATAAGAAATTGTCCAGGCTTGTCCTTTGCTACAAAAAGGATTGGGCCACCTTGCTGCACTTTATTTACTTTTATTGCTTGTTACTCGTTACAAACTATCTTATCACAAAACTATATGTTACCTACAATTTCAGTGCTTGCAGAGAATACCTAACTGAAAACTGCTTGTCATTTCCTTCTGCTCCTCGTTGGGTTCGACCCTCTTACTTATTGAAAGGACTATGATAGATCCCCTATACTTGTGGGTCATCGGTGTTCCATGACATTACCAAAATTATCATCACGGAAGTGTCCACTTGCATGACGATAAATCACGCGTCACAGAAGTGCCTTCGTCAAGGGTGACCGACACGTGGCATCCACCGTAACGGAACGCTGTTGAGCTATCGGGTCCCGTTTTGGATCCGATAACCCATTAACAGCCAGGATCAATGGGGATTTTCCACATGTAAAATCATCATTGGCTGGAGAAAACACGTGTCAGCTCCCCGTTGGCACAGGTGTCACTCATCCAATGGCCGAGATGCGCTTATGAAATGTTGACACGTGGATCGGCCCAATAGTGGCCCATAAAGTTTAAATGGGCCGGCCCAACTGAAGGGCCACAAGATTTTGCTGTCACTAATGGGCTGGCCCAGCAAAAGGCCCACGAGAGTTTGTAGGCCATAATGGGGCGGCCCAGCTAAAGGCCCACAAGTTTTTGCGGGCCAAAATGGGCTGGCCCAGCTAAAGGCACGTGAGATTATGCAGGCCATAATGCGCAGGCCCAGCTAAAGGCCCCCAAGACTTTGCGAACCATATTGGGCCGACCCAGCTAAAGGCCCACGATATTTCGCCGCCCATAATTGGCCGGCCTAGCTGAAGGCCCAAAAGATTTTGATGACACTAGTAGGCCGACCCATTAACAGTCTGCCATGTTTGGGCCAAATGTCGGCCCATATTTGATCCGGTCCATTTACAACCTACCACATTCCGGGCCTAATAGAGGCCCATATGAGATCAGGCCCGTTAAAAGCCTCCCACGTTCTGGGCCAAATTACAACCCAGATCAGGTCCGGCCCATTGAGAGGCTTTGTGCTAAATTATGGCCCATATCAGATTCGGCCCGTTAACTGGACACTGTGCTTTTGGGCCCACTTGATAAAGGGACATTTAGTAATTCGGCCTGATATTAGTTTCGGCCTGTTAAAGGCCTGTTTAACATTTTGGCCCTATATATATTTCGGCCTGTTAAAAGCCCGTCATATAGTTGGGCCTAACTATGGCCCCGTTTGCACCCGGCCTGCTCAGAGCTGATAATCTGATTGGGCCAAACAAGGACTGGGACAATTTTGGCCTGTTATAAGCCCATGATTTGATTGGCATAGTCATGGGTCGGGGTCTATTTCGGCCTGCTGCCGGCCCGTGAGCTGCTCAACACGTTTCAGGCCCAACCTACTTTTTGGCCTCAAAAAAGCCCATTGAGTTTTCCTGGGAAAATAGGGCCGGCGGTTTACTCGGCCTATTAAAGGCCCGAATCTACTAGTGGGCCAGTTTACATTTAGGCCTGTTAACGGACCAAGATGACGAGGCCCATGATGCGGATTATACATAGTGATTTGCATGACGGGCCGATTATGTACCGTAATTTTACGGTTTGGCCGGTTTACTGTGAAGACATGATATATATACAGTAAAATAACTGCAGCATCATGAATAAGAAAAAAACCTAGACTATACAATAAACAAAATTACGGCATATTACATCCACTGGGCATCAAAGTTCGCCACTATGATAATAAAGCACAAACAGACAACAGATTACATAGACTAGGCATCAAAGATCGCCACCAGTACAATTAAACATGGTGACAAAGTAATATACAAAACTGACAACACTTCAATAGAGTTCAAGAAAGGTTAGCCCTGCTCGGAAGCTGCAGCGCAAGCAGCTAAGCAAGCTGATGAGACTGCACTTGTTTGACACTTATATCCTCCTCACTCTGAAAGATAAACAAGCAGACAGATGATAGGTTTTGCACATATAAGTATCAGTGCTGACAATTCATCACATTTCTTACTGGCGAATAAAGTGACACAGTTTAAAATAGCATTAACACAATATGGTATTGTTCAGATCAAGACATGGCAGGAAATGACATTGTGAAGGAGTTGGCAGCTTCACGGCACCACTGATTACAGATCAAGAACTCATAAGTATCAATGGTAAGTGTGCCGTCAATTTACCCATTTCAGATTGGAAAAATAAGATCACTTGCTCTGTATAGTTTAATTCATATGGCATGAAGAAGGAACTTGGTTGCACAACTGAAAACTTAAATCGAGAAGGACAAACTTTTGTTTATGAACTACATAATAAACTTTAAACATGCAATTTGATGCAAACACCAAAAATAAATAGCTGTTGCAGTCATGCCTAACCAAATATACACAACAAAGTTTGAAGGCTTGAGAAGGACAAACTTACATTATTGGTGAAGGCGGGCTCTATAAAGCCCTTGTCCATGCTGATGGGGGGGGGGAAGTCAAGAAGTTTACCACAGAATCTTCTTCATAAGCATTGCCTTTATTCTACATTTTGTTAAGAGTAAATATAGATGTGACAATATAAGAAAAAATGGAGAATATTTAAGATAAGATGAAGAGTGATGCTACATAACCAAGTAGCTATAAATGTAAGTACAACGATACAGGCAAAAGGTACAGCCAAGAGCAATGCAGAGCTAAACTTCTTCAGTACCATCGGTTTTATCCAACCTTATGGTAAGAGTAAATATAGATCTGATGTGTAGAAAATGGAGGTCAAAGGAAAATAAGCTGCAGAGTGATGGTACATTAACAACTACCTATCAATATAAGTACACTGATAAAGGACATCAGGTACTTACAAGAACAATGCAGAGCTAAAAAATTTCATTAGCATTGGATATATTCTATACTAATGTAACCATTCATACAGATCAGATAATTTGGAGCGAACAATTGATAAGCAAGCTATCATGCATACTGATGTCACATAATGAACCATGTATGTATGCAAGTACAGTGATACAGGACAATAGGTACTAACAAGAGCAAAGCAGTGGGCAGCATATTTGCGATATACTGTCGTTCTTTTCAAACCGAAATTCTTTTTTGAGCAGATTTCCTGCAAAAAAGATCCGTAAGGCACATGCGGAAAAGTAGAAGTTCAAATTGTCATGCGATATCATAGACAGTACCTCATCCTCGGAATGAGACCAGTGCATAACAAGGTTTTTCCATTCAATGTCTTCTACATTTGGCACAGGAGACTTCACCGGAAATTCGTTTATAGACTTGCGATCAAAGTGTGATTTCCTCAGGTAAAACTGATACTACTGTAATGCTTCCTTGAAAAGTGCAAGCAAGCTTTACTCGTCATGACCATCCAGATTGACCCTCGCCTACTTACAACAATACAATGTAAATCATTGATGTGTTCAATCAGCAGAAAACAGGAAAATAATCACCATGAATAATAGCAGTTACATGTAAGTGGGTTAGGAAGCTGTGAAAATGGTGTTTATCTTCACTATAATCTTCCCATGATGGGAATACATGCATGTAGTCCCTAACAACATTGAAAGCATTGTATTTTAAATGGGGAATAACTGGAATGGGGTTCCAATCTGCGGGAATTGGCCATCTCTGCAGTTGGGATAGGTCTTCAGCCGGTGGACTTGCTGTACTTTTTGCTGGAGTGGGATTTTTCTGTGGTATGGCTGGTGCTATGGCAACTAAAATCGGCATACCTTTTGCTGGAGTGCAGGTCCTGTATGGTGGGGCTAGTGGTGTGGCCAGTGAAGTATGGGTATAGTCTGCTGGAGTCGGTCCTACGTTTTGTGTCACTGGTTGTACAACCAATATAAGTGGGGTGCTGTCTGATTTCTTCAGCACAACCACGTTTTTCAAGGACTTTGCTGGTGCTCCTTCAGGTTCGGCAATCACCCTCTTCCTTTTTGATGTATGATGCACAAGAACAACATTTGAGTGGAAAAACATGGTATGATGACAGATGGAATATGTATTGATAATGGATGGGCATGGCATCTCGACATATGTGATGAGTAAACTAAGCAGATGGCGGTGCAACAAAGTAGAAGAAATGCAAGACAACATATGCAAGATATGCGCAATCAATAAAACCTTGCCAAATTATAACAGGCACCTTGATGGGTGAACATGCCAGTCCATCTGCCTTTGACTCCTCGAGGTTAGAATAGTCATTAGGATCATATTCTGAACAAGAATCTACAAGTGGGGAGCGTATGAGTTTCATTGCATCCAGAATGGCACTCAATGCCTTGGTGCCAATTTTGTAAGTCATTTCAGTGTTCCACAATATTCTTCTGATGAGCGGATTCTGATATTCACTATTATTATGTATAATATCTGAGAACCATGAAAACATAAATAGTTGTGAGATTATCTTTGTAATGCAGATGATATTCCAAATATAGGGGCGCCCCTATAAACACTTGTGTGCTATCACTTGATTCTGATGGGAGAGCTCATGTGTGTTGTAATATGGTGCGTGCATTTATATAATCTGGCACAAGTACACAAAAAAATAGGCTCCAGAAGTAAGGATAGTTGGCATATGATAGGTTCATAATATACTGTATAGAGAGTTTATTGCCAAACCATGATAACAAGAGCACACATCAACTAGGCAGATCATAGTGTACATAACAGGGGTACACCATAACCACGATATATAAATCAGGAAAGTGGAACTGGCTTGAAAATACGGTGTTGTATTGCCGCTAGTAATTGAAAGCCTATCGATCACGGTACAAGCCATCTCTATCAGCTGTTGACTGCAGATGTCCCCGTGCCCCTTCCTGTCAAGGAACATATACTGTACGTACTAAATACAAAATAAACAAAGAGGAACATGTTAAAGAACAGAAGAGGATGCATATTCTTGAGGTTCCGCTTCATTGCTTACAATGTTGGTTGCCCACTCATGATGAATCACAGTGCCCAAAGAAATGCAATTCCATGATGTCTCTCTATAGGTGGCAATTTTGAACAAGAGTCATTAGGATCATATTCTGAACAAGAGTCAACAGGTGGGGAGCGTATGAGTTTCATTGCATCCAAAATGGCACTCAATGCCTTGGTGCCAATTTTGTAAGTCATTACACTATTTAGCTTCAAGAGTGGACTGCTGCTAGTGCGACACAAAGCAGCTACGCAAATCATAGTGTAGCTATAACGGGAAAACCTTAAGCATCAGAGTAAAATCAGCAAAGTGGAACTTGCTAGAATATATGTGCTAGTATTGCCGGTACATCTAGAAAGGCTTCGGATACCAGCTCTCTTCAAGTGAAGGTGCGGTACTGTTAATATCAGTGTAACTCTCAAAGGCGACATAGCTCCCCGCATTTCCTTGCTATTCTTATAGGATTCAAGTGGGCAGGCCGCTACAAATCATATTCCTATGTTTACAAAATCCTACGAATCAAAGAGGCTCAAAGTGTCCATCACAACCAACCGTATAGACCTCTACACTGCAAATGTCCCCGCTCATCTTCAGTACAAGGAACATACTATACTACTATCATACTACCTCCGTTCCAAAATATAAGTCTTGGTAGAGATTTCCACTATGGATCACATACAGATGTATCCAGATATATTTTAGAGTGTAGATTCACTCATTTTGCTCCATATGTAGTCCATGGTGGAATCTATACAAATACTTGTATTTAGGAACGGGGAGAGTACATATTAAAGAAGAATGGAAGAGGAACATGGTAAAGAAGAGCAAGCAGATTTTGGATAATAAAATGTTGGTTGCGCAGTGCCCACACATGATGAACCAGAGCGCATTAAGAATGCAACTCCAAGCTGTCTCTCGACCATTTCAGGCGGTTGGATGAAGATCCTACGTCTCCTAACCCTTCTTCTTCCTCGTCTCTGATTCTTCCCATACAGAACATCGCACGGGCCGCCGGCCGGACCACCGACCCCCACCGCCTGTGTTCCTCCTCCACCCCCACCCCCACCCGCGTCAAGTTTTCTTCGTTCGGCGAGGCCCCTCAACCACCCGAGCCCCTTCGTCTACACCGGCAAACTCCAGCGAGCTCTGAAAAATCGACTGACCCAATTTTGAAATTTAGTCCTCTTTGATTTAACTAGTGTGGAATATAAAAGGGGAAACCATAAACATTGGTATTATAGTGTTGAGCGTGCCATGGCGGATCTGAAGGTGCAAACCGGACAAAAGGCAACTTCGCAACCAAGACAAGAAATCAGAGTAAAGTAGTGGCGATCTATTTTCTTGCTGTGATAAATAAGTTGAGTAGATACGAAAGAGTGCCGCCTCTGGTGCGGCGTCGTGTATGCATCTGCTGAGAATTTGACAGTGATGCGGTAGCAATGGTTGTCGGCAGCGTGGAAATAGATCTAGGAGGGTAGACGGTGGCGGCGGGGCGCGGTGGATGAGACGGTCGTAGGAGCGGCGCCGGCAAGGTGGACGATGGCGGGGATGAAGCGAGAGGACTGGATGCAAGGATCCTGGTCTGAAGCCGTGGATGAGAGAGGTCGATCTCTTGTAATGGACGGCGGTGTTGGGGTGTCAGCTCCGGCATGGTGGAGGAGGACGGCGGTGGATGGGGTGGCGGATGGCGGCGGACGGAGAAGGCTGGGGTGGAGAGGGTGATTTGGCTCCCACGGAGTAAGAATGGGGAAAAGGGAGGTAGAGAGGAAGGGGGGAACCATGTATTCAGTGCGTGCTTGTCTCAAATGGGTGGAAATTTACAAACTTAGCCCCCTTTTCAAATTTCCTACATCACAGCAATATTAGTCAGTTGGGGATAGGACGGTAATCTCGCATACACCGAATATTTGCCGACGAGAGTTTATTTTTGGCGCCCACCGTGTATGAATATGAATCAGGGAGGGAGTCGATTTCAGCCGAGGACACACTGTGTTTTGGCGCCCACCATGTATGAATCCGGGTGGGAGGCGGTTATGTTACATTTGGGTGAAATTACAAACCTACCCCTATCGAAACCTATAGAAATCCAGCAGATAGGATTTGCGTGGCTGGGATAGGCAGTAGTAATTTCCATCTCACAGATTTTGGTTTTGGGCGGTTACTGCGACTTTCCCCGCTTCGCTCAAATTTTGCAGAGTGCACGTTTACCGTGCCAACTCAATTCGAATCCCGTTTGTATTCTATTTTTTTCGGGCGGGTCCATTTTCAATTGGAATTAAATTCTATATACATCATTTTTATATATATACTTTCAAAAGCACAACACCATTTATACATAAATATGGTTTACAAATGGCATGATCTCAGATTCATAAGGTTGTATCCATCAATTTGGATTTTCAAATATTTGAAACCACTTTATGTTGAAATCCAATGTATGCATTCCTCGCTAACTGTCTCCAATTAATGTGTGTTTCATGCGGTTTTTTTACTTCTCAAACATGTATAATGTGTTTCACACACGCAACATATAATGTAATCCCGTTTAGACATTAATTGCATATAAACCGTGCATTGTTTGTAATTAAAGAATCTATGGATCACTAATATTGATAAATTATATAACATTACACGTGTGCCCAAATTCAAATGAATATGCATGTTTGATACACCAATTTGCGTTATGATATTATCGATGTCGTGATCTCTAGTTTAAATATTTGAATCCCCTTTAATCCAGATATTCGTCTCATATAGCTGTCACTCATGCTTATATAGGACTATCTCTCTGGACCTATACACGTTCATCGTCTCTTAGGTATCTCTCGTGTTACCTATATGTCAACAATGATCTTTTATTTTTGTAACACACTGACGGTACTCTCTCCCTCGACCTTCATCACTCTATCTCTCTCTAAGTATATCTCGCTCCCTGCTATGTGTCTCTAACTATGATTCTCCATGTGGAATCTCTTTCTCTCACACAAACACAAAACTTTGTCTCCCGGGGTCTCATTTCTCTCTACTATTCCCATGTGTGCCACTCGCACACCCCTCATACAGAGATGTCTTTTGCTCCTTAGATATGAGAACCTACGACTCTTCCTCTTAAATATCTCTTTCTCACACACAAACACAAACTCTGTCTCCCAGTGTCTCATATTTCTCCACTGTTCTCTTGTATGTCGCTCACACACACTCTCTATCCCTAGAGATATCTTACGTTCCCTGATATGTCTCTCTATCTATCACTCTCGTTGTGAAATATCTTTCTCTCTCGCAGATACAAAACTCTGTCTCTCAGGATCTCATTTCTCTCTGATATCTGTTTGTATGTGACTCACATGCACCCTCTCTCTATCTCTCTCACACCCAGACACATAACTCAGCCTTCTGATGCACTCGACTCCTATCTCTAACAGACACTAGCTAGCATCTTTATCTTTCTATTTATCTGTTTCCCCATCAACCTTCTTTCTCACCCTCACTCTTGCTTCCTATCACCCACACTACATATGTTTCTCTCTACATGCAGTCAAGTGCCCTCTTTTTATCTTTCTCTCACACACACATATATAACTTCACCCTCTGAACCACCCGGCGGCCATCTCCAACACTCAAACTAGCGGATGTCCCTCTAGCTAGCATCTCCATCTCTGTATCTATCTATAGTTTCTCCATCAACATTTCTTTCTCGCACGGAGTCTTGCTTCCTATCACCCACACTATATATGTTTCTCCATACATATGCATTTATAGGTTGATCTCTTTTGCACAATCATTGTGCCTCACTCCCTCTGCTCGCCATAGATGCATGCTCCAGCCCACGCCACTATCTCTTAAAGACAAAAACACATGCTCAATTGTCGGGCCTTCTTCCCTGCAATCTCACATGCATGCATATTGGCATACCGATCCGTCTCTCCCATGTCGTTGATCTTATGACTTATGTCTTCTTTCTTTTATCTCGATCATGCGCGCGCGCACGCACACACATCCCACATATACATATATACCTCTCACACATGCACATTCAAGGTCTCTATGTCTCCATACGTAGTTAATTACCCTCAACCCTAACGCCACATCGAATCGTTCTCCTCTTGTGTGCACATAACTTCGGCCTGGATGGGTAAAACACACACTCACACTGAACAATCTCCTTCTAGCTACCCCCCCTCTCACTCTTCCCCTATATCCCCGAAACCATAAAGACCATCCCTTTGTTTAATTCCCGCCTACATGCACCATCGATATATAGTAGTCTTCCTCGGTGTCTCCCGAACAAACACGTTCTCTCGATGTCGACTCCTCTCACGCGCACACACCTTCTCTTCCCTCTCTATGGGCATTTTCTCTCTCGCACCCCATCGTTGGTGGCCTCTACCATACACATCACCTCTCTATGATGAAGCCATGCACACTTAAATTACATCTACCACCGAGGACCCCGTGACACACACACACACACAAACACACACACACACACACACACACACGC
>NC_041387.1:499291691-499313801 GCF_002162155.2 Triticum dicoccoides
TCTCTCACACACACTACGACTCCATCTCTCTCTCTCTGTCTCTCACACACACACACACCCCACACACACACTAAGACTCCATATCACACACACATGCTCTAGGCGGAGCATTTGTTCCTACCACCCTTCATCCAACCTTACCCGTATGATAAACAATCACCTTAATTTACTTGTATAACATGGACAAATTCCACTTTACTTTAGTAGTCAGCAAACTTATCATCTGTACCCTTACAAAAAACGAGTTGGCGATGATGGTGTGCCTGCCATCTTTTAATATAGACTGTCTGATCTATATCTGACGGATAGAAAGCAAACTATGATAATTTTACAAAAGATACCCGCACCTCTCTCCACATCCTTATCTCCCACAACCTCATTGCTCAGTAATTAAAAAAGGAAGTCTCTGGAACAATCTAGCATGGTGGCCGCTGCCGCCTGCCGGCGCCGTCCATCCCCATGCCTCCGCCCATTCCGACCACCAGTCACCACCACGCTCCACTCCTCCTCACCTCATCTCTCATCTTTCATTTTTTTGATGACATTCTTGAGATACTAGTTTTCCAATAAACTTCTCGAGATATCATTAGTTTTTACACATGATTTTACTCCTGTATGGGTCAATCACAACAGGTGTTTTGTAAAAAAATGCATATTGATGTTCTGTGCAATGCACGAGCATCTTGCTTGTAATTATATAACGCAAATCACGAGTAGGAGGTGACATTTTTTTATACAACCACGTTAACATGGCCACGTAAATCACTAGCTAAAGTAAATACCATTATACTTATATCCCGATGCAAAAGGTTGAGTACATGTCCGAAGAGTAGAGTCGCACACATGCACTCTGTCTCTCAGAATCTCTCACACACACACACCAGTTACATGATGCCCACTTAAGCAGACACGTATGTTACAATTTGTGCACCCGCGGGTACACGTGATGCTGCGCATTTATTTAAGCCGGACGGTGAACAAACAGTAGCTGCATTCATTCCCCTCCCGCCGCCTCTTCTCTGGTCGTCATCGCCCGGTAGCCATGGCCTGGCCGAAGGTAACAACATACGCCATACTCCCGCCAGAGCGGCGCTTTAATATGGAAATTTTAGTGGTCATGCATGCATCTTTTTGTGCTTGCGGTCGCTTCCCGCGGACGTGCGCGGGCGGTGGAATAGGAATGAGAAGGGAAGTGGGCTGTGGAGCAACGTTTTTTACCACAATTTCTTAGGAAACTGAGCGCAAAAATTGAGTAGTTTTGCAAACTACCAGTCCTACACCTGAAACGGTTGAAAACCTATACTCCCTTGCCAGCGCGCGCTTCCTGTGTGAAACGGTCACGTCGCCCTGGAGCGTCAGTGCCGCATTAATGCCTAGCCAGAGCAGAGGTGACCTCTCACTGGCGCCGGCTTTGAAGTGGCGCGACGGCCGAGAGAGCGCCGCTTCCCAGTGCATGCGACTGCTCCGCGTCGAGACTAGCCATAGGCCCTGTTTGGTTCCATGGGTTAGAGTTAGTTTGAGCTAGTTGGGGCTCAAATATCCCTAATGTATCCAAGCATGAGGGTTTAAATTGGAGGAAGTTGCACCGAACCCACAAAAAAAAACTATCCCACCCAAGAGGTGCTAACTGGAGATAGTTCTCATTGGGACCATTGAAAAATCCCTTTTCTCTCTCTATCAATTGCATTTATTGTCAATCTAACCCTGTCACCCAAACACCTCTTTGGCTACAGTTAGTTCAGGGTTAGTCATGAGTTAGTCTAACCTCTAGCTAAGTTAGAGTATCAAACAAGAGCAGTATAGGACATGCAAGTTGCTCAAAGCATACAGTCAAATTCGTACGTGAAAGGATTTTTTCTTTTTGAAAACGTAACGTGAAAGGAATTTTTTTAGAATGCTCTTGGCATGTCGCTAACATGTGATGAGTTAACCGACCTCAATAGACGGCAAAAACGCCAGCCCGCCGCACTTTGAGAGACACAAGGAGGGAGGAGCGATACAGGCTGCTGGATTACTAGAGATAGGTGTCGCACGGAAGCCAAGAAATATGGTGATAGCGTGGGTTAGCCATGTACTATTATGATGTAACTACACTGGGCTGCCGTGTTTCATACTCTTCCAGTCCACTATGGAGATGATTGGTTGATTTTATATCGCTGAATAATATTAAATATTATGAGTGCAGATGCTCCACCACGAGGTTCCTTGCTCCTTCTTGGTCGTCGGGAATCTATGTTCTTCCACTCTATTTTTTTTACGTGAGCTTTGTTCATTGTTTGCCAACACGCGAGACATCTAGCATCAAGGTTCATGTGTTATGCAAGGATCGTTCCATCTATAGGAAGAACACATGGGACTGGAACTACGAGACAGACATGTACCCAGGAGTGGACATACGAACCTGAGTAATGTAGCGCAGTAAGTGAAGTAGAAAGGCACAAATGGTATGAACATGCGTGGCATATAGGGTGTTTTTGATTGCGTTCTTGTCTCATCATAGTTGTTCCCTCTTCATGCATGTTCAACTCAACACCCCTCTTCATGCATTCTCTCTTCATGCATGCTTCTAGTGTATTTGTGCTAAACTAGTGTGGACTCATGCACCCTCCATACTGTTGGAGATCGTTGCAGAAAATAAAAAAATTCTATGCATCACCAAGATCAATCTATGGAGTCATCTAGCAACGAGAGAGAGAGAGAGAGGAGTGCATCTACATACCCTTGTAGATTACGAGCGGACGCGTTCAAGAGAACGGGGTTGATGGAGTCGTACTCGTCGTGATCCAAATCACCGATGATCCTAGCGCCAAATGGACGGCACCTCCGCATTCAACACACGTACGGAGCGGAAACGTCTCCCGCGCCTTGATCCAGCAAGGAGGAGGGAGAGTTTGAGGAAGAGATCTCCAACAGCAGCACGACGATGTGGTGGTGATGGAGCGGCAGTTCTCCGGCAGGGCTTCACCAAGCTATGACGGAGGAGGAGAGGTGTTGGGGAGGGGAGGGGCTGCGCCTTGGAGGTGTGTGTGCAGGGAGGAGGAAGGGGGCCGGCCCCCTCTAGATGAGATCTAGAGGGGGGGCGGCGGCCAAGGGAGGGGGACTTGCCCCCCAAGCAAGGGGGCGCCCCCCTTAGGGGTTCCCCCCCAAGCCTAGGCGCATGGGCCCAAGGGGGGGATGCGCCCAGCCCTCTAAGGTCTGGTTCCCTTCCCACTACGGCCCATGAGGCCCTCCGAGAGAGGTGGCCCCTCCCGGTGGACCCCCGGAACCCTTTCGGTGGCCCTGGTACAATACCGGTATGCCCTCGAACTTTTCTGGTGACCGTATTACAACTTCCCATATATAAATCTTCACCTCTGGATCATTCTGGAACTCCTCGTGACGTCCGGGATCTCATCTAGGATTCCAAACAACATTCGGTAATCACATACAAGTCTTCCTAATAACCCTAGCGTCACCGAACCTTAAGTGTGTAGACCCTACGGGTTCGGGAATCACGCAGACATGACCGAGACAGCTCTCCGACCAATAACCAACAACGGGATCTGGATACCCATGTTGGCTCCCACATGTTCCACGATGATCTCATCGGATGAACCATGATGTCGAGGATTCAAGTAATCCCGTATACAATTCCCTTTGTCACACGGTACGTTACTTGCCCGAGATTTGATCGTCAGTATCCCAATACCTCGTTCAATCTCGTTTCCGGCAAGTCACTTTACTCGTTCCGTCATGCATGATCCCGTGACCAACCACTGGGTCACATTGAGCTCATTATGATGATGCATTACCAAGTGGGCCCAGAGATACCTCTCCTTCATAAGGAGTGACAAATCCCAGTCTCGATTCGTGCCAACCCAACAGACACTTTCGGAGAAACCTGTAGTGCACCTTTATAGTCACCCAGTTACGTTCTGACGTTTGGTACACCCAAAGCACTCCTACGGTATTTGGAGTTACACAATCTCATGGTCCAAAAAACTGATACTTGACATTAGAAAAGCTTGAGCAAACGAACTACACGATCTTGTGCTATGCTTAGGATTGGTTCTTATCCATCACATCATTCTCCTAATGATGTGATCCTGTTATAAATGACATCCAATGTCCATAGTCAGGAAACCATGACTATCTGTTGATCAACGAGCTAGTCAACTAGAGGCTCACTAGGGACACGTTGTGGTCTATGTATCCACACATGTATCACTGTTTCCGGTGAATACAATTATATCATGAACAATAGACAATTATCATGAACAAGGAATTATAATAATAATCATTTTATTATTGCCTCTAGGGCATATTTCCAACAGTCTCCCACTTGCACTAGAGTCAATAATCTAGTTACACTGTGATGAATCGAACACCCATAGAGTTCTGGTGGTCATCATGTTTTGCTCGCGGAAGAGGTTTAGTCAACGGATCTGCGACATTCAGATTCGTATGCACTGTGCAAATATCTATGTCTCCATCTTGAACATTTTCACGAATGGAGTTGAAGCGACGCTTAATGTGCCCGGTCTTCTTGTGAAACCTGGGCTTCTTGGCAAGGGCAATAGCTCTAGTGTTGTCACAGAAGAGAGTGATCGGCCCCGACGCATTGGGAATAACTCTTAGGTCCGTGATGAACTCCTTCATCTAGATTGCTTCATGCACTGCCTCCGAGGCTGCTATGTACTCCGCTTCACATGTAGATCCCGCCATGACGCTCTGCTTGCTGCTGCACCAGCTTACTGCCCCACCATTCAAAATATACACGTATCCGGTTTGTGACTTGGAGTCATCAAGATCTGTGTCGAAGCTAGCATCGACATAACCCTTTACGACGAGCTCTTAGTCACCTCCATAAACAAGAAACATATCCTTAGTCCTTTTGAGGTACTTCAGGATATTCTTGACCGTTGTCCAGTGTTCCATGCCGGGATTACTTTGGTGTCTTGCAACCAAACTTACGACAAGGTTTACATCAGGTCTGGTACACAACATGGCATACATAATAGACCCTATGGCCGAGGCATAGGGGATGACACTCATCTTTTCTTTATCTTCTGCCAAGGTCGGGGATTGAGCCGAGCTCAATTTCACACCTTACAACACAGGCAAGAACCCCTTCTTGGACTGATCCATATTGAACTTCTTCAATATCTTGTCAAGGTATGTGCTTTGTGAAAGACCTATGAGGCGTCTCGATCTATCTCTATAGATCTTAATGCCTAATATATAAGAAGCTTCTCCAAGGTCCTTCATTGAAAAACACTTATTCAAGTAGGACTTTATGCTGTCCAAGAGTTCTATATCATTTCCCATCAAAAGTATGTCATCCACATATAATATGAGAAATGCCATAGAGCTCCCACTCACTTTCTTGTAAATGCAGGCTTCTCCATAAGTCTGCATAAACCCAAACGCTTTGATCATCTCATCAAAGCGAATGTTCCAACTCCGAGATGCTTGCACCAGCCCATAAATGGATCGCTGGAGCTTGCATACCTTGTTAGCATTCTTAGGATCAACAAAACCTTCCGTCTGCATCATATACAGTTCTTCCTTAAGATAGCCGTTAAGGAATGCCGTTTTGACGTCCATTTGCCATATCTCATAATCATAGTATGCGGCAATTGCTAACATGATTCGAACGGACTTTAGCTTCGCTACGGGAGAGAAAGTCTCATCGTAGTCAACCCCTTGAACTTGTCGATAACCCTTAGTGACAAGTCGAGCTTTATAGATGGTAACATTACCATCCGCGTCTGTCTTCTTAAATATCCATTTATTTTCTATTACTCGCCGATCATCGGGCAAGTCTGTCAAAGTCCATACTTTGTTTTCATACATGGATCCTATCTCGGATTGCATGGCTTCAAGCCATTTGTTGGAATCTGGGCCCGCCATCGCTTCTTCATAGTTCGAAGGTTCACCGTTGTCTAACAACATGATTTCCAGGACAGGGTTGCCATACCACTTTGGTGTGGAACATGTCCTTATGGACCTACGAAGTTCAATAGTCACTTGATCCGAACTACCTTGGTCATCATCATTAATTTCCTCTCTAGTCGGTGTAGGCACCACAGGAACATCTTCCTGAGTTGCGATACTTACCGGTTCAAGAGGTAGTACTTCATCAAGTTCCACTTTCCTCCCACTTACTTCTTTCAAGAGAAACTCTTTCTCCAGAAAGGACATGTTCTTGTCAACAAAAATCTTGCCTTCGGATCTGAGGTAGAAGGTATACCCAATGGTTTCCTTAGGGTATCCTATGAAGACGCATTTTTCCGACTTGGGTTCGAGCTTTTCAGGTTGAAGTTTCTTGACATAAGCATCGCATCCCCAAACTTTCAGAAACAACAGCTTAGGTTTCTTTCCAAACCATAATTCATACGGTCTCGTCTCAACGGATTTGGACAGTGCCCTATTTAAAGTGAATGTAGTTGTCTCTAAAGCATATCTCCAAAATGATAACGGTAAATTGGTAAGAGACATCATAGACCGCACCATATCCAATAGAGTGTGATTAAGATGTTCGGACACATTGTTACGCTGAGGTGTTCCAGGCGGCGTGAGTTGTGAAACAATTCCACATTTCCTTAAGTGCGTACCAAACTCATGACTTAAATATTCTCCCCCACGATCTGATCGTAAGAACTTTATTTTTCTGTCACGTTGATTCTCTACCTCATTCTGAAATTCCACATCTACTTAAGTCATCAGTGAGGGTGAGAACATAACGATAGCCACCACGAGCCTCAACTGTCATTGGACCGCACACATCAGTATGTATAATTTCCAATAAGTTGGTTGCTCGCTCCATTGTTCCAAAGAACGGAGTCTTGGTCATTTTGCCCATGAGGCATGGTTCGCACGTGTCAAATGATTCGAAATCAAGAGACTCCAAAAGTCCATCTGTATGGAGCTTCTTCATGCGTTTGACACCAATGTGACCAAGGCGGCAGTGCCACAGATATGTGGGACCATCATTATCAATCTTACATCTTTTGGTATTCACACTATGAATATGTGTAACATTACGTTTGAGATTCATTAAGAATAAACCATTGACCAGCGGGGCATGACCATAAAACATATCTCTCATATAAATAGAACAACCATTATTCTCGGATTTAAATGAGTATCCATCTCGTATTAAACGAGATCCAGATACAATGTTCATGCTCAAAGCTGGCACTAAATAACAATTATTGAGGTTTAAAACTAATCCCGTAGGTAAATGTAGAGGTAGCGTGCCGACGGCGATCACATCGACCTTGGAACCATTTCTGACGCGCATCGTTACCTCGTCCTTCGCCAGTCTCCGCTTATTCCGCAACTCCTGTTTTGAGTTACAAATATGAGCAACCACATTGGTATCAAATACCCAGGAGCTACTACGAGTACTGGTAAGGTACACATGAATAACATGTATATCACATATACCTTTGGTGTTGCCGGCCTTCTTATCCGCTAAGTACTTGGGGCAGTTCCGCTTCCAGTGACCATTCCCTTTGCAATAAAAGCACTCAGTCTCAGGCTTGGGTCCATTCTTTGGCTTCTTCCCGGCAACTGGCTTACTGGGCGCGGCAACTCCCTTGCCGTCCTTCTTGAAGTTCTTCTTACACTTGATGTTCCTTTTTGATTTCTACCTCCGCTGATTTCAGCATTGAAAATACTTTGGAATAGTTTTCACCATCCCCTGCATATTGTAGTTCATCACAAAGCTCTTGTAGCTAGGTGGGAGCGACTGAAGGATTCTGTCAATGACCGCCTCATCTGGGAGGTTAATGTCCAGATGGGACAAGCGGTTGTGCAACCCAGACATTTTGAGTATGTGCTCACAGACAGAACTATTTTCCTCCATCTTACAACTGTAGAACTTGTCAGAGACTTCATATCTCTCGACCCGGGCATGATCTTGGAAAACCATTTTCAGCTCTTCGAACATCTCATATGCTCCGTGTTGCTCAAAAAGCTTTTGGAGCCTCGGTTCTAAGCCGTAAAGCATGCCACACTGAACGAGGGAGTGGTCATCAACACGCGACTGCCAAGCGTTCATAACGTCTTGGTTCGCTGGGACGGGCATCGGTGTCAAAACCGGCGGATGTCGGGTAGGGGGTCCCGATCTGTGCGTCTTAGGCTGATGGTAACAGGAAGCAAGGGACACAACGTTTACCCAGGTTCGGGCCCTCTCGATGGAGGTAAAACCCTACTTCCTGCTTGATTAATATTGAAGATATGAGTAGTACAAGAGTAGATCTACCAGGAGATCGTAGAGGCTAAACCCTAAGAGCTAGCCTATGATGGTATGATTGTAATTGTAATTGGCCTTCTAAGGACCATCCTCTCCAGTTTATATAGACATCGGAGAGGGCTAGGGTTTACATGGAGTCGGTTACAAGGAGGGAAACATAATATCTGAATCACCAAGCTTGTCTTCCACGCAAAGGAGAGTCCCATCCAGACACGGGCCAAAGTCTTGAGTCTTGTATCTTCACGCTTCAATAGTCCGGACGATGTATACAGTCCGGCTGTCCGGATACCCCCTAATCCAGGACTCCCTCAGTAGCCCAGAACCAGGCTTCAATGACGATGAGTCTGGTGCACAGTGTTGTCTTCGGCATTGCAAGGCGGGTTCCCTCTCCGAATACTCCGATACACCCATCATGACGAACAGTGTCCGGCATCTCATCAATGTTGTACTCCTCGGCTTCAGTGCTTCAATAATGACCATTTCCATGTGTCGAGCGGATGCAAGGAGTCGAGGCATTTTTGCATTTGCCACCCTTAGTCCTTCGGGCTATCCGTCTATTTAAAGAGACAAGGATTCCTAGATCCAAAGATCACTCTCCCTCCTCGAGCTAGCATCCAACAGAGTGCCCGGAAAAAACCATTCCAACATGGCCGATCGTCGCAGCTCTTCTGCTCGCTCCCCTTGCCCCAAGCCGGGGGACTGGCGAGAGTGTTCAGTTTCCCATAGCTGTTTGATAAAGTTACAAACCCAAGGGCTCCTCCCACCGGCGTTCATGGTCCCTGTCCGAGCCGGAGTGGCCACCTATAACAGCGGAGAACAAGCGGAGAGATCCCCCAATCCGTCTCCAGAGGAGCGAATATGCCTAATTCCGCATCTGTTAAGGGGCGTCGGGTTTCCTATTCATCCATTCCTTCGTGGGCTTCTAGAGTTCTACGGCCTCCAGTTGCACAACTTTACTCCAGCCTCCGTACTACATATAGCAGGGTAGGTCGCCATTTGTGAGCTATTTCTAGGCTGTGAGGCTCATTTCGAATTGTGGAAGAAGCTATTCTGCCTTGTCCCCGGTCAACCAGGGAGAATCCCTATGTCAAGTGGGCAGGGACAAAGTATGGCGTACCGCTGAGACCGGATACCTATCCGGCACTCCCAAGAAGGCACTAGATAACTGGGCTTCAGAGTGGTTTTATATTGACGACGCTCCCCTTCCAGATCCAGTCCGGACAGGACTCCCCAAGTTCAGTAAACACCCCACCGAGGGCACATCTAAGCTGGCGCCCCCGAAGCCCCCAAGAAGAGGACTCCAGGGAAATACATTTCCTCATGAGCAGGATAAAGTTACTGGCCAAATCCGGACTGACGATAGTCGAGGTCATGGCAATATGCATAATGCGGGGAGTGCAACCGCTTCAATATCGGGGCAATCCCATGTGGCACTTCAACGGGACAGACGATGCCACCCGCGGTGGCCATAAGGGTCCGGACTCCCCCACCGCTCTGGCAAGGATACTGTCCGACCTATACAAAGGAGAAGAGGAGGACTTCCTCCATATCAAACCGCGGGACGGATTCTCCATGTATAATCCCCCAAACTGGGTAAGTCATCATTTATTTTCTCGCTTCACTTATTGTGGCTTTCTTTGCTAAAGTTACCTGCATCAATATTTCCGAGCAGGAACTGAGGAGGGCCGTAGAAGAAATCTCCAGCCCTCCCCCGCAGCCAGAGGACCCCGAAAGGGCCCTGGATCCAGGACTCGACGAAGACCTAGATGCCGCCGTGGAGCTTGTCGACGGGATATTTTATCGGGCGAGCTGTGATGGCGCCTCAGTGTCTATCACTGCTGATTATCCCGGACGGCTACCTTCGTCGCGTGTAAGCCAAGCCGAAGACTCGATCCTCCAAAGAGGATTCTTTCCTGATGTCACACCTTATCCCTGATACGTCGTGCTTTTGCAGAAGCGATGTTCGGAGCGCAGGGCCGAGTCCCTAGGGACCCGTCAGCCACATGCGTCCGGATTGGGCAGGCTCAAGAGGAGGGCGGTTAGAGCAGACATGCCTTTACAGAGGTAAGAAAACAACCTGTCATATAATTATCATTATTTGAAGTATGAAAGCGCCCTTTACATCATGGCAGGAAGAGGAGCATCCGGACTATATCTGAGGATCCCGCCAACCACGCCTCCACTAGTCGGGCTCCAGGACCAACTTCGAGATAGGAGGCGGACGTAGGACCGACGCCGCATAGTCCTCCGACAGAGGATGCAAATATGCTCTCTGCCACAAATTCCAAAGTAGAGAGCGCCATGAATCACCTGTGTCGACGGGCCGTGCTTTGCAACAACATCTTTTCCGAAGAGGCATTTAATACTTTCAATTCGGGAGACACATACATCTGAGCTGCTTAAAGCGGGCTCGCCCGGGCAACAGCCCAGTATACCAAAGATATACGGGTAAGAAAGTTTGATGAGCATGTATAGCAGTAGACCCTGAGACTTGAAACGGTTGGAACAACAGTTTTAAGTATCAATTTATGTGCAGGTTCTTGTTGATAAGAATGAGCAATTGTCGCGGGAGCTAGAGGAGTGCAAGACCCAACTAAGGGCCACAGTTGCCAAGCTAGAGGAATCCCAGAAGGCCTCGTGTGGTAACATTTATCTCGGTTGTACGAAAAATGCACCATTTAGCAACTGGCTAGTATGATAAATTTAACAGAAAATTCTGTAGATAACCCCGGAGTAAATCCGGAGGGCGGGAGAGATAACGAGTCGCATCTCCAGAGGCAACTAAAGGCCGGCGAGCGCATTCTTACGCAAGTTAAGCAGGATAAGAATGCTCTCCAAGATTAGTTAAGTTATATTACATGGATAGTAAGAAACATCTTCCAGGGAGAATAGTTCCGTTAAGGGTTCCTTTCCCTGGGTAAGCATGCGACAAGGCACATGTCCGAACTGTGAACCATGGCACATGATACAAAACTTCTGGGGATTTATGTTATAATAAACGAAGACATCTTTTGTTCACTGGCCGAATATTCTCTTAAGGAAACTAGCTTTCGGCTTCACCCAGTCTGAGGTACACATCCGACTCAACCGGCAGTAACAATCGCAGAGGTGCTCCCCTTATGCCCTGGCCGAATTAACGGGAACGTAGGGCATAATCACAGGAGAACTTGGTCGATGGCGAAGGGACCTTCCCACTTGGGTTTTAGCTTGTCCTTCTTCTTCTCCGGTGTCACGACCGGTTTTTCAATAATATAATCATTGAGAAAAATGGTCTTTAAGTCCCAGTATAGGAAAAGTCATCCTCACTGGTAGACAAATACTTGATGAACAGAGGACTAGTAGCATTAAATATATTACAGGGTTGAGCTGAGGCTGCTCAACAAATTATTACAAACTCGCCAATATCTTACATAAGGGCGGTTATGACACAGGGGTGTGGTGGCATGCTACTAGCTCGAGGAAAAAGTGGTGGTGGATAACTTGACTCCTAACTGGCAGCTCATCGAGCGTCGAGGTGAGGCTCGATGAATTTATTCTGGGGTTGCGGAAGCGGATAATACAGTGACCAAAACAGGATCGCACGGGACTGACTGGGACTCCTCTAGGCGTCGGACTCGCTATCAAACTCTTCATCCATGAGATCGCCTTCATCAACATCTCGCCAAATCAACAAGCCAGGTGAGTACTTTGAAAGTACTCGCAAGACAGTTCGGACAAAAGATATAATCAAAGGATGCATGAATGCATCATGAATATGAATAATGATGCTCATCTCAAAAATAATATTATTTCATGACTTATTAAATAAAATAAATAACTGAAAACCGATCGGATGTCTAAAGCGACGCCTCGAAAGGTAAATAAATAAAATTCATGCCGCAGTCGGGCGTCTAAGTGACGTCACAGATAGGGCTTATAAAAGAAATGCCACAGTCGGACATCTGAGCGACGTCACAGACAGGGCTTATAAAAGAAATGCCATAGTCGGACATCTGAGCGACGTCACAGACAGGGCTTATAAAAGAAATGCCATAGTCGGACATCTGAGCGACGTCACAGACAGGGCTTATAAAAGAAATGTAAATAACAAGAATGCCAGCGTCGGACGTCTGAGCGACATCACAGACAGGGCTTATAAAAGAAATGTAAATAACAAGAATGCCACCATCAGACGTCTGAGCGACATCACAGACAGGGCTTACAATAAATGTAAATAACGAGAATGCCACCGTCGGACGTCTGAGCGACATCACAGACAGGGCTTACAATAAATGTAAATAACGAGAATGCCACTGTCGGACGTCTGAGCGACATCACAGATAGGGCTTGTAATAAACGTAAATAACAAGATTAGTCCATCCACAAGAATAATCTTTAATCGGATTTATCACACATGTATTCCATCGGGGTTTTGTCACTGAGACTGATATCTGACAAGATAAGATGAATATAGTACTTGATCAAGAACAAGATGATTTCAAGAATTTGAGACTCTGCAGAGTTTGTATGAACTGACCACAACCAACGGATTTCCGTAGTCACGAAGGACTAGTTCCGTTTACGGTATTTCAATAGAAACACATTTAACTAGTACACACCCATTTCACCTCACGATGCCAGGAATCACCCTAGACAACGTCCAAGAAAAACTTTGAGACGGGGAGGCCACAACCTCGAGTAGCATGGGATCAAATTTCTATACGCGCGCTCTAAGGGGTGCCCCCCTCTCGGTCCCAACCGGAAACACCCATGCCCCCTGACCGGATGACGGGCTTTAATCCAGGGCCATGGAACCCTCATCCCGGCCTCTCTATTTGGTGTGTACCAGGAAAACGATTTGCAACTTACTATGCCATATTCCTTTCGGAAAACATGTGACAGTACATGAAGGAATGAATGGAAATGTGATTTGTTTCACGATGACACGGAAGTCAAATAATCTGGCATAAGACTGGCATGTCACAACACTGCCATCTTACCCATCCTCATGCCAACACATGGCCATGCAAATATGTATCCAACAAAATAATGCTTTCCGAAACTTACTTTCCACTTATGTGCATGAAATATAACATTCAAAGAAATGTTCATAAACATGCCATGACTATACTAAAAATGCAAACATGCAACAACCACTCATCATATCAAGAGTTCAAACATGCTTGCCTGGTTCGGAGTATTCGGAGTTTAACTGTGTGAAGTTTGCAGCTCCGTCACCTCCTCCGGTATATACGGTATAAGAAAAATACGTACGCAACGTAAATACCGTGAGTGTACAGAAAAGTGTTCCAAATATTTTTCAAATAAATATGACAAAAAACTAGACAGAAAAATAAGGATTACAGAAAAGGAATCAATCAAAAATCATTTCCTGTTTAAAAGTTATAAGAGTTTTGGCCCAAGGACCCATCTATGATAAAACAAAAAGTTTCTAGGGGGCTCTGCGGGAAAATCCAGAAAAACGTTTCGTTTAAAAGAAGTGACTGAGAGGCTGACAAGCGGGCTCCACCTATGAGGTTTGAAATTTCAAACGGGGAAAACAGAGCACGACGGCGCCCGAGAGGTGCGGTGGTCGCCGGCGGCGATCCATGGCGAGGCAAGGTGATCGGGGGTTACCTTCGAGATCAGTGCACCGTTCCGCGTCTGTGGGTGGTGGTGGTGGTCGCCGGCGAGCACCGTGTCGACGGTGGCCCTTGCTCCGGCGGACGGCGGTTCGGGCAGTCGTGGATCTCGCCGGAGGGAGTTGCGGTGTTCAAATTGAAGAGGGGGTTAGCCTCCTAGTTGCTCGAGAGGGTTGCTGACGAGGTTAGGACGCCGGAGACAGCCTCACCGGAGTGAATCGAGGTGGAGGCCAAAGCGGAACGAGGCGGCCGGAGTCGAAGAAGAAAGGCCCCTCAAGTCTCTCCCAGTGGCTAGGCGGGGTCTAGTGAGGTGGTGGAGTCGTGCGGGGGCGAGAGCAAGCTCGGGGGGGGGGGTGCTATTTATAGCCGGCCTGAGGCGGTTGCCGTGAATGGATAAGTTCGGCGGTTGATTACGGCGGCACTATGGCGGGACGGTCGGCTTAGGGGCTTGAGCATCGCCTAGGTGGAGCAGTGGTGCCATTTCGGGGTCCAGCTCAGCAAGGGAGGGAGGTTTACGGCCTGCCCTCGACGGAACAGCCGCACGGCCCGTCGGCGGCAGAGAACGCGCTCTGCGCGTGCCAGGCCACGGCGACGGTGCTGCGTGCGTGCGCTGGCAAGGAGATGGCCACGCGGAGCTACCAGGAAGGTTGGGCGGCACCGAACGGCGTTATGCCGCAGTTTTGCTCCCTGTCGGCCGCTACGGTGGTTTTGCCGCCGCAAAGCACACCGGTGCAGGCGGGCCAGGGCGCCACCGACGCCAGGAACACGCCAAGCACGCGTGTGAAGCTCCGGACAAGCAGGCCAGGCTGTGAGCAACGTGCCAAGTGCACTGTGGGCATGTGACTGAAACTCTGAGGGAGAACGACACTGAAATCTGAATTTAACTGAAGATGAACAGAAACAGTGCATGCCAAGTGTTCGACAGAATGATTCTGGCATGTAGGGATTTTTCCTTGAGCTGATGTTTGGTGGAGAGGTCTCTCATTGCAACTAGAGGTTGCCTGAATTTTGGTGGAATTTTTGGAGAAGTGTAGATATGAATTTCACCAAATTTGGCAAATCTGGTCCAAACTTGCAGAGAGTAAATTTTGAAATATTTGAAAAGAAGAAGAGTGGATCAAGATGGTTCTAGGTTGTGGGTGCTAAGGACTATCCAGAGGTGTTGAGTTGAGGTCAAAAATCAAATGCATTAGGGTACTTGCTTTGCAAATCACCTAGGCTCAAAAGAAAAGACAGAATTATTTTGGAAAGAGAAATAATTGGAATAAAATCCAAAAATGGATTTTATTAGTTTGGACAGAATGTTTGGGTTGTATCCAAGTGGGAGGAGGGGTTTTGGGGGAGTTTTACCATAAGAAGCATGGTAAACAAGAGTGGATCAAAATCAAATCCAAGAAGGTTTTCTTTTTAGAAGAAACTAAATCCAAGAAAAGATTTTTGAGAGGGCAAACTCAGAAGAGGGTTTATAGGAAGGGTTTAAATGACCTTCTTCAAACCAAGCAAGGCTCTTTCTGAAAACCAAAAATCACAAAATTTTGGAGTGTCACAGCACCTACCCCCTTAGGAAAAATCTCGTCCCCGAGATTTCAGCTGATCCTTAAATAGGTGTGGGTGCTCTGTCCGAAGAAAATCCTCGCTCTCCCAAGTTGCTTCATTCTCGGTGTGATTACTCCACTGAACTCTGAAAAACTTGATGGTTTTCTGTCGGGTCCTCCTCTCAGACTCTTCTAATATTTTTATTGGGTGCTCCCGGTAAGTGAGGTCTGGTTGCACGTCAATATTCTCATGTGAAAGTTGCTTCTCTGGGTTGCTCACGTATTTTCTCAACTGCGAGATGTGAAACACGTTGTGGATACCGGATAAGTCTCCGGGTAGGTCTAGCTGGTAGGCTACCGTGCCTCTTCGGGCCACTATATGAAATGGTCCGATGAATCTTGGTGCTAGCTTCCCCTTAATCCTGAATCATTGCAGACCCTTCATAGGAGAAACTCTTAGGTACACCAATTCTCCGGGTTCAAAACTGATTTCCCGATGCCTTCGATCGTAATAACTCTTCTGCCGACTCTGAGCTGTTTTGAGTCGATCTCTAATTGTTTTAACTTTCTCCTCGGCCTCCTTGAGCATATCTGGGCCGAAGATATGGCTGTCTCCGGTCTCTGACCAATTTAGCGGGGTACGACATCTTCTCCCATATAGAGCTTCAAAGGGTGCCATTTGCAAGCTGGCTTGATAGCTGTTGTTGTATGCGAACTCTGCATATGGCAAACTTTCTTCCCAACTGTTCCGGTAGGTGAGGACACAGGCTCTTAGCATGTCTTCTAGGATTTGGTTTATGCGTTCAGTCTGCCCATCAGTCTGGGGATGGTATGCGGTACTGAAGGCTAGCTGGGTTCCCAGTGCCTGTTGCAGGTGATCCCAAAATCTAGAGACGAACTGTGTGCCTCTGTCAGATATGATAGTCTTTGGGACTCCATGCAGGCAGACGATACGGGTAAGATAAAGTCTGGCCAGCCTCTGAGTGGTGTGAATTGTCTTTACTGGAAGAAAATGTGCTACTTTGGTTAATCTGTCGGTTATGACCGATATGGCGTCGTTTCCGTGTCGTGACCGTGGCAGTCCGACAATAAAATCCATTCCAATCTCGTCCCACTTCCACTCGGGTATCTTATTTGGCTGTAACAGTCCGGCTGGTTTCTGGTGCTCGGCCTTGATACGTTGACAAGAGTCACAGCATGTAATGAACGTGGCTATATCTCTCTTCATACCATGCCACCAAAAAATTTCCTGAAGGTCTTTGTACATTTTTGTCCCTCCAGGGTGGATTGAATACGGAGCTGTGTGACTTTCAGCCAATATCTGCTGTTTGAGGTCCTTGACATTTGGTACGCATAGCCTCTCTCCATACCACAATATTCCTTGCTCATCTATGTTGAATTCTGGGGCTCTTCCCAAACTCACTTTCCTTTTTATGCCCTCAATGCTGGGGTGTCCGTGTTGGGCTTCCTTGATCCTTTCCATCAGGGTAGGCTATATTTCCAGATTTGACACACTGCCTTCGGTAACCATTATTAAATTGAGTCTGGCAAATTCATGTTGAAATTCTGGCCTCAACTTTGGTATACTGTCGTCGTCCGTGCTGGGATTCCGACTAAGTGCATCTGCCAGAACATTTGCTTTTCCGGGATGATAGTGGATTCCCACATCATAATCCTTCACCAACTCTAACCAGCGTCGTTGCCGTAAATTTAGTTCCGGCTGTGTGAAAATATACTTAAGACTCTTATGGTCTGTGTATATCTCACAATGATTTCCAAGTAGGAAGTGTCTCCATTCCTTGAGTGCATGGATGACCGCTGCTAATTCCAAGTCATGAGTGGGATAATTCTCCTCATGCTTGCGAAGTTGTCTGGAGACATACACAACTACCTTGCCTTCTTGCATCAATCCGCATCCGAGGCCTTTCTGGGATGCGTCACAATATACCTCAAAATTCTTGTGTATATCTGGCACAATTAGTACTGGTGCTGTTGTTAATTTGCTTTTTAGATCTTGGAAGCTTTTCTCACATGCTTCTATCCTTTCAAACTTCTTGCCTTTTTTGAGCAATTGTGTCATGGGCTTTGCTATAGTGGAGAATCCTTCAATAAATCTCCGATAATAGCCTGCCATTCCCAAGAAACTCCGTACGTCCGTTATGTTAGCTGGTGGTTTCCAGCCAAGTACGGCCTTGACTTTTTCCGGGTCTTCTGCGATACCTTCTTGGGTGAGTACGTGGCCCAGAAAACCCACCTGTCTTAGCCAAAATTCACATTTGCTGAATTTGGCGTACAGTTGATGTTTCCTGAGTTCTCCGAGTACAATCCTGAGATGCTCGGCGTGCTCTTCTGGTGTTTTGGAGTATATCAAAATATCATCGATGAATACCACAACAAACTTGTCCATATACTTCATAAATACTTTATTCATGAGGTGAACAAAATATGCGGGGGCGTTGGTTAGCCCGAATGGCATCACTGTGAACTCATACAGCCCATATCTGGAAGTGAAGGCGGTCTTGTGAATATCTTCTGTTCGCACCTTTAATTGATGGTATCCTGATCTCAAGTCAATTTCTGAGAAGACTTTGGCCTGTGCGAGCTGATCGAATAAATCATTTATTCGGGGCATTGGGTATTTGTTCTTGATTGTGACCATGTTGAGAGCTCGATAATCGATGCACAATCTCAGTGTTCCATCCTTTTTCTTGGCAAATAAAATTGGAGAACCCCAAGGTGAGGAACTGGCTCGAATGTATCCTTTCTCCAATAATTCCTTTATTTGCTTCTTCAACTCTACCAATTCGGATGGTGCCATTCTGTAAGGTTTCTTGTAAATGGGAGCGGTTCCGGGTGCTAGCTCAATGCTGAATTCTATCTCTCGGTCCGATGGCATGCCTGTTAGTTCTTCTGGAAATACGTCTGGGAATTCACATACTACTGGAACCTTGTTCAGCTCAGAAACGTCCACCTTGTTTAATCTCGGTTGCCGAGGTATTTGTCTCTCTTTGGCTGAAACTTTTATTTTCTTCCCATGATGGTGTGTGAGAATCACGGTACGGTTGAAGCAGTCAATAAAACCTTTGTTGGTGGTTAACCAATCCATTCCTAGGATGACATCCAGTCCTTTGCTTTCCAATACAATAAGGTTGGCGTAAAACTTCAATCCTTCAAATTCAATAACCACACCTTGACAGTAACTCTGGGTCACTTGCTTAATTCCAGGGGACTTGATGGTCATTGATTTTTCCAAGGGAAGCATCGAAAAATTATTTTGCTAAGCAAAACTCTTCGAAATGAATGAGTGAGAAGCTCCAGAATCAAACAAAACCATGGCAGGTATTATGTTGATGGGGTACGTACCGAGTACGATATCTGGGGCGTTCTGTGCTTCCTCATGGGTCACGTGGTTCAGGTGACCTTTCCGGTGGTTGTTATTGGGGTTGAAATTATTTTGCTTTGGCGCTGAATTGTTGCCACCATTATTGGGCTTCGGGGTTGAGTTTCTTGGCTTTGGGCACTGCTTGGCATAGTGCCCTTCTTCTCCACAAGCGTAACAAGTAACGCCTGGGCGATAGGTGAACTCCTTGTCTCTTGCATGGAAATTCTTGATTGGGCGTGAATTATCCGTCGGGGTTTTGTATATTCCACCCTTCTGAAATTCCGTCTTGCTTCTGGGGTTGCGAGCAAAAGTAGTCTGATCCCTTTTGCGTTTGCGGAAATCTTCCAGGCTACGTCGCTCATTTTCCAGAGTAATGGCCTTATCCACCAGTGTTTGAAAATCTGGGAAGGTATGCACAACTAGCTGGCATCTAAGGGTGGGTGCCAGGCCTTCCAAGAATTTTTCCATCTTCTTGCTTTCAGTCATGCGCTCTTCATTGGCGTAGCGAGATAGCAGAGTAAATTGGCTGTTGTATTCTGACACTGTCATGGTCCTTTGCTTGAGGTCATCAAATTCTCTCTTCTTGATTTTCATAACACTCTTAGGAATGTGTGCCCCACGAAAACCTTCTTTGAAATCCTCCCAGGTTATTTCATTTTCGTTGGGGTGCATGTGCAGGAAGTTTTCCCACCATGATGCGGCTGCTCCTGTGAGGTAATGTGGCGTATACAATACTTTTTCATGGTCTGAACACTGTGCGGTAATTAATTTTCTCTCCATGTCTCGAAGCCAGTCGTCGGCCTCAAGAGGCTTGTCAGTATGAGAAAATGTTGGAGGACGCATCTTCTGTAACTCGGATAATTTGGATTGCGGTTGATACTGACCACAGTTACTTCCCATATTGATGAATTGGTTCATCATTTCCTGGTGTTGTTGCTGACTCTGTTCATACAAACGACACAGTTGTGTAAAAGCTGTTTCACTGTCCTGTTGACTTGTCTGTCCCTGAGTGAAATTGTGGTTTTGCGGTGTGCCATAATTTTCCTCTGGCTGATTTGGCATGGAGCGCGTCCAAGGACGAGACATCTTTCACTCTGGGGATATATTTTGTGAAACTCGTAAGACAAGGAAGAGAGTCGCACAAGTCAATAAAATCACACACAAAGAACATTTTTAAAACTCCAGGATATTTTTGGAAACACATGATTGCGCGCGGAGAGGGACTATTACATATCTTACACGCAAGCATAATTATACATTACATCACTCAGGATATGCGTACATAATCCTGACATGTTATTTAAACTAGTGCACTCATCCAGATCCTACATGATGCGCAAACAGGCTACTTCTCACAACCTATGTACATATAAACATATTACACAAGTCGATACATCGCATGGCGTCTACGCATACTCAGTCGGAGATGGTGAGGATCTCCCTTGGACCGCCGAGGGTGAGACGCAGTGACGCTGGGGAATCAACTTCCTCCTCGCTAATAGGTTCCAGACGAGGAATGCTGCGCTGAGCTGATGGAGCAGGTGTCGTAGGCAGAGTAACCTGAATAAGAGTGGGCGGAATAGGTGGAGTAGCACGTATGGGAGTAGGTGCAAAAAGTGGTGTAGCGCGAACGGGAGTGGGTGCAATAGCCTGGTTAAATTCCTCAGTGGTAGGCAGGCGACGAGCAGTGGCGAGAATGGTAGGTGAATGAGAAGCTAAGGACGAGATAAAAGTCAGCGGTGGAGCGGCGTGTAGGAGTTCCCTCCTGTTAGCAGCACAGCCATGAACTGAGTCCATGCGGGCGGCTACGAGGTCGTCCACCATGCTGTCAAAGGCTACCTCCAGGGTTCGGAGGTACTCGACAAGCATCTCAAAGGCCTCGTCTCGCTCTCCTCTAGGGCAAGAGAATGAGTAGTGATAGGTGTAAGGCACATGGCATGGAAGGTAGCGGTAGTGACGGGTCTTCATTGCAGGAAGGACATCCCGAAGACGAGGTATCGCCTCGCGGGCTGCCATCTGCATAGCATGCCTCTCTGTAGGCATGGCTCTCCCCAAGAAACGGAAGTGGCGCATCTCAACACACCCTCCCCTGAATTGCACCGCGGCCTGGTGCATGGTCAGACTGTCGTTGATCTTGTGCGGATAAAGCGTGAAGACTGGGCGCACAGATGGCCCCATCGCGACCTGAACGATGAAGGAGAGGAGTTTGACGAACCCCTCAGGCACGTTGGCGAATATTTGAGACTCGCAGTCGCTGCCGGCCATCTACAAAAGTAGGCAAAAATTCTGAGTGATCAGATCATAAATTTTTATGCTGACTGTCAGAAAAATGACAACATTTGTAAAAACAAGAATAAACTCTGTCATGCTAATAATTAAATTAGCGATCGCCCTAGTGGCTTCCTACAGTCAGCCTGGCTCTGGTTACCAAATCGGTCACGACCGGTTTTTCAATAATATAATCATTGAGAAAAACGGTCTTTAAGTCCTAGTATAGGAAAAGTCATCCTCACTGGTAGACAAATACTTGATGAACAGAGGACCAGTAGCATTAAATATATTACAGGGTTGAGCTGAGGCTGCTCAACAAATTATTACAATCTCGCCAATATCTTACATAAGGGCGGTTATGACACAGGGGTGTGGTGGCATGCTACTAGCTCGAGGAAAAAGTGGTGGTGGATAACTTGACTCCTAACTGGCAGCTCATCGAGCGTCGAGGTGAGGCTCGATGAATTTATTCTGGGGTTGCGGAAGCGGATAATACAGTGACCAAAACAGGATCGCACGGGACTGACTGGGACTCCTCTAGGCGTCGGACTCGCTATCAAACTCTTCATCCATGAGATCGCCTTCATCAACATCTGGCCGAATCAACAAGCCAGGTGAGTACTTTGAAAGTACTCGCAAGACAGTTCGGACAAAAGATATAATCAAAGGATGCATGAATGCGTCATGAATATGAATAATGATGCTCATCTCAACAATAATATTATTTCATGACTTATTAAATAAAATAAATAACTGAAAACCGATCGGGTGTCTGAAGCGACGCCTCGAAAGGTAAATAAATAAAATTCATGCCGCACTCGGGCGTCTAAGCGACGTCACAGACAGGGCTTATAAAAGAAATGCCACAGTCGGACATCTGTCACAGACAGGGCTTATAAAAGAAATGCCACAGTCGGACATCTGAGCGACGTCACAGACAGGGCTTATAAAAGAAATGCCACAGTCGGACATCTGAGCGACATCACAGACAGGGCTTATAAAAGAAATGTAAATAACAAGAATGCCACCGTTGGACGTCTGAGCGACATCACAGACAGG
>NC_041387.1:499314202-499381910 GCF_002162155.2 Triticum dicoccoides
TGTAAATAACGAGAATGCCACCGTCGGACGTCTGAGCGACATCACAGACGAGGCTTACAATAAATGTAAATAACGAGAATGCCACCGTCGGACGTCTGAGCAACATCACAGATAGGGCTTACAATAAATGTAAATAACAAGAATGCCACCGTCGGACGTCTGAGCGACATCACAGACAGGGCTTACAATAAATGTAAATAACGAGAATGCCACCGTCGGACGTCTGAGCGACATCACAGACAGGGCTTGTAATAAACGTAAATAACAAGATTAGTCCATCCACAAGAATAATCTTTAACCGGATTTATCACACATGTATTCCACCGGGGTTTTGTCACTGAGACTGATATCTGACAAGATAAGATGAATATAGTACTTGATCAAGAACAAGATGATTTCAAGAATTTGAGACTCTGCAGAGTTTGTATGAACTGACCACAACCAACGGATTTCCGTAGTCACGAAGGACTAGTTCCATTTACGGTATTTCAGTAGAAACAAATTTAACTAGTACACACCCATTTCACCTCACGATGCCAGGAATCACCCTGGACAACGTCCAAGAAAAACTTTGAGACGGGGAGGCCACAACCTCGAGTAGCATGGGATCAAATTTCTATACTTGCGCTCTAAGGGGTGCCCCCCTCTCGGTCCCAACCGTAAACACCCATGCCCCTTGACCCGATGACGGGCTTTAATCCAGGGCCATGGAACCCTCATCCCGGCCTCTCTATTTGGTGTGTACCAGGAAAATGATTTGCAGCTTACTATGCCATATTCCTTTCGGAAAACATGTGACAGTACAGGAAGGAATGAATGGAAATGTGATTTGTTTCAAGATGACACAGAAGTCAAATAATCTGGCATATGACTGGCATGTCACAACACTGCCATCTTACCCATCCTCATGCCAACACATGGCCATGCAAATATGTATCCAACAACATAATGCTTTCCGAAACTTACTTTCCACTTATGTGCATGAAATATAACATTCAAAGAAATGTTCATAAACATGCCATGACTATACTAAAAATGCAAACATGCAACAACCACTCATCATATCAAGAGTTCAAACATGCTTGCCTGGTTCGGAGTAGTCGGAGTTTAACTGTGTGAAGTTTGCAGCTCCGTCACCTCCTCCGGTATCTACGGTATAAGAAAAATACGTACGCAACATAAATACCGTGAGTGTACAGAAAAGTGTTCCAAATATTTTTCAAATAAATATGACAAAAAACTAGACAGAAAAATAAGGATGACAGAAAAGGAATCAATCAAAAATCTTTTTCTGTTTAAAAGTTGTAACAGTTTTGGCCCAAGGACCCATCTGTAATGAAACAGAATGTTTCTAGGGGGCTCTGCAGGAAAATCCAGAAAAACGTTTTGTTTAAAAGAAGTGACTAAGAGGCTGACAGGCGGGCTCCACCTGTCAGGTTTGAAATTTCAAACGGGGAAAACAGAGCGCGACGGCGCCCGAGAGGTGCGGTGGTCGCTGGCGGCGATCCACGGCGAGGCAAGGTGACCGGGGGTTGCCTTCGAGAACAGTGCACCGTTCCGCGTCTGTGGGTGGCGGTGGTGGTCGCCGGCGAGCACCGTGTCGATAGCGGCCCTTGCTCCGGTGGACGGCGGTTCGGGCAGTCGTGGATCTCGCCGGAGGGAGCTGCGGTGTTCAAATTGAAGAGGGGGTTAGCCTCCTAGTTGCTCGAGAGGGTTGCTGATGAGGTTAGGGCGCCGGAGACGGCCTCACCGGAGTGAATTGAGGTGGAGGCCGAAGCGGAACGAGGCGGCCGGAGTCGAAGAAGAAAGGCCCCTCGAGGCTCTCCCAGTGGCTAGGCGGGGTCTAGTGAGGTGGTGGAGTCGTGCGGGGGCGAGAGCAAGCTCGGGGGGTGCTTTTTATAGCCGGCCCGAGGCGGTTGCCGTGAATGGATAAGTCCGACGGTTGATTACGGCGGCGTTGTGGCGGGACGGTCGGCTTAGGGGCTTGAGCATCGCCTAGGTGGAGCAGTGGTGCCATTTCGGGGTCCAGCTCAGCAAAGGAGGGAGGTTTACGGCCTGCCCTCGACGGAACGGCCGCACGGACCATCGGCGGCAGAGAACGCGCTCTGCACGTGCCAGGCCACGGCGACGGTGCTGCATGCGTGCGCTGGCAAGGAGATGGCCAGGCGGAGCTACCAGGAAGGTTGGGCAGCGCCGAACGGCGTTATGCCGCAGTTTTGCTCCCTGTCGGCCGCTACGGTGGTTCTACCGCCGCAAAGCACGCCGGCGCAGGCAGGCCAGGGCGCCACCGACGCCAGGAACACGCCAAGCACGCGTGTGAAGCTCCGGACAAGCAGGCCAGGCTGTGAGCAACGTGCCAAGTGCACTGTGGGCATGTGACTGAAACTCTGACGGAGAACGACACTGAAATCTGAATTTAACTAAAGATGAACAGAAACAGTGCATGCCAAGTGTTTGACAGAATGATTCTAGCATGTAGGTATTTTTCCTTGAGCTGATTTTTGGTGGAGAGGTCTCTCATTGCAACTAGAGGTTGCCTGAATTTTGGTGGAATTTTTGGAGAAGTGTAGATATGAATTTCACCAAATTTGGACAATCTGGTCCAAACTTGCAGAGAGTAAATTTTGAAATATTTGAAAAGAAGAAGAGTGGATCAAGATGGTTCTAGGTTGTGGGTGCTAAGGACTATCCAGAGGTGTTGAGTTGAGGTCAAAAATCAAATGCATTAGGGTACTTGCTTTGCAAATCACCTAGGCTCAAAAGAAAAGACAGAATTATTTTGGAAAGAGAAATAATTGGAATAAAATCCAAAAATGGATTTTATTAGTTTGGACAGAATGTTTGGGTTGTATCCAAGTGGGAGGAGGGGTTTGGGGGAGTTTTACCATAAGAAGCATGGTAAACAAGAGTGGATCAAAATCAAATGAAAGCCCAAAAAATCAAAAAGGTTTTCTTTTTAGAAGAAACTAAATCCAAGAAAAGATTTTTGAGAGGGCAAACTCAGAAGAGGGTTTATAGGAAGGGTTTAAATGACCTTCTTCGAACCAAGCAAGGCTCTTTCTGAAAACCAAAAATCACAAAATTTTGGAGTGTCACATCCGATAACCGTAGGACGAGCTCGCCAATGTTATTAGTTTTGGACCGCACTTCTCTGCTTTTGTATCGTTGAGCCTGTTGCTGATAGAATACGGAACGGGCCTTAGTGACATTGCGCTCCTCCTCCAGGGCATCCAAATTATCCTGCTGATCTAACTCGGCTTCCTTCTCTTCGTACATGCGTACCCGTGGCGAATCATGTATGATGTCGCAAGGTAGTACTGCTTCCGCACCATACACCATAAAGAATGGTGTGTATCCGGTGGTGCGATTCGGCGTGGTCCGCAGCCCCCAGAGCATGGAGTCGAGCTCCTCGACCCAATGAGTATCTGACTCTGTCAGGGATAGCACTAGTCTGGATTTAATGCCGCTCATGATGAGACTGTTTGCCCGTTCGACCTGGCCATTTGTTTGAGGATGGTAGACGGAAGCATAGTCGAGCTTAATGCCCATTTTGCCGCACCAAGCTTTCACCTCATCGGTCGTGAAATTTGAGCCATTATCGGTGATGATGCTGTGGGGGACACCGTATCGGTGTACGACCCCAGATATAAGTCTATTACTGGTCCGGATTCGGCCGTTTTCACTGGTTTGGCTTCTACCCATTTGGTGAACTTATCTACCATGACCAATAGGTATTTTTTCTTGTGGCTTCCCCCTTTAAGGGGTCCAACCATATCCAGCCCCCAGACCGCGAAAGGCCAAGTTATGGGGATTATTTGGAGGGCGGTAGGGGGCATATGACTCTGATTGGCAAAGAGCTGGCAACGGACGCAGTGTTGGACCAGGTCCTGTGCATCTGCTCGGGCCGTCGTCCAATAAAAACCTGTACGGAAGGCCTTACTGACTAGTGCTCGAGCCACAGCATGGTGCCCGCCCAGTTCGGCATGGATTTCAGCCAAGAGCTGCCGCCCTTCCTCTTTGGAGATGCACCTTTGAAGCACTCCGGTCGCACTTTTCTTATAGAGTTCCCCTTCATGGACTTTGTAAGCTTTAGAACGCCGGACGATGTAGCGTGCTTCATTTTAGTCTTCAGGGAGCTCCTACCTATTAAGGTAGGCCAAGAAAGGATCAGTCCACGGGGCGATGACATCCATTATTTCGTGGGCTGACGATGTTATTTCGGTGGTAGAACCTCCGATTATGTCTGATAGTTTGGAATCTGGGGATGTATTCGGATCCGTGCTGGTATTGCTGGACTCCCCTTCCCATGTCACGGATGGCTTGAACAGCCTTTCCAGGAATAAGTTAGGTAGGACAGGGTCGCGTTTAGCACCAAAGCGGGCAAGGACATCTGCCGCTTGATTGTTTTCTCGAGCCACGTTGTGAAATTCGAGCCCCTCAAACCGAGCTGACATTTTAAGGACGGCATTATGGTAGGCCGCCATTTTTGGATCCTTGGCATCAAAGTCTCCATTTATTTGTGATATTGCGAGGTTTGAATCCCCGCGCACCTCTAGGCGTTGAATGCCCATAGAGACTGCCATCCGAATACCGTGCAATAGAGCCTCATATTCGGCTGCATTGTTGGAGTTTGTGTATAATATTTGGAGGACGTATTGGACCGTGTCTCCGGTGGGAGACGTCAGGACTACACACGCTCCCAATCCGGCCAGCATTTTAGAGCCGTCGAAGTGCATGATCCAGTTAGAGTATGCGCCGTACTCTTAAGGGAGTTCGGCCTCCGTCCATTCAGCGACAAAGTCAGCTAATACTTGCGACTTGATAGCCCGTCGAGGCTTGTATATTATGTCGAACGGAAGGAGCTCAATGGACCATTTGGCGATCCGGCCCGTGGCATCGCGGTTATTTATTATATCGTTTAGTGGTACTTCGGAGGCTACCGTAATCGAACACTCTTGAAAGTAGTGTCGTAGCTTTCGGGATGCCATGAAGACCGCGTATGCTATTTTTTGATAGTGTGGGTATCGGGATTTGCATGGGGTGAGGACCATGGATACGTAATAAACCGGCTTCTGTAGCGGGAATTTCTATCCGTCAACCTCTCATTCGACAAGGAGTACTGTGCTTACAACTTGATGTGTTGCAGCTATGTACAACAGCATGGGTTCGCCGATATTTGGTGCTGTTAGGACTGGATTATTGGCCAATAAGGTCTTTATTTCATAGAGTCCGGCCACGGCTGCATCTGTCCACATAAAGTGCTCGGTGCACGGAAGAAGGCAGTAAAGAGGCAATGCCTTTTCTCCTAACCTGGAGATAAAGCGGCTCAAAGCAGCCACGCATCCAGCTAGTTTCTGGATGTGTATGAGGTCTGTTGGTATAGCCAACTGCGACAAAGCTCGGATGTTTGCCGGATTAGCTTCAATTCCTCTATTGGAAACGATGAAGCCCAGCAGTTTTCCGGAGGGGACGCTGAAAACGCATTTCTCCGGATTCAGCTTGATGTCGTATGTTCGTAGGTTGTCGAACGTAAGCCTCAAGTCATCTATTAGGGTTTCGACATGTCTTGTTTTTATGACTACGTCGTCCACGTATGCCTCCACTGTTTTGCCGATTTGTTTTTCCAGGAATGTTTGAATCATGCGTTGATAGGTTGCTCCGGCATTCTTAAGCCTGAAAGGCATAGTGTTGAAACAGAAAGGGCCATATGGCGTTATGAAAGTTGTTGCAGCTTGGTCGGACTCTGCCATCTTTATTTGATGGTATCCAGAGTATGCGTCGAGGAAACACAGCAAGTCGTGTCCTGCTGTGGCATCAATGATTTGATCGATGCGAGGGAGGGGAAAGGGATCCTTGGGGCAAGCCTTGTTAAGGTCTTTGAAGTCGACGCACAGGCGCCAGGATTTGTCCTTCTTTGGTACCATTACCAAGTTCGCCAGCCAATCCGGATGTTTGATATCTCTGATGAATTCGTCCTCAAGTAGCTTGGCTAGCTCCTCCCCCATGGCTTGCCATTTGGGCTCTGAAAATCGCCTTAGGGTCTATTTGACAGGTTTGTATCCCTTTAGTATGTTAAGGCTGTGTTCGGCCAACTCGCGCGGGATGCCCGGCATGTTCGATGGGTGCCAAGCGAAAATATCCCAATTCTCGCATAAGAAGTCTCGCAGTGCGGCGTCCACAGTGGGGCTCAACTATGTCCCGATGGAAGCTGTCTTCGTGGGGTCCGTTGGGTGGACTTGGAATTTGACTATCTCATCTGCGGGTTTAAATGAGGTGGACTTGGGTCGTTTGTCGAGTATCACGTCGTCCCTGTCCACGGTGGCGCGCAGCGTTGTTAGTTCTTCAGCTGCTAGGGCTTCGGACAATGCTTCCAAGGCTAGTGCTGCGGTTTTGTTTTCGGCACGGAGTGCGACGTCTGGATCACTAACTAGAGTGATGATTCCATTGGATCCGGGCATTTTAAGCTTCATGTACCCGTAATGGGGTATAGCTTGAAAGCTTGCAAACGCGTCCCGCCCTAGAAGGGCGTGGTATCCACTGCTGAAAGGGGCCACTTGGAATACGATTTCTTCGGACCTGTAATTCTCTGGGGTGTCGAATACCACATCAAGTGTGATTTTTCCCGCACACCGTGCCTCCCGACTAGGAATAATTCCCCTGAAGGTTGTGCCACTTTGTTCAATGCGGCTTTTATCAATTTCCATCTTCTTGAGCGTTTCTTCATAGATCAAGTTCAATCCGCTTCCGCCGTCCATGAGTACTTTAGTGAGCCGAAAGCCGTCCACTATTGCGCTAAGGACCAGAGCGGCTGGTGCCCGGATGGTCTGGAATTGGGGTTCGTCACTGGCGTTGAAAGTTATAGCAGTGTTGTTCCATGGATTTACTTTTGTCACATGGCAGATTTCAGCAGAGCTTCGATGAGCTCACTTGCGCCTATTGTTTGAGGCGAAAGTCTCAAAGACTGTTAGTACCATATTGTGTTCCTTGGCAGGATCTTGTTCTGCTTTATGGCTCTCGAGGAGATCCTCGCCACTTTTAGCTACCTGCCGGAGTATCCAACATGCCCTAAGGCTATGGGTTGGTGTTGCATCCGGCGTACTGTGAAGCTTACACGGCCCATTGAGCCATCCTTCCAATACGGTTCCACGCCCTGGGCGGGCTTTGGTGTCTTGGGAATTGAATCGGTCGACTTACGTGAGTTCGGCCGTTTAGTTCTGACAAAGGTTCTGGTGAGGGCCGTACTATCCCAAAATTCTGTTTGGGTCTTCCAGGCGCTTTCCATCACACAATACTTCTGTACTATGGTCGTTAAGTCCTCAAAGTGTACTATGTCACGGCGGCTTATAGCATTAAGGAGTCCTTTGTTCGTGTAGTTTTTGCAGAAGAGTGAGACTACGTCCTCCTCGTGGCAGTCCTTGACCTTGTTGAGTGCAAGGAGGAATCTGGCCCAGTAATGATGTACCGTCTCTAGGGGCTCTTGCCTGATGCGGGAGAGGCGGTTTAAGTCCGAGCGAGTGTCGGTGATTGAATCTGAATTTTGATCCGATTTGTCACCCGGGGGCACGGAAGGTTCCGAGCCCGACAATCCGGGGTTCGGAGTATCACCCGATCTCTTCGGCCCGATGCCCAACTCTAAGTCCGGGACTTGGGTCATGCCTTCCTTTGAGTAGGTGTTCGGCTCACTGAGTTCGGTGATCCGGACATAATTTGTCCTCAAAGTTGAGGGGCGACCCGTGTGTGGTTCCTCCATTATCGCTATCTCATGGGTGGCCGGCAGGGATCTGATGTCCCTCTGGTCGGGTTTAAGCCCAATCTGGTCATAGTCCGTACCGACTCCCAAAGCGGCGATGCGATCCAAGAGCTCATTAAGCGAGGAGAGCTCTATCGGATCCATCTGTTCGGCAAGCTCCGAATTGATGCGGAGGTTATGCGTGATGACCCGAGAGGCCATCGTTGGCGCGACAGCCAATGGGGCGGCCATAATGAAGCCGCCAAGTTAGAGAACCTGGCCTACAGCCAGCGTTCCTCCAAAGATGATGTCATCCCTAACAACGAGACGAGCCATCAAGCCTTGCAGCGACGACATAGAGGAACTCTCAATGAAAGCACCAATGTTGGTGTCAAAACCGGCGGATCTCGGGTAGGGGGTCCCGATTTGTGCGTCTTAGGCTGATGGTAACAGGAAGCAAGGGACACAATGTTTACCCAGGTTCAGGCCCTCTCGATGGAGGTAAAACCCTACTTCCTGCTTGATTAATATTGAAGATATGAGTAGTACAAGAGTAGATCTACCACGAGATCGTAGAGGCTAAACCCTAAGAGCTAGCCTATGATGGTATGATTGTAATTGTAATCAGCCTTCTAAGGACGATCATCTCCGGTTTATATAGACATCGGAGAGGGCTAGGGTTTACATGGAGTCGGTTACAAGGAGGGAAACATAATATCCGAATTGCCAAGCTTGTCTTCCATGCAAAGGAGAGTCCCATTCGGACACGGGCCGAAGTCTTGAGTCTTGTATCTTCACGCTTCAATAGTCCGGACGAGGTATACAGTCCAGCTGTCCAAATACCCCCTAATCCAGGACTCCCTCAACGGGTGCTTCACCTAGCACTGCTTCTAGGACATATGCTTTCTTGGCAGCTATGAGGATGATCCTCAAGTTCCGGACCCATTCCGTATAGTTGCTGCCATCATCTTTCAGCTTGGTTTTCTCTAGGAACGCGTTGAAGTTGAGGTTGACATGAGCGTGGGCCATTTGATCTACAAGACATTTTGCAAAGGTTTTAGACTAAGTTCATGATAATTAAGTTCATCTAATCAAATTATTTAATGAACTCCCACTCAGATAGACATCCCTCTAGTCATCTAACTGATACATGATCCGAGTCAACTAGGCCGTGTCCAATCATCACGTGAGATGGACTAGTCATCATCGGTGAACATCTCCATGTTGATCGTATCTTCTATACGACTCATGTTCGACCTTTCGGTCTCTTGTGTTCCGAGGCCATGTCTGTACATGCTAGGCTTGTCAAGTCAACCTAAGTGTTTTGCATGTGTAAATCTGGCTTACACCCGTTGTATGTGAACGTTAGGATCTATCACACCCGATCATCACGTGGTGCTTCGAAACAACGAACTTTCGCAACGGTGCACAGTTAGGGGAAACACTTTCTTGAAATTGTTATGAGGGATCATCTTATTTACTATTATCATTCTAAGCAAATAAGATGCAAAAACATGATAAACATCACATGCAATCAAATAGTGACATGATATGGCCAATATTATTTTGCTCCTTTGTTCTCCATCTTCGGGGCGCCATGATCATCATCGTCACTGGCATGACACCATGATCTCCATCATCATGATCTCCATCATCGTGTCTCCATGAAGTTGTCTCGCCAACTATTACTTCTTTTACTATGGCTAACGGTTTAGCAAAGAAGTAAAGTAATTACATGGCGTTATTCAGTGACACGCAGGTCATATAATAAATAAAGACAATTCCTATGGCTCCTGCCAGTTGCCATACTCATCGACATGCAAGTCGTGATTCCTATTACAAGAAAATGATCAATATCATACATCACATATATTTCATTCATCACATCCTTTTTGGCCATATCACATCACAAGGCATATGCTGCAAAAACAAGTTAGATCTCCTCTAATTGTTGTTGCAAGTTATTTACGTGGCTACTATAGGGTTCTAGCAAGAACGTTTCTTACCTACGCCAAAACCACAACGTGATATGCCAATTTCTATTTACCCTTCATAAGGACCCTTTTCATCGAATCCGATCCGACTAAAGTGGGAGAGACAGACACCCACTAGCCACCTTATGCAACTAATGCATATCAGTCGGTGGAACCTGTCTCCCATAAGCGTATGTGTAAGGTCGGTCCGGGCCGCTTCATCCCACGATGCCGCCAAAACAAGATAAGACTAGTAGTGGCAAGTAAATTGACAAAATCTACGCCCACAAAAAAATTGTGTTCTACTCGTGCATAGAAACTATGCATAGACCTAGCTCATGATGCCACTGTTGGAGATCGTTGCAGAAAATAAAAAAAATTGTACGCATCACCAAGATCAATCTATGGAGTCATCTAGCAACGAGAGAGAGAGAGAGGAGTGCATCTACATACCCTTGTAGATCGCGAGCGGAAGCGTTCAAGAGAACGGGGTTGATGGAGCGTACTCGTCGTGATCCAAATCATCGATGATCCTAGCGCCGAATGGACGGCACCTCCGCGTTCAACACGCGTACGAAACGGAGATGTCTCCCGCGCCTTGATCCAGCAAGGAGGAGGGAGAGGTTGAGGAAGAGAGCTCCAACAGCAGCACACCGGCGTGGTGGTGATGGAGCGGCAGTACTCTGGCAGGGCTTCGCCAAGCTATGACGGAGGAGGAGACGTGTTGGGGAGGGAAGGGGCTGCGCCTTGGAGGTGTGTGTGCAGCCCTACCCTCGCCCCTCTATTTATAGGGGGGAGGAAGGGGGCCGGCCCCCTCTAAATGAGATCTAGAGGGGGGGCGGCCTAGGGGGGGGACTTGTCCCCCAAGCAAGGGGGGCGCCCCCCTTAGGGTTCCCCCCTCCCAACCCTAGGCGCATGGGCCCAAGGGGGAATGCGCCCAGCCCTCTAAGGGCTGGTTCCCTTCCCACTACGGCCCATGAGGCCCTCCGGGAGAGGTGGCCCCTCCCGGTGGACCCCCGGAACCCTTCCGGTGGCCCCGGTACAATACCGGTATGCCCCCGAACTTTTCCGGTGACCGTATTACAACTTCCCATATATAAATCTTCACCTTCGGACCATTCCGGAACTCCTCGTAACGTCTAGGATCTCATCAGGGACTCCGAACAACATTCGGTAATCACATACAAGTCTTCCTAATAACCCTAGCGTCACCGAACCTTAAGTGTGTAGACCCTACGGGTTCGGGAATCACGCAGACATGACCGAGACAGCTCTCCGGCCAATAACCAACAGCAGGATCTGGATACCCATATTGGCTCCCACATGTTCCACGATGATCTCATCGGATGAACCACGATGTCGAGGATTCAAGTAATCCCGTATACAATTCCCTTTGTCACACGGTACATTACTTGCCCGAGATTCGATCATCGGTATCCCAATAGCTCGTTCAATCTCGTTTTCGGCAAGTCACTTTACTCGTTCCGTAATGCATGATCCCGTGACCAACCACTTGGTCACACTGAGATCATTATGATGATGCATTACCAAGTGGGCCCAGAGATACCTCTCCGTCATACGGAGTGACAAATCCCAGTCTTGATTCGTGCCAACCCAACAGACACTTTCAGAGATACCTGTAGTGCACCATTATAGTCACCCAGTTACGTTGTGACATTTGGTACACCCAAAGCACTCCTACGGTATCCGGGAGTTACACAATCTCATGGTCCAAGAAACTAATACTTGACATTAGAAATGCTTTATCAAACGAATTACACGATCTTGTGCTATGCTTAGGATTGGGTCTTGTCCATCACATCATTCTCCTAATGATGTGATCCCGTTATCAATGACATCCAATGTCCATAGTCAGGAAACCATGACTATCTGTTGATCAATGAGCTAGTCAACTAGAGGCTCACTAGGGACATGTTGTGCTCTATGTATTCACACATGTATCACTGTTTCCGGTTAATACAATTATAGCATGAACAATAGACAATTATCATGAACAAGGAAATATAATAATAATCATTTTATTATTGCCTCTAGGGCATATTTCCAACACATACACTCTACCAAACACCCAAAAGTGGGTCGAGAAGGGAAGTCTTGGGCGGCATTTATCTCTTACTACGTACTACCACTAAATGTTGTACGTGCAATGCACGGTGATGTTATGGAGTACGTGCCTAAGTACTCTACTACTACTATATTAGTTGGAGGCACATATTAACATTTATATTTGTTTACGTGTATGCCCCGATACCTTCCAACTAGACGTGTCTTTCTCTCCAGGTCGCACTTTGTATCGTTCATACCACTAAGTACTACTATGTGTGGTCTCCGACCCAGAAGTGGAAGAAGTGGAGACGCTCTACCATGCTGTTTTTTTTGCGCTGGGCTCTACCACGCTGTTCATGTCCCACTCCTTTCGCTGATGTGTGGGACATCCAGCACGTGCCGTGTTTGGCACTCTTCGTCATAAGAGCTGAAACGCTAGCACTCATCAGAAATAAAAAATAATTATAAATCACTAGTGATACTTTTTTTTGAGAACCAATCAGCAGTGACACTATATCACGCGGTTTCCTTGCTCCTCGATATCGAAAAGAATACTTCCGTTCGCTGACATGTGGGACATCGACCATCCTAGTCCACTTGCCATGCACGCAGAACTCCAAGGGAGAGTCACCCCGGTCGTCGCGCCGCAGTAACAATGACTAATGAGCCATCAAATCACAGGCCCACTTCCCACTTGGTAGTTGCTCGGACGAAGGAACCATCATGACTTCATTGAATTCCGCTTTTTGAAGAAAACTACTGTACCAGCAGTACTGCTAGCTACAGTAGTTACTCCAATAGAGGCCTCCTTTCGTTCATAGTATAGGAATTTTATAGGAATATGAAAATCATATGAAGTGAGATGACATGCATCTCAATTCCTATAGAGAAAGAGATGCCATTTGATGCATAGGATAGGAATTTTTCCATTTAGTCTAGGCTAATGTACTAGTAATTTTCTCTAAAAACTACAATAGTAACTAGTAGTACTGGTACATGCTCGTACTCAGACATAGACACACACACTAACTACTAGTACTACTACTTATCACATGCTGGTCAGATGCCGACGTTCTCCTTCCTGGCTTTGTCAGCGACACCCCACCGTGCTTGGATCTCCGCCGACCTCTCCGCAGCAGGGCGTGAGTCCTCTTCTTTCTTGCGGCGGCGGGCCTCTCTTTTCTTGAGTGCTTTCTGACTTTTCCGCTCCCTCTGTGCGGCTTTGGACGCCTCTTGCTCTACCGCCCATTCGTCCTTGGCATCTTCAAATTCCTCCCACATAGGTGTGAGGTCAAGAGCGGCGATGAACTCGGCACGGCGGGATGCCATCACCTCCCTACCATTTTGTGTGCGGTCATGGGCGGCGAGGAACTCGGTGCGGAGGGATGCCATCGCTACCTTACCTATTAGTATGTGGTGCGGTGGCATGAACGACGCTTGGTGAGAGCTCTGGGGTGGAGTGGCCAGACAACCGTATAGTGCATTGATTTGTCAAGAGCTCAAGGACAGAAGACGAAGGAAATTTGGATTCCCCTTCAATCCTGGTCATTTATTAACGAGTAAACTGCATTGGCGGTCATCGAACTTGTCTTGATAGCTCACTTTGATCATTGTATACGAGATATGGTGATTATACGGTCACTGGCTCAGCGTATAGCTCCGTATTTGTCTGGTTGACCAGTCAAACCGTCCGCATGCGCCTCATCAGCTCGTGTTCTTTATCTATCTATGCGGGCCTACCTGTCAATGGAGAAAGAAATACTGTAAAAACCAAAATTATGCGTATGTGGGGAATCAAACCACGGACTCGTTGCTGCAACGCACCCTCGTCAGCCAAATGAAAATGCAATACTTCGCATCAGACACTAACGCTCACGCTGTGAAAGCATGCTAATGCATGCATGTCGCCCTCTAAATCGAAGTCCTTCTCATGGCACAACGCAAATGGCGAGCCCATCACCTGCGCGCCCCGGCGGTGCCTGACATTACTCTTTAGATGTTTGATGGAGGCCTACGCGAACGCCAAGCATGTATTCACCTGGCTCAACACCAACGTTCATACTCGGAGCGCCTTGCTCATGTATATCGTCCATCACAACGACAATCTATAAAACAGCCTAGCTAGAGAGGGTACAATGGTATGGAGTATGTACTATCGTGAGCGACCGATCTTAGTGCCACTGCACACGAGTGTGTGTCTAATCGATTTGTCCATTATTCGTAAGTTATGCATGGTTGTGTGGTGTCTAATGGTGGTCGTCGAAGGCTAGCTGGCGACAAGAGCGGTTGTCAATACGTGCCGCATATGCTTCAAAGGCTCGTCATCCATGAGTTCACACTTTTACCACCATGCCAGTGTCTGACCGCCCTAGCCTACCGAAACCCCTTCCATCCCTAGCGCGCGCTTCCCGCCTGAAACGGTCACCGTCTCTCCAGAACGTCAATGCCGCATTCACCGGACTTAACTACAGGTGCAATTGGTGTGTCAGTGACATGCGGGCCAGATGCCCGTTGGGCCCACATGTTAGTAACCCAACGCATCTGCAGTTAAGTCACTGAAGTAGCGTCCGCATACACGCCTGACGAACCTACTCCGGCGCTAGTTGTCCATCCGTCTGCCGCGGCTCATTGCCATTCTCCCGCTATATTAACTTGAGCCCCAGCTCCCAGTCATAGCCAAAGACCCACACTTATTCTCCTCTGGTCCCTTCCTTTTGTCGGCACCACTCCAACCATGGCCTCCTAGCGCTCCGAAGCTCTCTTGGACGTACTATCGCAGGAGTAGACGAGGGACATCGGCGGCTCCGCTCCGGGCGTGCTCCAAAGCTCTCTTCGATGTACTGTCGTAGGAGAAAATGAAGGAGATCGCCGGCACCCCCCCCCCCAGCCTCCCTCCGCCGCCACGACCACGAAGCCGGCACGTGTGCACGGGCGCAGCCGGCAGCGAGGAAGAGTAGTACACGGTAGGTCACCGCCACTCTGGTCCTAGGAAGGCCACCGCTACTCCACTCAGTCGACGCCAAGCTTGGTGGGGTAAACATCAGCGGCCGATTAGCCGCTTGATGGCAACATGGAGGCGAAAATCTTCAGAACCTTGTGCTCCGGAGGATGAGGTTATCGAGGCGGATAAGGAGGAGGCAAAGGCAATGGCCGGCTTTCTCAGGTTCATGGCCGAACATGGTGGTCAGGCGTCAGCGATCATTTAGATTAGGTTAAAGTAGGTTTCGGTATGGTTTGTGCGAAATATGTAATGAATATCGTCCAGTTTGTAGGAAAAGTTTTCAAAATGTAATGAATTTCATCCGGTTAATATGAAATTTGCTTTGTTTGCATGAATTTCGTCCGGTTAGTTCATATAGTTGTCGAAAGGTATGTGAGCAGCATTGGATGGCATCCATCAGTGTCCTTGGACAGATGCCGGTGTAAATTTGTGGGCCAGCGCTGGAGATGCCCTAACTATCAAGCTATAATCGCTAATAGTGCTCCATTATTTGGCACGGAACAGTTATCCCTCGATCAAAATCAGATCCGCGGTGTTTCGCACTCGTCCCGCGTAAGAGTGTAAACTCTTGCTTACATAAAAATTGAGCAAGGGGACGGCACTGTAGCACGTCATATGCTATGCTACCGCCGCTAGACGGAGGTTTTCTTGAAGAAAGGGAAGAAAGGGCTTCAACGAGCGTTCCAGTGAAATGATGGTTGCTTCGCCCAGTCCAATTTGGAGGCCAGCTTACCACTGCTGGTAAAGGTGTGGGTTTTGTGATATGATGGGTCATGACGGCCACACCGGGTTGACAGGTGAGTCTCGATTGTAGCACCTCGCTGTGATTTGGTGGATGGCACGTGGGCCCGGATGCTTTGATGTCCCGCATGTAGATAGAGCGACTAGTCATATAGGAGTGCTTAATATTGTGGAGCGCGAGCAAGGCGGAGAGGAAAACGAGAGAACTACGTAATTAATGCATGAGTTTAATTAGGGTAGTTTTGTAAAGTATGAGATACATTCCTCCAATCGCAAAATGCCTTGGTTCATGAGATTTGAGAATTGAGCCCTATAAACCAGAAGGGAGGGGGTACTGCATGCGGTGTAGTCTAGTCACTTGTTGAAATCTCTAGAAAGGCAAGTACTCCTTTCACGTTTACAAGGCTATACTACTCCCTTCGTCTAGGTGTGTAAGTCATCTTACGAAAACCAAATAGTCCCAAAACACCTAGGCGTGGTGCATTAACTTCTACCTTGTTTCTTGTTTCTTGACATATCAACCAATAAGAGATGAGAGGTGTGCATGCTTTTAATGACTTGAGACTACCAAACACGACATGCAGTGGCTAGTTCATTGCATGCAATGCTATTAATTAGCAAATAAACATTGGTGACCCCAGGAGGAAACGGTGCTAAGCGCGTGGACCTATGCAGAATGAGTATCAACCAATGGATGATGGAGTTTAATTGTTAAATAATTCAATGAGGGAAGCTTAGCTACAAATTCAATGACTTACTCACCTAGATGGAGGGAGTAGCAAGTACTAGTACTACTACAATAGTGGGCTCAAATAGCAAACAGGCTCTCATGCAAGAGCCTGGCTACTATATGCGTGCTCCAAGGCACCGCACCACGCGAGCATTCTCAACTGCCACATTCGGGTTGCGCTTGGCTCTTCGCCTCTTCGAGAAGACGTACAATGATGTTACTCCTACTTCTAAAGTATCGAATCCACTGCTGCATGTCCGTCCACCTCGTGCAGGAGGGATAGCGTGTAGCAAAAGCTTCTACCTACTGCTCCTGCCTTTGCGTCTATGACAGGTGGGCCCAACAGGTGGTTGGCCCTCCTGTCATGCAGCCAAAGGCAGGTGCAGTTAAGGCACCGGAGCTCAGTCCGCGAGGGAGAGGGCATTCTAGCAATCAAACTTCTCGGTCTTGTATGAGTTGACGCGACACATCAAAGCACTGCAATCGATATAAGTCTTTTTACACATTTCAAATGGACTACAACATACGGATGTATGTAGACATATTCTGCTTCGTATGTAGCCACTTGTTGCAATCTCTAAAAAGACTTATATTTGGAAACGTAGGGAGTACAAGACATGCATGCATGCTGTGACTTTTCTTTTGATACTTGCATGTGTTGATTTGATGCACCTTGCCAAATTTTGACTATAAATTTAACTAACCAAATTATCATGCATGTCACACAAAATTACGGGGCAGTTTGGATTGTGACTATGTTTGTCTTATGTTGCCACATTATTTTTCCCACACTTGCCACACTTGCCTAACTTGAGTTGCTCAAATTGTTAGACACACTTTGGCTTGCTTAAGGGAATCTTGCCACAATTTTGTGTCGATGACATGTGGGGTTCACTACTAATAAAAAAAATTCTTGTCTTAGGTGTGGCTAATAAAAAAGACTTATATTTAGGAACGGAGGGAGTAGAAAATATAAATAATAATGCATGTTGGGGCAACCCACGTTTCCGCTAATTTTAGCCGTGGGCTTTTTCACAATTTTTACGAGGGGGTGGTTGTTCAATTAATGGAGGGACTTGTAGTACCAGACTTGAAAGATACAAAGTGCGACCTGGCACACCGTAACACCACTTGGAACAAGTGGGTAGCTATCTAAAACATAATCAACAACTAAAAAACCCGCGACCAGGCATGTAGTACACAATTTTAAATGATTGTTTTGATGGAGTGAAAAAGGAAAACTACCCCACTACGTATATATAGGTCGGAGCCTTCGCGCTTGCTTGCTAGGGTTGCTATATTCACACACTCTCATCCTCTCTAGATCTAAACAAGATAGGGGTGGTAACACTGTCTTTCTCCCTTCAAAAAACACTATCTTTCTATCCTCAATGTTGGTTACAGATCGGACGTATCCACCTCCACCGGTGAAGGGGAGGAGGGGCAGCGTTTAGGCCGTCGTCGATAGTGAGGGAGGAGACCCACTACCGGCCACACCGTTATCTCTGGCCGAGCGCCGGTGCGGGAGGTCCTCCGATCCCTTCGTCGTTGCCTGTGGGCAGATCCGGCCTCCTGTCGCCTACCTGTCCACACCCCGACGACCTTAAGGTATATCTTTGTTCGAAACCGCCTTAGCTCTACTTCCCCAGCTTGCTACGTTGCTGCATGTGCATCATTTTCTACCTCTCAGCCCCTCTCGATCGGATGGTCCAACGTCACCTATTTTTCTTCTTCTATTGTTAGAGGTAAAGCTACTTCATGGAGTCGAATCTTGTACTCCCTCCGTCCAGAAATACTTGTCATTGAAATGGATGTATCTAGATGTATTTTAGTTCTAGACACCTCCATTTTGATGACAAGTAATTCTGGACGGATGGAGTACTTGGTTCAAACAAGAAATAAAGTGGGGGTGGGGAAATTTAGTATGTACATCGGACTTGGTGCAAACAGAAAGGAAAGTGGGTGAAAGTAGTACAGACTGGTCATCCAACCGTTCTCTTGGTCGAATAGGGAAATATAGGGGTAACGATGTACACAGTGGTGTGACCAGGACTAGATTTGCTATCCACACATAGGAGTAGGTGGCTAGAGTGAACAAAAATGGGACCAACCCAGATATGTTTCTTGGATGTTTGTTTCTCGGGGCAACAAACTATGAATCACCACTTTATCCCCCTGTTTAGGTACATGGTGCTGGACTGCTGGTGCACCCACTGTCCCACGCCCTTATACCAAATATTTAGTTGTTCTTAATCTAATGTCCCTGGTAAAAATGAAGCCATGCCACTGTTATAATCCATGACAAGTTTAGCCAAATGTTTTTGCCTGTAATTGTTTGAGACTCTGACTGTTTCCTCTATACCTTTTTGTGCAAACAGGGATATCCAATTCACCTGGTTGCTGTTGTGACCTTTTGGTGCACTGCACAAAACTCTTCTTAAAAGAAGTGACTTTTGTGCTGTTTAACTGGAATGTCAGAATGGAATAGTTGGTTCATTTCGGTGGAACTGCACAAAGGGAGATCTGTGTTCCAATCCTCATCATCCATATTGGTGCCATAACCTTCCTTTAGGCAAGAATGATATTTAATGCATGCGTTCATCTCTATTTTCCGACTGCCATGAGAAAATAATGCTATTTTTACTAGTACACTTGTAATCCCTCACTAACAAAACCAAATCTGAAATAGAAGGTCAATCATGTACTTGGTTTCACCAACTGGTGAGGAGAAAGAGAAACAAAGCATGAAGAGGAAGAAGAAGGAGAATAAATAGTGCCAAGGCGATCTTGCTGAAGCCAGAGGCCTCAGTCGAGGCCATTCAAGGGCTCCGGAAACGACTACCTTACATGTGAGACGATCCTCCAGGGAGCCCTTCCACTTCTGCTGGCTCACTTAATTAATTAGGAGTACTTAAGAACCACTAATTTATTGCTGCCTAATTTTCCTGTCGGAGTTAAACAAATATTTAGTAGGACCCTATGTTGAATCATGTACGTGTGTATGTTTGTCTATGGAGGTGAATCTTGTGGTGCAGCAGGGAGGGAATATTATTAGTGTCCTGACATAATAGTGCTATTGTTTTACATGCAATTTATTGCCATTGGTTCAATGAGGCAATATTTTGCGTATTGTCCATCATGAATTTGATGCTACTGTTAGAGTAATATGCTAATGTCTTCCTATCCTTTCTCTCTAAGATAATGAAGGATTCACCTTGTTCCTACTTGTGCAAACAGGGATCATGTTGTGCCAATCATACATTTTAGTGGAACTACACAAGACAATACAATGAACTGTATCCCAGCCAGTGCATTAACTCTACTAGAAGTTCTTGATAATCTTTCGATATAATCTCAGCACTGGTAAACAAGAGTGATTTCAACCATACATTTGAAGTGCACAAAAATATATACCATTGAGTGATTCCAGTGAGTGCTTTATCATCTCTTATGGGACTACATGAATAAGCTTTTTTTTCTCAGGTTGGTACGGGCCTAAGGCCTTCATCCATATTAGTTTGATGTCATCTCTATTTGTATCGTGCTATTGTCATGAGAAACTCCTTTATCTTTGCACGTTAAAGTTTTGCAACCTATGATAAATGGCAATGCTTTGAGTGTTGAGCTAATTAGCACTTATTAAGTAAAATAATACCTATCATTAAGCAAGACTACTATGTTGCTAACTTTACCCATTAAGATAATGAGGGTGCTTCTATTTGTTAGCGTATGTTTCATCAACTAGTCCCACCATTACAGTAATCTCACTCTCTCAATATATGTGCCAATAGGGATGCTCGATTTTGGGGGAACTGCACAAAAACTTTGGGTGCTTCATTGCCTCGACAGCTTCCATCCTTTCCTGTCAGTCGCTAATCTCGGCTTGCTTTCTTCCTTCGCTGTCACTTACTTCGCTTATCTCGACTTCCAGTCAAAGGAAATAGTAATTGATATGCTACCTCACACAGGTTGGTACTGGTCGTTATCCTGATTATTGTGCTTGTCATGTATTAGTAATTTGGTATTGTGATACTGTTTGCCGATTTTATAAAGGAGTAGCTTGGATCCTGAACTCGCAGGCAAATCATTGCATTGGGTGATTTCAGTAGAACTGCACAAAATGATCAGATGGAAAGATACTTATGCTACTGCTATGTACTCCAAAGTTCACTCAGACGAGCATCGATGTTGACAAGAAGTGCCTATATTCATTCGAGTATCAACCGGCATCAACCAGTTGTCAAACTCCCAAGTATTAGGAGGGTGAACGCCAAAAATATTGCTTGGCGCATAGCCCAGAAGAACACAGTCCAGTCTTTGGTCCCAACTTGTGCCTTTTGGTTATCGGCAGATATGGTAGCGAACTGTATGGCATGGAGTCTAAAGATTCCAGACAAGTTGGTTGACGCGTATATTCATCTGGCACTTAATCAGTCTGCACGCCAGGGATGCTCCATTTCAGTTGAACTGCACAAAAATATTGGGTGGTTCATTTTCTCAACTGCCTCCTTTCTCGTCTGCAGTGTAGAATTTTGGCGAGCTACAGGACCAAGATGAGCCAGTAAACTAGTTGGATGAAAGTAGTGGCCAAGTTGCTCAAACCTCACTCGGCATGAGGCCACTATTTGAGGATAAACCTACAAGCAAAGTTCAGATTGTCTGTGCTGCCTCTTATGTACTCGAAAGTTTACTCGTACAAGAATTAATTTTAGCAAGAAGTACCTCCGAGTGAACACCATTTACCAGTATGTACCCTAGGTAATTAAAGTTCGTCCATGGATCATATTGGATGTGATCTCAATCATTTGGATGCATAAACATACTGAACATGTGTATATCTGAATCTTTTTGTGAATTATGTATGAATATTGTCGTGTGATCTATCAATCATTTGGAAGCATAGATATGCTGAGCTTGTGTATATATGAATCTTTTTAGTTGTTCATAGTGAATGTTGTCTATGAATATGAACGTGTCCTGTGAACCTGAGTTTGATACGAATGTTTACCTTTTCTATTGTACTAGTGTGTCAACTTGTTAGTATGTCTACTATGGGGTATGTGACGTGTGGGTGTCAACGACACACCTTCTTCCCAAGAATAATTGCACTTGCTTTGTTAGGGTAGCAATGGTGCATCAGCTCTATTTAATCTTGTTATTACTCTGTCTTCCCCTCTCCCCCGCTCAACCCCTGCCGTAATGTTTTCGGCCTCAAAATAAACATAGTACTGCGTTGTTTTTGGGGCTTGATGAAAAATCGAGTGCTGGTTTCTGTAGGTTGGCCTGCCCAACAAATGGGCTGCCGGTCCACCACGACGGACTGGGAGGCTAAAAATACAAGTTGTATGGTGTAGAGGCAAGTAAAAAAAGCTATCGAGAGCCATCCACTGAAAAAAAATTCGCTCCTGATGTGCTTCTTCAGTCGTGCCGCCGGCCCCCTCTTTAATCCAGTTCGCTCGGGGATGTGGTATCATTTTTTTTCCAGAGGGCAAACAAGTATCAGCTAGGCCTAGGTTTTTTATTTTAACATGCGTAGCCCACGACACACGGAGACAGTGGTTTCGACTTATTTTTTGAGATCCATAGCGGTCTATGGGCTTCTTCTTAAAGATCGGCAGCCTAATGTATTTTTTTAATAAAACGCAGGTCCCTTTTCTATTTATCTATATATAAGAATAATAATGCCGTGTCCAATTTATGTTTTCCCTTCTAACCACATTATATATATTTATATTATTATTATTATTGTATATTTTATAGAGACTTATATATACATTATAAAAACATCCCACGTGTTATTAACTTATAAAAGTAAATGTTTAACATAAGTTGGCAAGGAAAATCCTGGTTGTTTTTGACTCATAGGCAAGGAAAATCCTTGTGATTGTGTACAAAATCTTGCGAAGATTTAAGGAGCAATTTAATAATAACGCGCTCATTTTTATTTTGAGCAATAACTCACTAATTTTTTAATTTTATATATATATATATATATAATGTGCCTCTCTGGTTTATTCTTTGATATTAATTGGTCCTTCTAACATAACATTATATATATAATGAGCCCAGCTAATTCGTGTATTTCAAGGAAGTGCAAATGGGTTGGGATTTCTTAGAAAATAGAAATGGTCCTGGTTGACGTGAAATTATTTGTTCACCCAGCCCAGCAAATGGACTGTACATTCTAGAAAATATGGGTTAAATATATGCCACATTTTTGCAGGCTGACATGTGGGCCAATAGGTCGAAGCCTACGCAGGGCATTGTCAAGTTGGTCAACAAATGATTGTGACATCCACAGTCATTGGATTTATATCCAACGGCCGACATGCACCTTCAATCTCTCGTCTTCTTCCTACAGCATCACCGGGACCGCCTGGTCTGGCCTCCGGCGGCTAGCGGCTCTGCTTAGCATGCATCACTGCGAAGCGCTACCCCACCGCCGGCCAGGCTATCACTCCACCCCTCCACACCTCCTGTTATTCTCCACCGGCTGTAGCCCCACGCCGCACCAGAACCAGTTATAACCCTTCTCCTCCTCTCAATATGCGACTCCACTGCCGCGTGTTCCTATCTCCGAGTCGTTCCCGTCTGGGGCCTCGCCGTCGTCCACCGCCTCGCTGCGCTCGGTGCAGCGTGGTCAACAAATGAGAGTCATCGGAAGAGGACTGTACGTGGAGAGCCTAATGACTAGGACCCACGAGGTCCATGGTCACACGCAAGGAAAGTTCCTCCTTATTAAGCTGAAAAAAAGTTTCCTCCACCTGACAGCTGGGACCCACCAGCTGTATCTTCGCATGGAAGGAAGTGCCTCCTTGTTTGCGAAAAAAATTATTCATCCCGTTGACAGCTGGGACCCGTCAGGTTTGATGGCTGACTTGTGGGCCTACTAAGCGGACGTGTACGCAGGGCTTTGTCAACTTCATCAACAAATGATTCTAGCAGCTGGATAGTTGGATATTAATCCAACAGCCATGCTCCTTCTTCAACCTCTGTTCTTGCTCCTGTCTCCATGGGCGGCACCGCGGTTGTGCTACCGCGCACCCGAACTAGTGAAGTTTCCCACTCCTCTCCATCTGTGACTCCACTGCCCCGTCTTCCCCATCTCCGGGCCATTCCAGTCTGGGGCCTCGTCATCTTCCATCGGCCTTGGTGCGCTCGTCACGGTGTGGTCAATGTGGTCAACAACCGAGAGTCATCGGAAGATGACTGTATGTGAGAGGCTGACAGTGGGGATGCACCATGCCCATGGATGCATGCATGCAACAGAACGCGGCATGGTCAATGTGGTCAAGGAACGACTTCCATCGGAAGTGTACTGTATGTGGAGAGGCTGACAGCTGGGTCCACGGCCGCAGCAAGGAAGTGCCTCCTTACTACGCAGAAAATAATGATTCCTCCACCTAACAGTAGGGACCCACTGGACGGGCCACCATATTTTGCGGAAAAAAAAATCCCCCTGACTTCTGGGACACACCTGACGGGCCACCGTATTTCACAAAAAAAACATTCCCCCCGCTGTCAGCTCGGACCCACCGGAAGTGCCTCCTTATAAAGCAAAAAAATGAATACTCCCCCTGCTAGCTGGGACCCACCTTGGTGGGAGGCTGACTTGTGTGCCTACTAAGTTGACGAGAACAGAGGGCATTGTCAACTTAGTCAATATGAACGATTCTAGCTCCAGTGACCGTACGATGTCCATTCAATGGCTGTAGTGCTTCTTCAACCTCCGGTCTTCTTGCTCCAGCCACCCAAAGCAACACCGGTCGTGTCGCGTGCTCCTGCCTTCTGTGGCCGGCTGTGATGTCGCGGAGGCCTCACTGCCCCCTACTAGTCCCGCCGCTGGCCAGGCCATTCCTTTACTCACCCACACCCCCTGTTATTCTGAGGCGACGACAGCCTCACACCACAGCCGAACGAGTGAACCCTCATACTCCTCTACGCGTGGGCATCCACTGTCGCGTCTTCCCCGACTCCTCGTCATCCTCTTCCTAGGCCTCGCCGTCGTCCACCGCCCTGGTGCTCTCGGCATGACGTGGTCAACGTGGTCAAGGAACGACTTCCATCGGAAGAGTACTGTATGTGGAGAGGCTGATAGCTGGGTCCATGGTGGCCGCAAGGAAGTGCCTCCTTATTACGCGTAAAATAATCATTCCTTCACCTGACAGCATGGACCTAGCGGACAGGCCACCTTATTTCATGAAAAAAACGTTTCCCCCCTGACTGCTGGGACCCACCAGCTACATCTTCGCATGCAAGGAAGTGCGTCCGGGCAAAAAAAACGATTCGCCCCCTGACTGCTGGGACCCACCAGCTACATCTTCGCATGCAAGGAAGTGCCTGACAGTCGGGACCCACCTGGTCAAAGCATCATAGCATTGTCATTCTGGTCGTGAACGTGTATGTACATACTGGTCGATGTAGAGGCGCCCACGTGTCTTAGTAGAGGCGCGCACATGTCGTAGTAGAGGCGCGCACGTAGCATGTAAACGCACGTACAACGGCCAGTGTGCAAGAAAGAAAATACGGCCACATACATACATACGGGCGGGGTCTCGAACACCTACTCGCGCATATGTACGGCCAGGGCTCGTGTACATGGCTGGGTCAGAATGGAGAAATAGCGTCGTTGTCGTGTTCATGGGGAGCCAACCGGCTGGGTCGGAACAAAATGCGTCGTCGTGTTGATCGGGAGGGCTTGGACAGAACAGACGATGGAAACAAGGCCTGGCGTACCGCACAACAGAGGAAACGGCCTTGTGTTCGACCGGCCATGTTCGAAACGGGATCCTGTTCATCGGGAGGAGTCTGGCGTACCGAAAAACGGAGGAAACGGACCTCCTACGAACAAAACGGGGGTCCTGTTAATTGGGAGGGGTGTGGTGTACCGCAAAACAGACGAAACAGACTTGTGTTGGAGTGCTACGGTTGAAATAGGGGTCCTGTTCATCGGGAGGGGTGTGGCGTACCGCAAAACAGGACTCCACGGGATATTCTTCATCTCAACCGTCGACCTCCTCTAGGCTTCACGGGCTACAGTTCATCCACCGTCGACCTCCTCCAGCCTCCACCTGTGAATGTTCATCCACAGGCTCCTGTTCATTCAGCCTCCACCGCGCGCTACTCCACCGGCTAATGTTCAACCACCCCTCTCCACGGGCTCCTATTCAACCACCCCTCCACGGGCTACTGTTCATCCACCCCTCCACCGTCTACTGTTCATCCAGCCCTACACGGGGTCGTCATGTTCATCCAGCCCTCGACGGGGTCCTGTTCATCCAGCCCCAACCGGCTTGATCGATCGGGGTCCTGTTCATCCAGAGGTAACGCCACGGGGTCCTGTTCATCCGCCCCCACCGTTCATTGTTCATCCAACCCCTCCCCTCCCCCCGTAACGCTCACTGTTCATCCAGAGGCAGCATCGATTGGCTTCAGTTAGCAGCAGTAGCAAAGGAATCGCTCAATCGGGTTCAGTTAATAGCCATCGATCGATCGCTCGGATTCAGTAACACGTAGCCTGCAGTGCAATCGCTCGGGTTCAGTTAGAGCCCAACGCCTCGCTCGGGTCCAGTTAGAGCCAACGCCTCGCACACATACACGTACATGTATGAGAGAAACACGCATCGATCGGCCCCCGACCACCCACTGTAACCGGGAACTCCCCGAAATTTTCCTCGCCCTCGCTTCTACCACGGTTTTTCCTTCATGGACGGCCCAAAGAATGTCATGCAGCTGCGTCTCCGGCCCGCCCAGGACGAAAAGCCCATTTTCTGTCATGATTTTTTGTCATAGAAGTAGGAGCCCACCACATCTATGATGATACCAGGTTTTGTCACAATTATCATCATAGAAGTGTCATAAGTATGACAAAAAAATTCGTTCGGCCCAAAATGTCACGGATGTGTCTTTGTTTTGTAGTGCATCGGCTCGAATCTGCCGAAGATCAAGTCTCCGCGGATATCGGCGGTGTAGTTCAAGCTCCCAAACCTGACCTGATGGCCAGGGGCATAGCTATCGATCTGCTAGAGATGACCAAACGAGTTGGCCCGCAGTGCGAAGCCGCTGAATACGAAGATCTGTCCGAGCAGAAAAATCTCACCCTGGACTAAATTGTTGTGGATGATTGAAGGAGCCATCAAGCCTTATGGTGACGACACGGTGGAACTCTCAATGAAAGCACCAATGTCGGTGTCAAAATCGGAGGATCTCGGGTAGGGGGTCCCAAACTGTGCGTCTAAGGCTAATGTTAATAGGAGGCAGGGGACACAATATTTACCCAGGTTCGGGCCCTCTCGATGGAGGTAATACCCTACTTCCTGCTTGATTTATCTTGATGATATGAGTATTACAAGAGTTGATCTACCATGAGATCATAGAGGCTAAACCCTAGAAGATAGCCTAGGATTATGATTGTTGTTGTCCTACGGACTAAACCCTTCGGTTGATACAGACACTAGAGGGGGCTAGGGTTACACAGAGTCGGTTATAGGGAAAGGAATCTTCATATCCGAATCGCCAAGCTTGCCTTCCATGCAAAGGAGAGTCCCATCCGGACACGGGACAAAGTCTTATATCTTGTATCTTCATATCCCAACAGTCCGGCATACGCATATAGTCCGGCTGTCCGAGGACCCCTTAATCCAGGACTCCATGTGCCCTTGCCATTGCATTTGGTGCATCGGCTTGAGTTCTCCATGGTGATACGTGGAAGTGAAGTTTGAGAAGCTTATTACTTTTGGGTGTTTGGGCACCCTAGAGCTTGTTCCTCTTGGGTGCCTTGGCCCCCTAGACAGTTGGTGTTGTTCGGAGCTCAATCATTGTGGTGTAAAGCTTTGGGAAAGCGTCGGGTCTCCAATTAGGTTGTGGAGATTGCTCCGAGCAATTTGACGGGTACCGGTGACCGCCCGCAAGGATTTCCAAAGTGTACGGGTTCGGTGACCGCCCCCAAGGGTTGCCATTTGTACGGGTTCGGTGACCGCCCTCAAGGGTCCCTTAGTGGAATCATGACATCTTGCATTGTGCGAGGGCATGAGGAGATTACGGTAGCCCTACTTTGAACCCCAATATGTCTCTTGATGATGATGTTAATGTTAATGATGATGGGGATAATAATGAAAATAATGATAATGTTGCTTCGATAAAAATTAAGGGAGAAATTATTTTTAAAGCTCTTCATAAGAATAAAATTGCTCATTCCAACTTCATGGAAATCATGTCTATTACCATTGAGGGCAAGAAATATATTGAGGAGTTGGAATCTCATCTCGAGGAGCATGAGGTCACCATTGAGAAAATGGAAGGTCATGAGCGTGATTACGCTAATGAGATTGCGGACCTCTCTCAAGCTCTTGAACTTGAACAACCCACCAAGGAATCTCCTGAGGAGACTTTTGCTCTAGAATTATCTAGAGTGAAGGAATCTCATGATAAAGCTCTTGAGGTGGCTAATGATTTTAAAACTAAAAATTCTAAGCTTGAAGTTGCTCATGATAGACTCCTTGAGGATTTTGAGCACCTCGAAAATGGCTCAAGGGTCATCAAGGGTGAGCTCATCAAAGTCACCGAGTCTCATGCGCAACTTGAAGCTTCTTAAGAGCTTGCCAAGTTGTCCTCTCCTATTGTTGTTAATGATGATGCTTGTGCTTCTAACTCTATTACTCGTGAAGCATCCATTTTGAAGGAGAATGTTGAGCTACGGGCTCAACTTGAGTTGCTATCTAGCAATTATGGGAAATTGGAAGAAAGTCATGAAAAGCTCTCAAGCTCTCATGATGATCTTCTAGTATCCCATAATGTGCTAGAGATAGCTCATGAGGCCATGATTGGTAAGGTCACATCTAGTGAGCCTCATGTGGATACTAGCACTACTACAAGTCAAAATGCTATATTACCATGTGCTAGTCCTTGTAATTCATCTACTCACAATATTGGTACATCTTGTGATGAATTACTTTCCTTGCATTGTTTCTCTAAATGATGAAGCTTATACTTCCTCTAGTACTTGTGTTGATACTAACCATGCAGAGGAAATCAAAGAGCTCAACGCCGAAGTCACTTCCTTGAAGATTGACTTGCAAAAGTATCATGAAGGGAAGTCCACACTCAACAATATATTGAGTGTGCAAAAATCCCCCAATGACAAAGGTGGACTTGGATTCAACTCCAATAAGAAGAATAAGTCGAAGAGAAACAAGAAGAATGGCCAAGAACAACTCAAGAATTCGGCCAAGATTATTTGCTTCAAGTGCAAAATTGAAGGGAATCATGTTAGATCTTGCCCATTGAAGAAGAAGGCTATTATTTACAAGCAACACGGGAGGAGGCCACAGGTTAAATCTCATGCTCAACCACAAGTTGAAGAAAGGCCACTTCCCAAGAAGAAAGTGAAGAGTAGACATTGCTACTTATGTCGTGAGAAAGGTCATGTCGCTTCTTCCTACACTAGTGGTAACTTATCCAACCCAATTATTATTGTTGATATCCATTCTCTTGGGAAGGATACGGTTGGCAATGTGTTTGCCAAGTTTTTTGGTACTCAAAGTGGTCTAAAGAACAAAACCATTTGGGTAGCCAAGCCTATTGTGACTTACCTCTTAGGACCCAACTTGGTTGGGGACCACCAAGATCAAACTTGATCAATAGGTGTTGTTGGAGGGCATTGGAGACTTGGCTACATTATGAAGAATTAAGGGGACTTCATCATTCTTATTGTCTTAATCCAAGTCAATTGTATTATCAAGTTTCTATCTTATATCCAATGTGCCTCCTTGCGGTAACTTCTACTTAAATTGTCTACATTGGAAGTTACTTGCCCCTTTGCATGGGTTTGTATATGTTGTGCTTCCAACTTGCTTATCTTGAGCAATCAAGTATGTGTGTGTTGATTTGCACATCATGTACGTGTGTGTCATGCGTTGAGCCTTTATGCTTCTTATTTGTATCCTAGTTGGCTCGTGTGAGAGATTAATGGAACATCCCATTTTGGGGGAGTGATGTGCTTTGTGCACCTCACAATCCTGTAAATGTGTGTACATGAGGAATACCATCTAGAATTGATATTACAAGATTATCTAGTCACTAGGTGGTATATCTCTCATGAGAAATTCAAATTCTAAGAAGTCCATTGATTATCTCTCATTGGATCCTCTTATTGCCTCTTGTTAAGTTTTCTTTGGTATCACATTATGGGGGAGTAATATGCTATGTGCATATTACAATCCTAGAAAATGTGTACATTTGAGATATTGTCACTTAGAGTTGATATTATTAATTATATTGTTCCTAGGTGACATGTTAGCTCTACAAGTTGAAATTCGCTTGTGTTTCTTGTGCAGATGATGTTGGATATCCTTGTTTTCTACCACCGGCAATTATTTCCAAATAATTCTTGTCTTTTGATAATTGGTAGTCACTTATGTGTGGTAGAATTTATTGATCATCTTTACATTGGCCTTTGGTTTTTTGCCTTATCTCTTGCCAAGGATTGTGTCAACTCCCTTTGTCTTCCATACCACTTGTGGATCTTGTTAATTTCTTGTTCTTGTCTAGTGTTTTCTAGATATAGTGAAAGTGGTGATCCCACCTTGTGCATTTTGTATTCAAATGCAAATTCTCTATAGTGCACAACTCGTGGGGGAGCTATCCTATTTTCTTTAGAACACTCTTCTTGTGATCCTTATCAACTGTGTTTTGGTGGAAGGCAAGCCATTTCTTTTTGGTACTTTGTGCCATCATGAAACTTTGTAGAGGGAATGGTTTTTTTGGAACCATCCTCTCTTTAGGGAGTTCGATATCCTTCTTTTTACGTGTTTCAATAGATATCTCATTCCTTGATGTATCTTTAATGATATCTTCCAAGTGATGATTTCTCCATTTGGTATCCTTTTTCACTTGGCATTTCTTTTTCATTTGGTATTTGTTCTTGAAAGTTTTGAGCATGCATATTTACTTCATGTATTTTCTTGGGCATGCTTTCTTTCTTTGACCCAATATATAAGGGAAACTCCACCTAGTATCAATTTGGATGAGATGTGCATGAAATTCATTTTCATATATCTATATGCACATATATATGTGGAGTTTGTCCTATGTATTGGTGTTTCTAACTATTTGGTCCCAGTGAGTTTGGGTACCGTGTAGTTTGTGTTGTTCTTCTAGGAACATTTGGAGATGCATTGGATGCTCGGCTCACTCACAAGGAAGGTGTTGTCACCATGTGCTTATTGGAGTCAAGCTAGGATGATCTATGAACTACTATCTACCTTCAATTGGTATCTACTACATCCTTCCAATGATATCTTGGTAACAAGTATCATCATCTACTTCATGCACACATTTCTTGCATCAACCTGTGTAGGTTGCATCATGGCATGTATTTCATTCTTTCTTGTGATACTTGTTTCCTTTCTCGAAGCATACCAACGATGATCTCTTGTTGCTAGTTGTGATGTCTTAGATGCTCATGTGGTTGGAACACATTTATATACAATAAGACCATATCTAGCCATGTGCTATGCCTTCAAGCAAATATCTTATTGGTATATTTATGACTTCCATGTGGATATCTTATTCCTTCCTTTTTGTAACTATTTCATGTGTGCATCCTTCTTTGTGGATTGATATCATCATGATCTTCATCTACCTAGAATCTTATACACTTGAGAGAAGTTACATCTGTAGTTGATATCCTTATTCTTTCACATCCACCTTTCCTTGGTGGTTATGTGAAAGGATTTATCTTGAGTGCGGATCTTATATCTTGTTGCATCTTCATGCACTCTTTTGTGGTGAAGATTATTTCCCTCATGCTTGTATTTATGAGGCTTTTGCCATCTTAATTGGTTTCCCTCGTCTTGATAAGGCTTTATTTTTCATTCTTCACCATGGTTTGCCACAAGTGTTGGTTATTCATTTTACATTTTTAGTGTGCTTGTGAACCCATTTGCTTGTTTTGTGTGGGGGGAAGGACATTCTTGCACCTTGTATCTCATTTATCCAAGACTATGTTGATGCTTAATGCTCATCCTTATATTAGTCTTCTCAAGAGCTTTGCCATGGCTCACAGACATCTTTTTGGTTGAGCCTATTCTTAAGTTGCCTATTTTACATGTTGTTCAACCATGTGTTTGTTGCAAGTGCTAGGCTTTGTTTCCTATATGCCCACTTGCACTTATTGTAAGTTCTATTGATTTTGGGGGAGCTATGATCCTATTTTGTGCACTTTGTATTCAAATACAAAAATTCTTATGTGCGCACAAATCATGGGGAGCTTCTCTAGTTTCTTTAGAACACTCCTTCGCTCATATCATAATATCCTTTATTCATGTAGCTCGTAGGATCTTTGGTCTAGTTGGTTCAATTGATATCCTTTGATTGCATGCTTTAATTGGTTTCTTTTGATTGCTTGATTGCTTGTGTCTCTCTTTGTTCTGTCCTTGTGGCATATCATTCATTAGCAAATTTTGTGCCTCAATATAGTTTGTATTCCTCCAAGTATTTACCTTTGGGTATGTGTATGGCATTCCACTATCTTGTTGAGAAATACACAATTTATGGAGGAACACGTTTTATATTAGCCTTCTAAGCTTTTCGTCCATTTTGGCAATCGATGCCAATGGGGGAGAAGTTTCAAGAGTTTTGTGGAGAAGGTTTTTAGAGTTTTCTCCTTGCTTTGGTTTTGTTCCTAAGCATTTGCATATCATTCTCCTGCATCATTGGTTGTTGCATTGCATGGTGATGCATAATTCCTTATATAAACTTGTAACATCCCAATTTTCATTTTGGATGTTATACATAGATCATCATATGCATATCATATTTATTCTTGTATTTTGTTGAGATTCTAGAAATCTTAAGAAACTCAAGGACCCAAGGAGAGAGTTGGAGGTTTCACAAAATTCATATTTGAATTTATTTCAAATTTGAAGAAATGATCAATTTGATTTTATTATTTTTCTCTCCAATTATTTCCAATATTAAAAATATATGAGAGAAGATAAAATGACTTCTTCAAACTGAGATAAATACTGCAGAAAGAATTTTAAAATCAAATTATGATTTATTTGGCATTTTATTTGCTATTTTATTTGAATTAGAAAATATGCATTTTTTAAAATTGCATTTTAGACCAGAAAAATGTTAACTTTGTTCTAAATATTTTATTTAGACGGTGAAAATTGTTTTTGGTATTTTTAGAAATTTATTTATATTTTATTAGGAATTTTTTTCTTTCGGGCTAAATTATTTTTTAAAAAGTTTCCCGCACCGACTAGGCCGGAACCTAGTCGGCCCATCCGAGCCGCCGCCTTCCTTCGCTGTGCGAGGCACGGACACCGAGGAGGAGTCCGAGCCGGACTCCGCCCCGTGTCGGCCCCTTGTCCAAGTCGCGCCCCCTGGGCCTTTATATACGCTGCCCGCCGTCGTCCCACGCCGCGCCACTGTCGACCCCTCCGCCAGGAGCCGCCGCCGCCTCGCGCGACGCCGTCGCCGCCGTCAGATCCGCCGCCGCGGTCGCTGCCGTTTTTTTTTTGAAGAACCGGTATAAAACCCCGAACCGTCCCATTTTTTAGGTTTTCACGGTTTTTAGATTAGATAAGTTTTTCGTTTTTATTTTAGTTACTTAACAAACGTTCGTTCGTTCGTTCTAACAAACACTTTTTGCCGGATAAGTCCAGATAGCGAACGTTCGCGCCGTAGAATTTTTCTTATTAGTTTATTTTCGGCCAGGGACCTATCCGCGAATAGTTTTATCGCGATTTAGTCCCTGATCTTTAAACTAGCATAACTCTTTACTCGTTTATCCAAATTAGATTAAACCAGCGCCTAAATCTTCGTATCGTTCTGTTCTTTCGAGTTAACCAACTTGAACATGATTTTGGTACTGTAAAAATGGAGTTTAGTCCAGATTAGTAAACGATCTTGTTTCGTTCGTATTTTGAGTTTCGTTGTTCGTTTGAATTGAATCTTTTTGCAAATGTAGCTAATCACTTGTACCTACTGTTAAGATCTAATTCACATGTTAATAATGTTGTTATGTTTGACTCTTGTTAGTTTAAGCCGTTTGCTTGTTCCGTGTTCGATTTGGATCTTTTCTTGGTTTTCTTGTGTTTTGTTTGAGTGATTGCTTATGTATGCTATTGTTTGTCTATGCTAGATTACCCAGAGTGTGAAGCTTGTTACTACGAATCTCTAGAGTTTGCAGATCGTCAGCAAGGCAAGTTACACTTTGATCATACTCTTTTATACCCAGTTTTTACTATGCATTAGTATTTCCCCTCAAATATTTGCATGAGTAGAATTGGGAACATGTGGTTTTGGTTGTAGTGCTTGAGGTAGGAACCTAATACCTTTTGATCACCCCAGGAATATACGTTATGCTTATTATTGCGTAGCCATGCTCGTAGACGGGGATTGGATCATGATTCACACATGGAAGTTTGAGAGTTATTTAATTATGGATAACATTAAGGTGGCAACTTTAATATACATTTGGGTGGATTAGTTGCAGGCACCTGGGGAACCCAATGATGCCTATTTTGGAAAATCCTGGAGTACCTGTGTGATTCTCCCAATGGTTCGCCACCCTAGCTCAAAGGGATCAAAAGATTATTCATGCTAGAAACTTATGTGTGCAGCCATGATGTCTACTACACAACCTTCTTCTTGTAGACGTTGTTGGGCCTGCAAGTGCACAGGTTTGTAGGACAGTAGCAAATTTCCCTCAAGTGGATGACCTAAGGTTTATCAATCCGTAGGAGGCGTAGGATGAAGATGGTCTCTCTCAAACAACCCTGCAACCAAATAACAAAGAGTCTCTTGTGTCCCCAACACACCCAATACAATGGTAAATTGTATAGGTGCACTAGTTCCGCGAAGAGATGGTGATACAAGTGCAAAATAGATAGTAGATAAAGGTATTTGTAATCTGAAATAATAAAAACAGCAGGGTAGCAAGCGATAAAAGTGAGCGTAAACGGTATTGCAATGATAGGAAACAAGGCCTAGGGTTCATACTTTCACTAGTGCAAGTTCCCTCAACAATAATAACATAGATAGATCATATAACAAGCCCTCAACATGCAACAAAGAGTCACTCCAAAGACACTAATAGTGGAGAACGAAGGAAGAGATTATGGTAGGGTACAAAACCACCTCAAAGTTATTCTTTCGGATCGATCTATTAAAGAGTTCGTACTAGAATAACACCTTAAGACACAAATCAACCAAAACCCTAATGTCACCTAGATACTCCATTGTCACATCAAGTATCCGTGGGCATGATTATACGATATGCATCACACAACCTCAGATTCATCTATTCAACCAACACAAAGTACTTCAAAGAGTGCCCCAAAGTTTCTACCGGAGAGTCAAGAACGTGTGCCAACCCCTATGCATAGTTTCATGGGTGGAACCCGCAAGTTGGTCACCAAAACATACATCAAGAGGCACATGATATCCCATTGTCACCACAGATAAGCACGGCAAGACATACATCAAGTGTTCTCATAAAAGAGTCAATCCGATAAGATAACTTCAAAGGGGAAAACTCAATTCATCACAAGAGAGTAGAGGGGGAGAAACATCATAAGATCCAACTACAATAGCAAATCTCGGGATACATCAAGATCGTGCCATAGAGGGAACACAAGAGAGAACACGAGAGAGAGAGAGAGAGAGAGAGATCAAACACATAGCTACTGGTACATACCCTCAGCCTCGAGGGTGAACTACTCCCTCCTCGTCATGGAGAGCGCCGGGATGATGAAGGTGGCCACCGGTGAAGGATCCCCCCTCCGGCAGGGTGCCGGGAAGGGCTCCCGAGAGGTTTTTGGTGGCTACAAAGGCTTGCGGCGGCGGAACTCCTGATCTATCTTGATATTCGATGTTTTTAGGGTACGAGGGAATATATAGGCGAAAGAAGTCGGTCGGGGGGTGCTCGAGGGGTCCACGAGACAGGGGGCCGCGCCCTGTGGGGGGGGGCGCCCCCCTATCTCCTGGGCTCCTCGAGGATCTTTTGACTTGATCTCCAAGCCTCCAGGATGATAATCTTCCAAAAATCACGATGTCGAAGGTTTCATTCCGTTTGGACTCCGTTTGATATTCCTTTTCTTTGAAATACTGAAACAGGCAATAAAACAGCAATATGGGTTGGGCCTCCGGTTAATAGGTTAGTCCCAAAAGTAATATAAAAGTGTATAATAAAGCCCATAATCATTCAAAACAGATAATAATATAGCATGAATGCTTCATAAATTATAGATACGTTGGAGACGTATCAGCATCCCCAAGCTTAATTCCTACTTGTCCTTGAGTAGGTAAATTATAAAAGAAAGAATTTTTGAAGTGTGAATGCTAGAGGTGCACAAGTTTGATCAATGATAATTCAATCACCTTACTAGCATCATGATATGTCATAACAGTAGTTCATCTCATAAAACTTTTCACGATAAAGTAACAAGCAATTCACATGTCAAAGAATAGACCATAAACTTTCTTGAAAACTAGCAAACTTCATTCTTAGTCATCAAAAAATTGCAATTCATCTTACTTTCAGGAAGAGTCTATGTCAGAGCTTTGATTTAGCAAACTTCACATACTCAACTATCATATAGTCTTCTACAATTGCTAACACTCATGCAATACTTGTGGTTATGAAGTTTAAAATCAGACACAGAGAAAGATTGGGGCTTATAATGTTGCCTTCAAATGTATTCACCTTTGGGTGATGTCAACAATAATAGTTCATGCTAACGTACATCCAATTGGATATATATATCAGGATCACCCCAGCACGAAGTGCTTGCCAAAGGATAAAATGAAAAAGGGAAAGGTGAAGATCACCTTGACTCTTGCATAAAATAAAAGACATAAAGTAAAAGATAGGCCCTTTCGCAGAGGGAAGCAGAGGTTGCCATGCGCTTTTAGGGTTGGATACACAAAATATTAATGCGAAAGAACGTCACTTTATATTGCCCCTTGTATATGGACCTTTATTATGCAGTATGTCGCCTTTATTGCTTCCATAACAAGTTCGTACAAAGCTTATTTTCTCCACACTAATAAGTCATGCATATTTAGAGAGCAATTTTTATTGCTTGCACCGATGACAACTTACTTGAAGGATCTTACTCAATCCATAGGTAGATATGGTGGACTCTCATGGCAAAACTGGGTTTAAGGATATTTGGAAGCACAAGTAGTATCTCTACTTGGTGCTAGGAATTTTTGGCTAGCATGAGGGGGAAAGGCAAGCTCAACATGTTTGAATGATCCATGACAATATACTTTAACTGAGATGCGAGAAAACATAACCCATTATGTTGTCTTCCTTGTCCAACATCAACTCTTTAGCATATCATACTTAATGAGTGCTCACAATTATAAAAGATGCCTATGATAATATATTTATATGTGAAATCTCTCTTCCTTAAATGTTCTTTCATGAAGTGTTCAAATGACTAATACAATGCTTGCTAACCATCAATAAATTTACAACCTCTACTTCTTAGATGTGAAGTCATTACTCCCCATGGAGTAAGCAAATGAAACATATATAAATTCAGATTTACGACAATCAACTCATTCAACCATTTACTCATAGGATATAGCACACGAGTAAATGAAAAACTACTCCAAAAAGATATAAGTGAAGATCAATGAGTAGCTAAATAGTTATGCAACTATGTGAAGACTCTCCCTCATTAAAAAAATTCAGATCTTGTTATATTATTCAAACAGCAAGCAAACAAAATAAAATAGCATTGCAAGGATAGCACAACTCATGTGAAGAAGCAAAAACTTAGGCTCAACCAATACTAACCGGTAGTTGTTGAAGAAGAAATGTGGAATGCCTACCGGGGCATCCCCAAGCTTAGATGCTTGAGACTTCTTGAAATATTATCTTGGGGTGCCTTGGGAATCCCCAAGCTTGAGCTTTTGTGTCTCCTTAATTCCTCTCATATCATGGTTTCTCTTTTTATCAAAAGCTTCATCCACAACAAACTCAACAAGAACTCGTGAGATAGGTTAGTATAAACCAATGCAAAACCTTATCATTTTCTACTGTAACAAATCACTAAAATTATTATTCAACATTGAATACTAAATGCCTCTCCATATTTAACACTCCTATCCTCGAATAGAATCATTAAACAAGCAAACATATGCAAACAATGCCAACATAACAGCAATCTGCCAAAACAGTACAGTCTGTAAAGAATGCAAGGGTATCAATACTTACCTGTCTCCAAAAATTACGAGAGAAAATTCCCACTGTAATAAATTTATCAAAGCTTAATATGCAAAAAGATTCAATGTTATACCATTCTCTGAATTGTCTAGGGAATTTTTGCAACAGCGGTAAACTTTCTGTTTTCAAACAGCAACATGTATACTTAGCAAAATAAGCATGGCAAAGGCTATCCTTGACTTTTTTATTGAAACTAAAGGTGCAAAACATTATTCCAACTAACAGAAAGCAAATACTAACAAAAGAAAATGATGCTCCAAGCAAAACACATATCATGTGGTGAATAAAAATATAGCTCCAAGTAAAGTTACCGATGAACGAAGACGAAAGAGGGGATGCCTTCCGGGGCATCCCCGAGGTTAGGCTCCTGGTTGTCCGTGAATATTACCTTGGGGTGCCTTGGGAATCCCCAATCTTAGGCTCTTTCCACTCCTTATTCCATAGTCCATCGGATCTTTACCCAAAACTTGAAAACTTCAACCACACAAACCTCAAAACAAAACTCGTAAGCTCCGTTAGTATAAGAAAATAAAACCACCACTTAGGTACTGTAACGAACTCATTATTTATTCATATTGGTGTAATATCTACTGTATTCCAACTTCTCTATGGTTCATACCACTTAATACTAGCCATAGATGCAACAAAATAAGCAAACAACACATAGATAACAGAATCTGTCAAAAACAGAACAGTCTGTAGTAATCTGTATCAAACGTATACTTCCGGAACTCAAAAAATTCTTAAATAAATTGGTGGACCTGAGGAATTTGTCTATTAATCATCTGAAAAAAGAATCAACCTAAAATCACTCTCCAGTAAAAAAATGGCAGCCATTCTCGCGAGCGCAAAAGTTTCTGTTTTTTACAGCAAGATCACATAAACTTCACTCAAGTCTTCCCAAAGGTTCTACTTGGCACTTTATTGAAACAAAAGCTATAAAACATGATTACTACAGTAGCATAATCATGTTTACACACAAAAACAGTAAGGATAAATATTGGGTTGTCTCCCAACAAGCGCTTTTCTTTAATGTCTTTCTAGCTAGGCATGATGATGACAATGATGCTCACATAAAAGATAAGAATTGAAACATAAAGAGAGCATCATGAAGAATATGGCTAGCACATTTAAGTCTAACCCACTTCCTATGCATAGGGATTTTGTGAGCAAACAACTTATGGGAACAATAATCAACTAGCATAGGAAGGTACAACAAGCATAGCTTCAAAAATTTAAGCACATAGAGAGGAAACTTGATATTATTGCAATATGTAGAAGCATATGATCCTCTCTCATAATAATTTTCAGTAGCATCATGAATGAATTCAACAATATAACCAGCACCTAAATCATTCTTTTCATGATCTACTAGCATAGAAACTTTACTACTCTCCACATAAGCAAATTTCTTCTCATGAATAGTAGTGGGAGCAAACTCAACAAAATAATTATCATGTGAGGCATAATCCAATTGAAAACTAAAATCATTATGACAAGTTTCATGGTTATCATTATTCCTAATAGCATACAAGTCATCACAATAATCATCATAGATAGCAACTTTGTTCTCATAATCAATTGAAACATCTTCCAAAATAGTGGAATCATCACTAAATAAAGTTGACACTCTTCCAAATCCACTTTCATATTTATCACAATAAGATTCAACATCCTCCAAAATAGTGGGATCACTACTTCCTAAAGTTGACAATCTTCCAAACCCACTTTCATCAATATAATCATCATAAATAGGAGGCATGCTTTCATCAAAATCAATATTCTCATCAAAACTTGGGGGATTAAAAATATCATATTCATCAAACGTAGCTTCCCCAAGCTTGTGGCTTTGCATATCATTAGCATCATGGATATTCAAGGAATTCATACTAACAACATTGCAATCATGCTCATCATTCAAATATTTATTGCCAAACATTCTAATGCATTCTTCTTCTAGCACTTGAGCACAATTTTCCTTTCCATCAAACTCACGAAAGATATTAAAAAGACGAAGCGTATGAGACAAACTTAACTCCATTTTTTTTGTAGTTTTCTTTTATAAACTAGTGATAAAACAAGAAACAAAAAGATTCGATTGCAAGATCTAAAGATATACCTTCAAGCACTCACCTCCCCGACAACGGCGCCAGAAAAGAGCTTGATGTCTACTACACAACCTTCTTCTTGTAGACGTTGTTGGGCCTGCAAGTGCACAGGTTTGTAGGACAGTAGCAAATTTCCCTCAAGTGGATGACCTAAGGATTATCAATCCGTAGGAGGTGTAGGATGAAGATGGTCTCTCTCAAACAACCCTCCAACCAAATAACAAAGAGTATATTGTGTCCCCAACACACCCTATACAATAGTAAATTGTATAGGTGCACTAGTTCGGCGAAGAGATGGTGATACAAGTGCAAAATAGATAGTAGATAAATGTATTTGTAATATGAAATAATAAAAACGGCAAGGTAGCGAGCGATAAAAGTGAGCGTAAACGGTATTGCAATGATAGGAAACAAGGCCTAGGGTTCATACTTTCACTAGTGCAAGTTCTCTCAACAATAATAACATAGATAGATCATATAACAAGCCCTCAACATGCAACAAAGAGTCACTCCAAAGACACTAATAGTGGAGAACGAACGAAGAGATTATGGTAGGGTACGAAACCACCTCAAAGTTATTCTTTCGGATCAATCTATTAAAGAGTTCGTACTAGAATAACACCTTAAGACACAAATCAACCAAAACCCTAATGTCACCTAGATACTCCATTGTCACCTCAAGTATCCGTGGGCATGATTATACGATATGCATCACACAATCTCAGATTCATCTATTCAACCAACACAAAGTACTTCAAAGAGTGCCCCAAAGTTTCTACCAGAGAATCAAGAACGTGTGCCAACCCCTATGCATAGGTACATGGGTGGAACCCGCAAGTTGGTCGCCAAAACATACATCAAGAGGCACATGATATCCATTGTCACCACAGATAAGCACGGCAAGACATACATCAAGTGTTCTCATAAAAGACTCAATCCGATAAGATAACTTCAAAGGGGAAAACTCAATTCATCACAAGAGAGTAGAGGGGGAGAAACATCATAAGATCCAACTACAATAGCAAAGCTCGGGATACATCAAGATTGTGCCATAGAGGGAACACGAGAGAGAGCACGAGAGAGAACACGAGAGAGAGAGAGATCAAACACATAGCTCCTGGTACATACCCTCAGCCTCGAGGGTGAACTACTCCCTCCTCGTCATGGAGAGCGTCGGGATGATGAAGATGGCCACTGGTGAAGGACCCCCCCTCCGACAGGGTGCCGGGAAGGCCTCCTGAGAGGTTTTTGGTGGCTACAGAGGCTTGCGGCGGCGGAACTCCCGATCTATCTTGATATTCGATGTGTTTAGGGTACGAGGGAATATATAGGAGAAAGAAGTCGGTCGGGGGGTGCTCGAGGGGTCCACGAGACAGGGGGCGCGCCCTATAGGGGGGGCGCCCCCCCTATCTCCTGGGCTCCTCGAGGATCTTCTGACTTGATCTCCAAGCCTCCAGGATGATAATCTTCCAAAAAAGCACGATGCCGAAGGTTTCATTCCGTTTGGACTCCGTTTGATATTCCTTTTCTTCAAAATACTAAAACAGGCAATAAAACAGCAATATGGGTTGGGCCTCCGATTAATAGGTTAGTCCCAAAATTAATATAAAAGCATATAATAAAGCCCATAATCATTCAAAACAGATAATAATATAGCATGAATGCTTCATAAATTATAGATACGTTGGAGACGTATCAAGCCACAAGCCATTATGGGCTCTGGCATAGTTAAGTAAGTTGTATGAGCTCTTGAAGAGGTGGACTAGGAAAGTAGGTGTACCGTTCCGCCTGAGTAGAGAGTAAGTGCTTCAGAAAGACTATGTCTCGATCATCCGATCATGGATGCGGTCGAGTCTTATGGGGAAAAGTGCACAAACCTCTGCAGAGTGTATAAACTAATCATGGTTAGCCGTGTCCCCGATTATGAACATCTTGAGTGTCTAGTACTTGAATCTATTGATGTGATCTCATCATGTTACTTTAATTAATTTGATTTGGGATATTGATGATACTTTTAATTGGGATTTGAGTTGGGGTTACCTTCTCAAATAATGGGCAACATGAGAGTAGTTAAATAAATTATTTCCTTTGTTGTAGGAAAAAACTAGCTTTATGAAAAATCATAAAACTTACAGCCTCCACCAGCCAAATATTGCATGTAGATATAGTTCTTGCATTTCATTGCTTTACAGTGTAACTCTGCCAACATATTCAATATGCTGACCTACACGGCTGTAACTCCTCATGTTGCAGACTACTCAGACGATGAATAAGGTGCGATAGGTCATTGTTGTGCACTCAGCTATGCCGTTGGAGTTGATGGACTCATTTACCTTCGAAGCTTCTGTAGTTATTTAGTTTAGATGGCCTTTAGCCATGATATTTTGTGTAATCATACTCTTTATGAGGACTCTGTGTAATAAGTGTGTGATCGAAACTCTGTTATAATTCCTTGAGTACTGTGCGTGTCAGCATTACCGATCTAGGGATGACACTGATGCACAAAGACTTGACTTTTTGAGGTCTGATCGCTACAAAACTCTCTTGAAAATGATTGTCATCAATTACCAAAATGGGGGAGATTGAAAGGACATGTGGTGTTCCCCCATGTGTGGTTTTGGTAATTGATGACATTCTCTATGGACTAATGGTTGCATTGAGTTATATTTGAAGGATTCGTCCATAGGCATTTCTTGAAGTACATGTGTTGGTTTCAAAGAGTTTATGAGTTGACCTTGGTGCTATTAAGGAATTATCCAAAGATTGGTCATGTGAGTATTGAGCTTATTGCAAGCATGTCTTGAAGAAGAAGATTGTGTGATCATTCATGTTTACCTTCAAGACATCATCCAAATGAAGAGAGTTGGAAAGAGTCAAGGTTGATCAAGACTAAGTATAGAGAGTGATTCAAGTTGATCATCGCACAAAGCATAGAAGATACACCGATTGGGATCAAGTGATCTCATGGTTTGGTAAGCAATGTCCACTGCGCTTTGTGTACTAACCCATGGTCTTTGTGAGAGTTCTATGTGGGGTTAGGTTTGCTTCCATGGGCTTGCGTCAAGAGGAAGATCACATACAACCCATGGAGGATGAAATCAAATCAAGGTTGTGTTGTGCAAGTTCAAGTGGACATCACGAAGAAATCATGTTTGTAGCTTGCTGTCCATTATGATATCAATGGACTTGTGAAGATGTGCCAAAGAGTGGCTCACCCATAGTGGAGTACGGGGGAGCAATCAACTAGTCTTCATCGAGCGAACGCAATCAAGAATGGTGGTCCAACTTGAGGGAGTCAAGATCATCATCATCTAGCTCAAGTGGACTTCATGCAAGGCAAAGGTTTGCCCTTAATAGGATTTATATTTTACCAATCTCATGGTGATAGTTTGGAGACCAGGTTATAGGATCAATAGTCGTACTATCAAGGGGGGCTCTCAAGAGAGTAGCTTGATCGTATCGTTCGTCGAGAGCTCAAACCATTGCATCCTTGCATCATATTTCTTGATTCTTATTTGTATTTTATTTTGATGTTTTAGAGCTTGTGGTTATCTTCGTGACAAGCTCTAGTACTTCGAAAATGGATTTCATATGCCTATTCTATTGCATTTTCGGTGTTGGAGGTTTTACCGGTCTTATTCGAGGAAGGGTTCTCACCATTTTCTCTTGGGCTTTTTCTAATTTCCTTATTATTGTTATTTCCATCAATATTGTGTTAGCCTGTGTCCCTAGCTTTCCAACAAACTTGGTTCCATCAAATTCGGAGTCCGTTTGCAGAAGTTGTGGCGGTTTTGGTGTTCTGAAAAGGCTGCAGCGGTACTACCGCGGACAGGAGCAGATGTAATTTTTTAATACCGCTCCAGAGCGCTACTACTGTGGCTACTACAGCGGTAGTACTTCTCCGGACCAAAATCTCGCTTTAGGTCCAACGGTGGTAGGCACGGATGTATTTTTTTAGTACCGCTCGCAAGCAGTAGTACCACTACCCTTTGCGGTAGTACCGCTATCCCTAGTGGTAGTACCGTGAGGACGAGCGGTAGTACTGCTCCGGCGGTTCTACTGGCTTTTTGCCTCCTCGATGTTGTTTTTCAAAGGGCTTCTACCGCCCTAGCGGTAGTACCGCTCCTTGGAGCGGTAGTACCGCTCTGTGCGGGATGTGAGGATAACGGTTGGATTTTTCCCCACCTATAAAAGGGGGTCTTCTTCCCCAATGGACCTTATCTCTTGAGCTCGTGTTCTTCCCCCATTGTTGACCTTCTTCGATCTTGCTAACTCTCAATCCCTCCAATGATTCTTGCTAGTTATTGAGGGAAAAGAGAGAGGAGATCTAGATCCACGTTTCCACCTATCACTTTCTCCTCTAAGTGAGGGGAACCCCTTGGATCTAGATCTTGGAGTTCTTTGTGTTCTTCTTTCGTTCTTCCTCTCATTTTCCTCCCTAACATTAGTTTCTTTGGTGGGATTTTGGATAGAAGGACTTGGGCACTCCGTGTGCCCTTGCCATTGCATTTGGTGCATCGGTTTGAATTCTCCACGGTGATACGTGGAAGTGAAGTTTGAGAAGCTTATTACTCTTGGGTGTTTGGGCACCCTAGAGGTTGTTCGTCTTGGTTGCCTCGCCTCCCTAGACGGTTAGTGTTGTTTGGAGCTCAATCATTGTGGTGTAAAGCTCCGGGAAAGCGTCGGGGTCTCCAATTAGGTTGTGGAGATTGCCCCGAGAAATTTGACGGGTACCGGTGACCTCCCCCATGGGTTGCCAAAGTGTCCGAGTTCTATGACCACCCCCAAGGGTTGCCATTTGTACGGGTTCAGTGACTGCCCTCAAGGGTCCCTTAGTGGAATCATGGCATCTTGCATTGTGCGAGGGCGTGAGGAGATTACGATGGCCCTAGTGGCTTCTTGGGGAGCATTGTGCCTCCACACTGCTCCAAACGGAGATTAGCATCCGCAAGGGTGTGAACTTCGGGATACATCTACTACGTCTTGAGCTTGTGTTGATTTTCCTTCAAGAGGAAAGGGTGATGCAGCAATAGTAGCATAAATATTTTACTCAGTTTTTGAGAACCAAGGTATCAATCCAGTAGGAGGCTCCTCACAAGTCCCACGCACCTACACAAACAAACAAGAACTCGCAACCAACGCAATAAAGGGGTTGTCAATCCCTTCACGGCCACTTGCGAAAGTGAGATCTGATAGAGATTATATGATAAGATAAATATATTTTTGGTATTTTTATGATATAGATTGGAAAAGCAAAGATGCAAATAAAAGTAAATAGCAAACTTATATGATAAGAGATAGACCCGGGGGGCATAGGTTTCACTAGTGGCTTCTCTCAAGATAGCATAAGCATTACGGTGGGTGAACAAATTACTATCGAGCAATTGATAGAAAAGCGAATGATTATGAGATTATCTAGGCATGATCATGTATATAGGCATCACGTCCGTGACAAGTAGACCGACTCCTGCCTGCATCTACTACTATTACTCCACACATCGACCCTATCCAGCATGCACATAGAGTATTAAGTTCATAAAGAACAGAGTAACGCATTAAGAAAGATGACATGATGTAGAGGAAGAAACTCTTGCGATATGAATATAAACCCCATCTTTTTATCCTCTGGCAACAATACAATATGTGCCTTGCTATCCCTGTTGTCACTGGGAAAGGACACCGCAAGATTGAACCCAAAGGTAAGCACTTCTCCCATTGCAAGAAAGATCAATCTAGTAGGCCAAACCAAACTGATAATTCGAAGAGACTTGCAAAGATAACTTAATCACACATAAAAAAATTCAGAGGAGATTCAAATATTTCTCATAGATAAACTTGATCATAAACCCACAATTCATCGGATCTCGACAAACACACCGCAAAAAGAGTTACATCGAATGGATCTCCAAGAAGATCAAGGAGAACATGGTATTGAGATCCAAAGAGAGAGAAGAATCCATATAGCTAATATCTATGGACCAGAAGGTCTATGGTAAACTACTCACAACTCATCGGAGAGGCTATGGTGTTGATGTAGAAGCCCTCCGTGGTCGATTCCCCCTCCGGCGGAGCACCGACGAAGGGCCCAAGATGGGATCTCGCGGATACAGAAGGTTACGGTGGTGGAAATAGTTTTTCGTGGTCGCCCTGATGTTTTCGGGTTACGTAGGTATATATAGGAGGAAGAAGTACGTCGGTGGACGCCCGAGGGGCCCACGAGACAGGGGGGCACGCCCAGCAGGGGGGCGCGCCCTCCACCCTCGTGGCTTCCTCGATTGCTTCTTGACTTGCACTCCAAGTCCTCTGGATTGCGTTTGTTCCAAAAAGATCGCTCCTGAAGGTTTCATTCCGTTTGGACTCAGTTTGATATTCCTTTTCTTCGAAATACTAAAATGGGCAAAAAAACAGCAATACAGGCTGGGCCTCCGGTTAGTAGGTTAGTCCCAAAAATGATATAAAAGTGTAAAATAAAGCCCATAAACATCCAGAACAGGTAATATAATAGCATGGAACAATAAAAAATTATAGATATGTTGGATACGTATCAAGCATCCCCAAGCTTAATTCATGCTCGTCCTCGAGTAGGTAAATGATAAAAACAGAATTTTTGATGTGGAATGCTACCTAGCATAATTCTCAATGTAATTTTCTTTATTGTGGCATGATTGTTCAGATCCAAATGATTCAAGATAAAAGCTTATAAAACATAAAAATAATAATACTCAAAGCATACTAACAAATAATCATGTCCTATCAAAATAGCATAGCCAAAGAAAGTTTATCCCTACAAAATCATATAGTTAGGCCATGCTTCATTTTCATTACACAAAATACTCCCATCATGCACTACCCCGATGACAAGCCAAGCAATTGGTTCATACTTTTTAACGCGCTTCAGCTTTTTGAACTCTTACGCAATACATGAGCGCAAGCCATGGACATAGCACTATGGTGGTATATGGTGGTGGTTGTGAGGACAAAAAGGGAGAAGATAGTCTCACATCAACTAGGCGTATCAACGGGCTATGGAGATGCCCATCAATATATATATATCAATGTGAGTGAGTAGGGATTGCCATGCAACGGATGCACTAGAGCTATAAATGTATGAAAGCTCAACAAAAGAAACTAAGTGGGTGTGCATCCAACTTGCTTGCTCACGAAGACCTAGGGCATTTTGAGGAAGCCCATCATTGGAATATACAAGCCAAGTTCTATAATGAAAAATTCCCACTAGTATATGAAAGTGACAACATAGAAGACTCTTTATCATGAAGATCATGGTGCTACTTTGAAGCACAAGTGTGGAAAAGAGATAGTAGCAATTGTCCCTTCTCTCTTTTCTCTCTCTCTCTTTTTATTTGGTGGGCTTATTTGGCCTCTTTTTTATGGGCTTCTTTGGCCTCTTTTATTTTTATAAAGTCCGAAGTCTCATCCCGACTTGCGGGGGGATCATAGTCTTCATCATCCTTTCCTCACTTGGGACAATGCTCGAATAATGAAGATCATCACACTTTTATTAATTTACAACTCGAGAATTTCAACTCAACACTTAGAACAAAATATGGCTCTATATGAATGCCTTCGGCGGTGTACTGGGATATGCAATGAATCAAGAGTGACATGTATGAAAAATTATGAAGGTGGCCTAGCCACAAATACGATGTCAACTACATGATCATGCAATGAGAAATATGACAATGATGGAACGTGTCATAATAACGGAATGGTGGAAAGTTGCATGGCAATATATCTCGGAATGGCTATGGAAATGCCATAATAGGTAGGTATGGTGGCTGTTTTGAGGAAGGTAAATAATGGGTGCATGATACCGGCGAAATTTGCGCGGCATAATAGAGGCTAGCAAAGTGGAAGGGTGAGTGTGCGTATATCCATGGACTCACATTAGTCATAAAGAACTCATATACTTATTGCAAAAGTTTACTTAGCCCTCGAAGCAAAGTACTACTACGCATGCTCCTAGAGGGATTGATTGGTAGGAAAAGACCATCGCTCGTCCCCGACAGCCACTCATAAGGAAGACAATCAAAAGAGTACCTCATGCAACAAATTTCTCACACAACTTTTACCATACGTGCATGATACGGGACTTGCCAACTTCAACACAAGTATTTCTCAATTTCATAATTACCCACTAGCATGATTCTAACATTACCACCTTTATATCTCAAAACAATTATCAAGCATCAAATTGATCCTAGTGTTTAATGCACTTTCTATGATAGTTTTTATTATACACAACTTGGATGCTCATCATTCTAGGACCAAATTTATAACCATAGCAAATACCATGATGTTCTAAAAGAATCTCAAAATAATATAAGTGAAGTATGAGAGATCAACAATTTCTTCAAAATTAAGCCACCGCCGTGCTCTAAAAAATATAAGTGAAGCACTAGAGAAAAAACTATCTAGCTAAAAAGATATAAGTGAAGCACATAGAGTATTCTAATAAATTTTAATCAAGTGGGCTTCTCCAAAAGGTGTGTACAGCAAGGATGATTGTGGTAAACTAAAAAGCAAAGACTAATATCATACAAGATGCTCCAAGCAAAACACATATCATGTGGCAAATAAAAATATAGCTCCAAGTAAAGTTACCGATAAACGAAGACGAAAGAGGGGATGCCTTCTGGGGGCATCCCCAAGCTTAGGATTTTGGCTATTCTTGAATATCTTGGGGTGCCATGGGAATCCCCAAGCTTAGGCTCTTGCCACTCCTTATTCCATAGTCCATCAAATCTTTACCCAAAACTTGAAAACTTCACAATACAAAACTCAACAGGAAATCTCATAAGCTCCGTTAGTGAAAGAAAGAAAAACCACCACATAAGGTACTGTAATGAACTCATTCTTTATTTATATTGGTGTTAAACCTACTGTATTCCAAGTTCTCTATGGTTCATACCCTTACTTACTAGCCATAGATGCATCAAAATAAGCAAACAACACATGAAAGGCAGAATCTGTCAAAAACAGAACAGTCTGTAGCAATCTGTAACTTTCGAATACTTCTGGTACTCTAAAAGTCCTACAAAAATAGGACGTCCTGGGAAATTTGTCTATTGATCTACATCAAAAAGAATAAATGCAAAATCACGTTTCTGTGATTTATTGAATTATTTCTCGTGAGCGCAAAGTTTCTGTTTTTCAGCAGAATCAAATTAACTATCACCAAAGGTTATCCTATAGGTTCTACTTGGCACAAACACTAAATAAAACAAGAAAACACATCTAAACAGAAGGTAGATGCAAAATTTATTATTAAACATAAACACAAATAAAAAACACAAATAAAATTGGGTTGCCTCCCAACTAGCGCTATCGTTTAACGCCCCTAGCTAGGCATAAAAGCAAGGATAGATCTAAGTAGTGACATCTTTGGCACTCAATTCATAAGTAGCTCGCATGATAGATTCATAAGGTAATTTAACTTTCTTTCTTGGAAAGTTCTCCATGCTTTTACTTAATGGGAATTGGAATCTAATATTCCCTTCCTTCATATCAATAATCGCACCAATCGTTCTAACAAAAGGTCTACCAAGAATAATAGGGCATGAAAGATTGCAATCTATATCAAGAATGATAAAATCTACGGGCACCAAATTTCTATTTGCAACAATGAGAACATCGTTGATCCTTCCAATTGGATTTTTAATGGTGGAATCCGCAAGGTGCAAATTTAAAGAGCAATCATCAAGATCATTGAAACCTAGAATATCACATAAAGTTTTCGGAATAGTGGAAACACTAGCACCCAAATCACACAAAGCATAACACTCATGATCTTTAATTTTAATCTTTATAGTAGGTTCCCACTCATCATAAAGTTTTCTAGGTATAGAAACTTCCAAATTAAGTTGTTCACCAAAAGATTGCACCAAGACATCAACAATATGTTTCGTAAAAGCTTTATTTTGACTATAAGCATGAGGAGAATTGACAACGGATTGCAACAAGGAAATACAACTTTCTAAAGAACAATTATCATAATTAAATTCCTTGAAATTCAAGATAGTGGGTTCAATGTTATTTAAAGTCTTGACCTCTCCAATCCCACTTTTACCAAATTTAGCATCAAGATCTAAAAACTCTGAATCATTGGGACACCTTTTAACTAAAGTTGACTCATCTCGAGTCCCATCATTATTAAGATTAATATTGCAAAACAAAGATCTAATAGGGGACACATCAATAACTTTAAGATCTTCATCGTTATTTTCATGGAAACTAGAAGAACACACCTTTATAAAGCAATCTTTCTTAGCACGCAATCTAGCGGTTCTTTCTTTGCACTCGTCAATGGAACTTCTCATAGCTTTGAGAGACTCATTGATATCATGCTTAGGAGGTGTAGATATAAGTTTCAAAGAATCAACATCAAGCGAGAGTCTATCAACATTCCTAGCCAAATCATCAACTTTAAGCAATTTTTCTTCAAGCAAGGCATTAAAATTCTTTTGAGTGATCATAAATTATTTCACACTATTCTCAAAATCAGAGGGCAATTTATTAAAATTACCATAAGAATTATTGTAGGAATTTCCATAATTATTAGAGGAATTATTAGGGAACGGTCTAGGATTAAAGTTTCCTCTATAAGCATTGTTGCCAAAATTATTCCTACCAACAAAATTCACATCCATAGATTCATTATTATTCTCAATCAAGGTAGATAAAGGCATATCATTGGGATCAATAGAAGCACTCTTAGTAGCAAACAATCTCATAAGTTCATCCATCTTTCCACTCAAAACATTAATTTCTTCTATAGCATGCACTTTTTTACTAGTAGATCCTTCGGTCTGCCATTGAGAATAATTAGCCATAATATTATCAAGGAGTTTTGTAGCTTCTCCTACGGTGATTTCCATAAACGTGCCTCCCGCGGCCGAATCTAAAAGATTTCTAGAAGCAAAATTCAATCTGGCATAAATTTTTTGTATGATCATCCATAAATTCAAACCATGAGTAGGGCAATTGCCAATCATCAATTTCATTTTTCCCAAGATTGGGCAACATGATCATGATCAAGTTGTTTAAAATTCATAATATCATTCCTAAGAGTGATGATCTTAGCGGGAGGAAAATACTTAGAGATAAAAGCATCTTTGCACTTATTCCATGAATCAATACTATTCTTAGGCAAAGACGAAAACCAAACTTTAGCACGATCTCTAAGTGAAAACGGAAATAACTTCAATTTAACAATATCATTATATGTATCTTTCTTATTTTGCATCTCACACAAATCAACAAAGTTGTTTAGATGGGTAGCGGCATCTTCACTAGGAAGGCCGGAGAATTGATCTTTCATAACAAGATTCAGCAAAGCAGCATTGATTTCACAAGACTCAACATCATTAAGAGGAGAAATTGGAGTACTAAGGAAATCATTATTATTGGTATTGGAGAAATCACACAATTTGGTATTATCTTGCGCCATTGCAACAAGTAATCCAACACACAAACAAACAAAAAGGCAAGCGAAAGAGAGAGGAGATTGGGAAAGAGAGGGCGGCAAGGGTGAAGTGGGGGAGAGGAAAACGAGAGGCAAATAGCAAATAATGTAAATGCGAGGGAGATGAGTTTGTGATGGGTACTTGGTATGTCTTAACTTGAGCGAAGACCTCCCCGGCAACGGCGCCAAAAATCCTTCTTGCTACGTCTTGAGCTTGTGTTGGTTTTCCTTGAAGAGGAAAGGGTGATGCAACAATAGTAGCGTAAGTATTTCCCTCGGTTTTTGAGAACCAAGGTATCAATCCAGTAGGAGGCTCCTCACAAGTCCCACACACCTACACAAACAAACAAGAACTCGCAACCAATGCAATAAAGGGGTTGTCAATCCCTTCACGGCCACTTGCGAAAGTGAGATCTGATAGAGATAATATGATAAGATAAATATATTTTTGGTATTTTTATGATATAGATTGGAAAAGTAAAGATGCAAATAAAAGTAAATAGCAAACTTATATGATAAGAGATAGACCCAGGGGCCATAGGTTTCACTAGTGGCTTCTCTCAAGATAGCATAAGTATTACGGTGGGTGAAAAAATTACTGTTGAGCAATTGATAGAAAAGAGAATAATTATGATATTATCTAGGCACGATCATGTATATAGGCATCACGTCCGTGACAAGTAGACCAACTCCTGCCTGCATCTACTACTATTACTCCACACATCGACTGCTATCCAGCATGCATCTAGAGTATTAAGTTCATAAAGAACAGAGTAACGCATTAAGAAAGATGACATGATGTAGAGGGATAAACTCATGCAATATGATATAAACCCCATCTTTTTATCCTCGATGGCAACAATACAATACGTGCCTTGCTGCCCCTGCTGTCACTGGGAAAGGACACTGCAAGATTGAACCAAAGCTAAGAACTTCTCCATTGCAAGAAAGATCAATCTAGTAGGCCTATCCAAACTGATAATTCGAAAAGACTTGCAAAGATAACTTAATCACACATAAAAGAATTCAGAGGAGATTCAAATATTTCTCATAGATAAACTTGATCATAAACCCACAATTCATCGGATCTCGACAAACACATCGCAAAAAGAGTTACATCGACTAGATCTCCAAGAAGATCAAGGAGAACATGGTATTGATATCCAAAGAGAGAGAAGAAGCCATCTAGCTAATAACTATGGACCCGAAGGTCTGTGGTAAACTACTCACAACTCATCGGAGAGGTTGTGGTGTTGATGTATAAGCCCTCCATGGTCGATTCCCCCTCCGGCGGAGCGCCGGTGAAGGCTCCAAGATGGGATCTCGCAGATACAAAAGGTTATGGTGGTGGAAATAGTTTTTCGTGGTCGCCCTGATGTTTTCGGGGGACGTAGGTATATATAGGAGGAAGAAGTACGTCGGTGGATGCCCGTGGGGCCCACAAGACAGGGGGCACGCCCAGCAGGGGGGCGTCCTCCACCCTCGTGGCTTCCTTGATTGCTTCTTGACTTGCACTCCAAGTCCTCTGGATTGCGTTTGTTCCAAAAAGATCGCTCCCGAAGGTTTCATTCCGTTTGGACTCTGTTTGATATTCCTTTTCTTCGAAATACTGAAATAGGCAAAAAAACAATAATACGGGCTGGGCCTCCGGTTAGTAGGTTAGTCCCAAAATTGATATAAAAGTGTAAAATAAAGCCCATAAACATCAAAAACAGGTAATATAATAGCATGGAACAATCAAAAATTATATATACGTTGGAGACGTATCAACATCTCGTCTCTGCGTGCCTCGGTTATCTCTTTCCCGAGCCCGTTACTTATGCACTTTACTTTGTGATAGACATATTGTTTCTTGTCATATATCTTGCTATCACTTAGTTTTTTATCTTGCTTAGCATAAGTTGTTGGTGCACATAGGTGAGCCTAGTTGTTGTAGGTTTTGTGCTTGACAAATTAACTGCTAGGTTTATTCCGGATTTGTTCAAGCCTAAACCATAATTATTTTAAAGCGCATATTCACCCCCCCTCTAGGCGACATCCACTATCTTTCAATTGGTATCAGAGTCTCGTATCTCTTTATTAGGCTTTACCATCTAGAGAGTAAAGATGTCGACTAGGGGATTAGGATTCTTTGACACTCTTAGTTTTGATGGCACATATTTTGATGTTTGGGTAATTTGCATGCTTAATCTCTTTAGGGCCATGGACCCAAATTTTGAGCGAATTGTAGATATGGGTTTTTATCCTCCAAAGGATCCCCAAAGATTATCTTTAGAGGATGAGAAAAACTCTTATCTCAATGCTCAAGATTCTTATGTGCTTTTTGATGCTTTGAGCAATGTAGTTATATTTCAACTCATGTCGTTCCGGGATGCTCATGAGTTGTGGAGAAAGCTTCAAGATATATATGGTGTGTCCAAGATTTGTGGGGATGATTGTTCTCCCTCCACCTCCGGCTGTGTTGCCTTCTCAACTTCCTCTACTTCACCTACATGTGGATTGCCACAAGGTAATGCTAGGGTGAGTAGTATTGGTCATTGCAATGATGATAGTGTGCTTGTTCTTGGTGATCCTTCATTACTATCTTATTGCAATGGTCCTTCTTTGGACCTTAACACTTAGAGCACCTTACATGGTTCACATGCTTGTGTTGATAGTCCTTGCATATCATGTATAAATTGCTTGCTCAAATATCATGATGATATGATTGATATGTCTTGTTGCCATGATAAAAATGTATATATTTCCTCGAGTTGTTGTGCTAACAATGTAGAGGAAACTCAACACTCCATGGAACAAGATTTGGTCTTAAATGGTGCTTCAAGAGATCCTACATCATCATCTACTGCTTTTTTCCTTATGGCTAAGGCTTCAAAGGTATCTCCTACTTTGGACCCCAATATGTCTCTTGATGATGATGTTAATGTTAATGATGATGAGGATAATGATGAAGAGAATGATAATGTTGCTTCCTTAAAAATTAAGGGAGAAATTATTTTTAAAGCTCTTCATAAGAATAAAATTGCTCATTCCAACTTCATGGAAATCATGTCTATTGCCATTGAGGGCAAGAAATATGTTGAGGAGTTGGAATATCATCTCGAGGAGCATGAGGTCACCATTGAGAAAATGGAAAGTCATGAGTGTGATTACGCTAATGAGATTGTGGACCTCTCTCGAGCTCTTGAACTTGAAGAAACCACCAAGGAATGTCTTGAGGAGACTTTTTCTCTAGAATTATCTAGAGTGAAGGAATCTCATGATAGAGCACTTGAGGTGGCTAATGATTTTAAAACTAAAAATGCTAAGCTTGAAGTTGCTCATGCTAGACTCCTTGAGGATTTTGAGCACCTCGAAAATGGTTCAAGGGTCATCAAGGGTGAGCTCATCAAACTCACCGAGTCTCATGCGCAACTTGAAGCTTCTTATTTAAAAGAGCTTGCCAAGTTGTCCTCTCCTATTGTTGTTAATGATGATGCTTGTGCTTCTAACTCTATTACTTGTGAAGCATCCATTTTGAAGGAGAATGTTGAGCTACGGGCTCAACTTGAGTTGCTATCTAGCAATTATGGGAAATTGGAAGAAAGTCATGAAAAGCTCTCAAGCTCTCATGATGATCTTCTAGTATCCCATAATGTTCTAGAGATAGCTCATGAGGCCATGATTGGTAAGGTCACATCTAGTGAGCCTCATGTGGATACTAGCACTACTACAAGTCAAAATGCTATATTACCATGTGCTAGTCCTTGTAATTCATCTACTCACAATATTGGTACATCTTGTGATGAATTACTTTCCTTGCATTGTTGCTCTAATGATGAAGCTTATACTTCCTCTAGTACTTTTGTTGATACTAACCATGTAGAGGAAATCAAATAGCTCAAGGTCGAAGTCACTTCCTTGAAGATTGACTTGCAAAAGTGTCATGAAGGGAAGTCCACACTCAAAAATATCTTGAGTGTGCAAAAATCCCCCAATGACAAAGGTGGACTTGTATTCAACTCCAATAAGAAGAAGAATTCGAAGAGAAACAAGAAGAAGGGCCAAGAACAACTCAAGAATTCGGCCAAGATTATTTGCTTCAAGTGCAAAATTGAAGGGCATCATGTTAGATCTTGCCCATTTAAGAAGAAGGCCATTAGTTACAAGCAACAAGGGAAGAGGCCACAATTTTAATCTCATGCTCAACCTCAAGTTGAAGAAAGGCCACTTCCCAAGAAGACTCAAGTTAATGCTTCTCTTGTTGAGAAATCAAGTGAGAAGAAAGTGAAGAGTAGACGTTGCTACTTATGTCGTGAGAAAGGTCACGTCGTTTCTTCATGCACTAGTGGTAACTTATCCAACCCGATTATTATTGATGATATCTATTCTCTTGGGAAGGATAAGGTTGGCAATGTGTTTGCCAAGTTTGTTGGTACTCAAAGTGGTGTCAAGAAAAGAACCATTTGGGCAACCAAGCCTATTGTGACTTACCTCTTAGGACCCAACTTGGTTGGGGACCACCAAGCTCAATCTTGATCAATAGGTGTTGTTGGAGGGCATTGGAGACTTGGCTACATTATGAAGAATTAAGGGGACTTCATCATTCTTATTGTCTCAAGCCAAGTCAATTGGATAATCAAGTTTCTATCTTATATCCAATGTGCCTCCTTACGGTAACTTGTACTTAAATTGTTTACATTGAAAGTTACTTGCCCCTTTGCATGTGTTTGTATATGTTGTGCTTCCAAATTTCTTATCTTGAGCAATCAAGTATGTGTGTGTTGGTTTGCACATCATGTACGTGTGTGTCATGCGTTGAGCCTTTATGCTTCTTATTTGTATCCTAGTTGTCTTGTGTGAGAGATTAATGGACCATCCCATTTTGGGGGAGTGATGTGCTTTGTGCACCTAACAATCCTATAAATGTGTGTACATGAGCAATACCATCTATTATTGATATTACAAGATTATCTAGTCGCTACGTGGTATATCTCTCATGAGAAATTCAAATTTTGAAAAGTCCATTGATTATCTCTCATTGGATCCTCTTATGCCTCTTGTTAAGTTTTCTTTGGTATCACATTATGGGGAAGTAATATGCTATGTGCATATTACAAGCCTAGAAAATGTGTACATTTGAGATATTGTCACTTAGAGTTGATATTATTAATTATATTATTATTAGGTGACATGTTAGCTCTACAAGTTGCAATTTGCTTGTGTTTGTTGTGAAGATGATGTTGGATATGCTTGTTATCTACCACCGGGGATTATTTCCAAATACTTCTTGTCTTTTGACAATTGGTAGTCACTTATGTGTGGTAGAATTTATTGATCATCTTTACATTGCCTTTTGTTTTTTTGCCTTATCTCTTGCCAAGGATTATGTCAACTCCCTTTGCCTTCCATACCACTTGTGGATCTTGTTAATTTCTTGTTCTTGTCTAGTGTTTTCTAGATATAGTGAAAGTGGTGATCCCACCTTGTGCATTTTGTATTCAAATGCAAATTCTCTATAGTGCACAACTCGTGGGGGAGCTATCCTATTTTCTTTAGAACACTCTTCTTGTGATCCTTATCAAGTGTGTTTTGGTGGAAGACAAGCCATTTCTTTTTGATACTTTGTGCCATCATGAAAATTTGTAGAGGGCATGGTTTTTTGGAACCACCCTCTCTTTAGGGAGTTCGATATCCTTATTTTTACGTGTTTCAATGGATATCTCGATTCTTGATGTATCTTTAATGATATATTCCAAGTGACGATTTCTCCATTTGGTATACTTTTTCACTTGGCATTTCTTTTTCATTTGGTATCCGTTCTTGAAAGTTTTGAGCATGCATATTTACTTGATGTATTTTCTTGGGCATTCTTTCTTTCTTTGACCCAATATATAAGGGAAACTCCACCTAGTCTCAATTTGGATGAGATGTGCATGAAATTCATTTTCATATATCTATATGCACATATTTATGTGGAGTTTGTCCTATGTATTGGTGTTTCTAACTATTTGGTCCCAATGAGTTTGGGTACGGTTTAGTTTGTGTTGTTCTTCTAGAAACATTTGGAGATGCATTGGATTCTCAGCTCACTCACAAGGAAGGTGTTGTCACCATGTGCTTATTGGAGTCAAGCTAGGATGATCTATGAACTACTATCTACCTTCATGCACACATTTCTTGCATCAACCTTGTGTAGGTTGCATCATGGCATGTATTTCGTTCTTTCTTGTGATACTTGTTTCTTTTCTCAAAGCATCCCAACAATGATCTCTTGTTGCTAGTTGTGATGTCTTAGATGCTCGTGTGGTTGGAACTCATTTATATATAATAAGACCATATCTAGCCATGTGTTATGCCTTCAAGCAAATATATTATTGGTATATTTATGACTTCCATGTGGATATATTATTCCTTCATTTTTTAACTATTTCGTGTGTGCATCCTTCTTTGTGGATTGATATCATCATTATCTTCATCCACCTAGAATCTTATACACTTGAGAGAAGTTACATCTGTAGTTGATATCCTTATTCTTTCACGTCCACCTTTCCTTGGTGGTTATGTGAAATGATTTATCTTGAGTGCGGATCTTATATCTTGGTGCATTTTGATGCACTCTTGTGTGGTGAACATTATTTTCCTCGTGCTTGTCTTTACGAGGCTTTTGCCATCTTAATTGGTATCCCTCGTCTTGATAAGGCTTTCTTTTTCTTTCTTCACCATGGGTTGTCACAAGTGTTGGTTATTCATTTTGCGTTTTTAGTGTGCTTGTGAACCCATTTGCTTGTTTTGTGTGTGTGGGAAGGACATGTCTTTCACCTTGTATCTCATTTATCCAAGACTATGTTGATGCTTAATGCTCATCCTTATATTAGTCTTCTCAAGAGCTTTGCCATGGCTCACACACATCTTTTTGGTTGAGCCTATTCTTAAGTTGCCTCTTTTACATGTTGTTCGACCATGTGTTTGTTGCAAGTGCTAGGCTTTGTTTACTATGTGCTCACTTGCACTTGTTGTAAGTTCTGTTGATTTTGGGGGAGCTATGATCCTATTTTGTGCACTTTGTATTCAAATACAAAAATTCTTGGGATAATTAGATTTATGCCCCTAGTTGTGTCCCACTCGTCTATTTTACCCCTAATTCCCAAAAGTCACCGGTTCTGTCCAAGTCACTTTGCTCCTCTTATGCTTTTGCCCTTTGACCGTTTGCCTGTCAATTTGAAACTTCATAACTAATTCATACTAAATAAGAAAAATGCAAATAAGATACCAAAATGTTCATAAAAACATCACCTATATGTCGGTCTCATTTGCATTCATGAAAAAAGTGTTGGAAAGTGCACGTTTGAGTTTTAGCTCTTTTGATACCACCATGAATAGTAAACTCTAAAAAAAATAAAAAAAATATGGTGGCAAAGAACGACAAATGTTCTAAGTGCTTGCCAAGTTTCATTAGGGAACGACTTTCATGGAAGTCGTGGCAAAAAAATAATCTATTTTGGAGTGTTGATTGTTTTTTTTTTGCCGCGGCACCCATGAATGCTATTCCCTGATGAAACTTGGCAGGCACTTAAACATTTGTCATTCTTTGCCACCAATTTTTTTGAATTTTTTTGAACTTTTTTTGATTTTACTATTCATGGTGGTAGCATAAGAGCTAAAACTCGGATGGGCACTTTCCAACACTTTTTTCATGAATGCAGATGACACTGACATATAGGTGATGTTTTTCTGAACATTTTGGTATCTTATTTGCATTTTTCTGATTTAGTATGAATTAGTTATGAAGTTTTCAAACTGACAGTCAAACGGTCAAAGGGCAAAAGCATAAGAGGAGCAAAGTGACTTGGATAGAACCGGTGACTTTTGGGAATTAGGGTAAAACAGACAAGTGGGACACAACTAGGGGCATAAATCTAATTATCCCAAAATTCTTATGTGTGCACAAATCATGGGGAGCTTCTCTAGTTTCTTTAGGACACTCCTTTGCTCATATCATAATATCCTTTATTCATGTGGCTCGTAGGATCTTTGGTCTAGTTGGTTCAATTGATATCCTTTGATTGCTTGCTTTAATTGGTTTCTTTTGATTCCTTGATTGCGTGTGTCTCTCTTTGTTATGTCCTTGTGGCATATCATTCTTTAGCAATTTTTGTGCCTCAATATAGTTTGTATTCCTCCAAGTATTTACCTTTGGATATGTCTATGGCATTCCACTATCTTGTTGAGAAATACACAATTTATGGAGGAACACGTTTTATATTGGCCTTCTAAGCTTTTTGTCCATTTTGGCAATCGATGCCAATGGGGGAGAAGTTTCAGAGAGTTTTGTGGAGAAGGTTTTTAGAGTTTTCTCCTTGCTTTGGTTTTGTTCCTAAGCATTTGCATCTCATTCTCCTGCATCATTGGTTGTTGCATTGCATGGTGATGCATAATTCCTTATATAAACTCTCTTGAAAGTGATTGTCATCAATTACCAAAATGGGGGAGATTGAAAGGACATGCGGTGTGCCCCCATGTGTGGTTTTGGTAATTGATGACATTCTCTATGGACTAGTGGTTTCATTGAGTTATATTTGAAGGATTTGTCCATTGGCATTTCTTGAAGTACATTTGTTGGTTTCAAGGAGTTTATGAGTTGACCAAGGTGTTATTAAGGAATTATCCAAAGATTGGTCATGTGATTATTGAGCTTATTGCAAGCATGTCTTGAAGAAGAAGATTGTGTGATCATTCACGTTTACCTTCAAGACATCATCCAAATGAAGAGAGTTGGAAAGAGTCAAGGTTAATCAATACTAAGTACAGAGAGTGATTCAAGTTGATCATCACATAAAGCATAGAAGATACACCGAGTGGGATCAAGTGATCTCACGGTTTGGTAAGCATTGTCCATTGTGCTTTTGTGTACTAACCCATGGTCTTTGTGAGAGTTCTATGTGGGGTTAGGTTTTCTTCCCTGGGCTTGCGTCAAGAGGAAGATCACATACAACCCATGGAGGATGACATCAAATCAAGGTTGTGTTGTGCAAGTTCAAGTGGAGCATCACGAAGAAATCATGTTTGTAGCTTGTCGTCCATTATGGTATCAATGGACTTGTGAAGATGTGCCAAAGAGTTGCTCACCGATAGTGGAGTATGGGGGAGCAATCAACTAGTCTTCATCGAGCGAACGCAATCAAGAAATGTGGTCCAACTTGAGGGAGTAAAGATCGTCATCATCTAGCTCAAGTGGACTTCATGCAAGGAAAAAGTTTGCCCTTGATAGGTTTTATATTTTACCAGTATCATGGTGATAGTTTGGAGACCGGGTTATTGGATCGATAGCTGTACTATTATGGGGGGCTCTCAAGTGAGTAGCTTGATTGTATCATTCGTCGAGAGCTCAAACAATTGCATCCTTGCATCATCTTTATTGATTCTTATTTGTATTTTCCTTTGGGGTTTTAGAGCTTGTGGTTATCTTCGTGACAAGCTCTAGTACTTCAAAAACGGATTTCATATGCCTCTTCTATTGCGTTTTCGGTGTTGGAGGTTTTACCGGTCTTATTCAAGGAAGGATTATCACCATTTTGTCTTGGGCCTTTTCTAATTTCATTATTATTGTTATTTCTATCAATATTGTGTTATCCCTTGTCTCTAGCTTTCCAACAAACTTGGTTTCATCAAATTCGGAGTCAGGTTGCAGAAGTTGTGGCAGTTTTGGTGTTCTGAAAAGGCTGAAGCTGTACTATCGCGGACAAGAGCGGATGTAATTTTTTACTACCTCTCCAGAGCGGTACTACCGCGACTACTACAGCGGTAGTACCGCTCCGGACCAAAATCTCGCTTTAGGTCCAGTGGTGGTAGGCATGGATGTATTTTTTTAGTATCGCTCGCAAGCAGTAGTACCGCTACCCTTTGCGGTATTACCGCTATCCCTAGCGGTAATACTGTGAGGACGAGCGGTAGTACCGCTCCGGCGGTTCTACTGGCCTTTTTCCTCCTCGCTATTTTTTTCAAAGGGCTTCTGCCACCCTAACGGTAGTACCACTCCTTGGAGCGGTAGTACCGCTCTATGCGGGCTGTGAGGATAACAGTTGGATTTTTTCCCCACCTATAAAAGGGGGTCTTCTTCCCCAATGGACCTTATCTCTTGAGCTCGTGTTCTTCCCCCGTTGTTGACCTTCTTCGAGCTTGCTAACTCTTAATCCCTGCAATGATTCTTGCTAGTTCTTGAGGGAAAAGAGAGAGGAGATCTAGATCCATGTTTTCACCAATCACTTTCTCCACTAAGTAAGGGGAACCCCTTGGATCTAGATCTTGGAGTTCTTCGTGTTCTTCTTTCGTTCTTCCTCTCATTTTCCTCCCTACCATTAGTTGCTTTGGTGGGATTTGGGAGAGAAGAACTTTGGCACTCTGTGTACCCTTGTCATTGCATTTGGTGCATCGATTTGAGTTCTCCACAGTGATATGTGGAAGTGAAATTTGAGAAGCTTATTACTCTTGGGTGTTTGGGTGCCATAGAGCTTGTTCCTCTTGGGTGCCATGGCGCCCTAGACGGTTGGTGTTGTTCCAAGCTCAATCATTGTGGTGTAAAGCTCCGGGCAAGCATCGGGGTCTCCAATTAGGTTGTGGATATTGCCCCGAGCAATTTGACGGGTAGCGGTGCCCGCCCCCAAGGGTTGCCGTTCGGTGACCGCCCCCAAGGGTTGCCATTTGTATGGGTTTGATGACCGCCCTCAAGGGTCTCTTAGTGGAATCACGACATCTTGCATTGTGCGAGGGCGTGAGGAGATTACGGTGGCCCTAGTGGCTTCTTGGGGAGCATTGTGCCTCCACACCGCTCCAAACGGAGATTAGCATCCGCAAGGGTGTGAACTTCGGGATACATCATCGTCTCTGCGTGCCTCGGTTCTCTCTTACCCGAGCCCGTTACCTATGCACTTTACTTTGTGATAGCCATATTATTTCTTGTCATATATCTTGCTATCACTTAGTTTTTTATCTTGCTTAGCATAAGTTGTTGGTGCACATAGGTGAGCCTAGTTGTTGTAGGTTTGGTGCTTGACAAATTAACTGCTAGGTTTATTCCGCATTTGTTCAAGCCTAAACCGTAATTATTTTAAAGCGCCTATTCACCCCCCCCCCTCTAGGCGACATCCACGATCTTTCAGTGATCCCGTTCATCAAATGACAACACATGTCTATGGTCGGTAACATAACCATCTTTGATTAACGAGCTAGTCAAGTAGAGGCATACTAGGGACACTTTGTTTTGTCTATGTATTCACACATGTACTAACTTTCCGGTTAATACAATTCTAGCATGAATAATAAGCATTTATCATGATATAACGAAATATAAATAACCACGTTATTATTGCCTCTAGGGCATATTTCCTTCAGTTTCCCACTTGCACTAGAGTCAATAATCTAGATTACATAGTAATGATTCTAACACCCATGGAGTCTTGGTGCTGATCAAGTTTTGCTCGTGGAAGAGGCTTAGTCAACGGGTCTGCAACATTGAGATCCGTATGTATCTTGCAAATCTCTATGTATCCCTCCTTGGCTTGATCGCGGATGGAGTTGAAGTGTCTCTTGATGTGTTTTGTTCTCTTGTGAAATCTAGATTCCTTTGCCAAGGCAATTGCTCCAGTATTGTCACAAAAGATTTTTCATTGGACCCGATACACTAGGTATTACACCTAGATTGGATATGAACTCGTTCATCCAGACTCCTTCATTTGCTGCTTCCGAAGCAGCTATGTACTCCGCCTCACACATAGATCCCGCCATGATGCTCTCTGCTTGGAACTGCACCAACTGACAGCTCCACCATTCAATATGAATATGTATCCGGTTTGTGACTTAGAGTCATTCGGATCAATGTCAAAGATGGCATCGATGTAACCATTTACGACATCTCTTTGTCACCTCCATAAACGAGAAACATATCCTTAGTCCTTTTCAGGTATTTTAGGATGTTCTTGACCGGTGTCCAGTGATCCACTCCTGGATTACTTTGCTACCTCCCTGCTAAACTTATAGCAAGGCACTTCCATTTTCTCTCTATCTTCTGAAGTGGTCGGGCATAGGGAATCACTTTCATTTTCTCTCTATCTTCTGAAGTGGTCGGGCATTGAGTCTCACTCAACTTCCGACCTTATAACACTGGCAAGAACCCTTTCTTTGACTGATCCATTTTGAACTTCTTCAAAACTTTATCAAGGTATGTGATTTTTGAAAGTCCAATTAAGTGTCTTGATCTATCTCTATAGATCTTGATGCCCAATATATAAGCAGCTTCATCGAGGTCTTTCACTGAAAAATTCTTATTCAAGTATACTTTTATGCTATCCAGAAATTCTGTATTATTTCCAATCAACAATATGTCATCCACATATAATATTAGAAATGCTACAGAGCTCCCACTAACTTTCTTGAAAATACATGCTTCTCCAAAAGTCTGTATAAAACCATTGCTTTGATCACATTATCAAAGCATATATTCCAACTCCGAGAGGCTTGCACACGTCCATAAACGGATCGCTGGAGCTTGCACACTTTGTTAGCACCTTTTGGATCAGCAAAACCTTTTGGTTGCATCATATACAACTCTTCTTTAAGAAATCCATTAAGGAATGCAGTTTTGACATCCATTTGCCAAATTTCATAATCATAAAACGTGGCAATTGCTAACATGATTCGAAGAAACCTAACCATCGCTATGGGTGAGAAGGTCTCATCATAGTCAACTCCTTGAACTTGTCGAAAACCTTTCGCAACAAGTCGAGCTTTGTAGACACTAACATTACCATCAGCGTTAGTCTTCTTCTTGAAGATCCATTTATTTTCTATGGCTTGTCGATCATCGGGCAAGTCCACCAAAGTCCACACTTTGTTCTCATACATGGATCCCATCTCAGAATTCATGGCCTCAAGCCATTTCGCGGAATCTGGGCTCATCATCGCTTCGTCATAGTTCGTAGGTTCATCATGGTCTAGTAACATGACTTCCAGAATAGGATTACCATACCACTCTTGTGCAGACCGTACTCTGGTTGACCTACGAGGTTCGGAAGTAACTTGATATGAAGTTTCATGATCATCATCATTAGCTTCTTCTCTAATTGGTGTAGGAATCACTGGAACTGATTTCTGTGATGAACTACATTCCAATTCGGGAGAAAGTACAATTACGTCAGCAAGTTCTACTTTCCTCCCCCTCACTTCTTTCGAGAGAAACTCCTTCTCTAGAAAGGATCCATTCTTAGCAACGAATATCTTACCTTCGGATCTCTGATAGAAGGTGTACCCCAACAGTTTCTTTTGCGTATCCTATGAAACCACATTTCTTTGATTTGGGTTCGAGCTTATCAGGTTGAAGCTTTTTCACATAAGCATCGCAGCCCCAAACTTTAAGAAATGACAACTTACGTTTCTTGCCAAACCATAGTTCATATGGTGTCGTCTCAAAGGATTTAGATGGTGCCCTATTTAACATGAATGCAACCGTCTCTAAAGCATAACCCCAAAACGATAGCGGTAAATCAGTAAGAGATATCATAGATCGCACCATATCTAATAAAGTACGGTTACGATGTTCAGGCACACCATTACGATGTGGTGTTCTAGGTGGCATGAGTTGCGAAACTATTCCACATTGTTTCAAATGAAGACCAAACTCGTAACTCAAATATTCGCCTTCGCGATCAGATCGTGGAAACTTTATTTTCTAGCTATGATGATTTTCCACTTCACTCTGAAATTCGTTGAACTTTTCAAATGTTTCAGACTTATTTTTCATTAAGTAGATATACCCATATCTTCTCAAATCATCTGTGAAGGTCAGAAAACAACGATACCCTCCGCGAGCCTCAACACTCATCGGACCGCATACATCGGTATGTATTATTTCCAATAAGTCGGTGGATCATTCCATTGTTTCGGAGAACGGAGCCTTAGTCATCTTGCCCATGACGCATGGTTCGCAAGCATCAAGTGATTCCAAAAGCCAATCAGCATGGAGTTTCTTCATGCCCTTTACACCAATATGACCTAAATGGCAGTGCCACAAATAAGTTGCACTATCATTACTAACTTTGCATCTTTTGGCTTCAATATTATGAACATGTGTATCACCATGATCGAGATTCAACAAAAATAGACCACTCATCAAGGGTGCATGACCATAAAAGATATTACTCATATAAATAGAGACTTGGGTTTCGTCCCGGGAGTAGCAACTTTCTTGCTATTCTTCTTGAAGTTCCCCTTCTTCCCTTTGCCCTTTTTCTTGCAACTAGTGGTCTTGTTAACCATCAACACTTGATGCTCCTTCTTGATTTCTACCTCCGCAGCCTTAACCATTGCTAAGAGCTCGGGAATTGTCTTTTCCATCCCTTGCATATTATAGTTCATCACGAAGCCTTTATAGCTTGGTGGCAGTGATTGAAGAACTCTGTCAATGACACTACCATCAGGAAGATTAACTCCCAGCTGAGTCAAGTGGTTATGGTACCCAGACATTCTAAGTATGTGTTCACTGACAGAACTATTCTCCTCCATCTTGCAACTATAGAACTTGTTGGAGACTTCATATCTCTCAACTCGGGCATTTGCTTGAAATATTAACTTCAACTCTTGGAACATCTCATACACTCCATGACGTTCAAAACGTCTTTGAAGTCTCGATTCTAAGCCATTAAGCACGACACACTGAACTATCGAGTAGTCATCAGATCAAGCTTGCCAGACGTTCATAACATCAGCATCTGCTCCTACAGCACGCCTTGCACCTAGCGGTGCTTCTAGGATGCAATTCTACTGTGCAGCAATGAGGATCATCCTCAAGTTACAGACCCAGTCCGTGTAGTTGCTAACATCATCTTTCAACTTAGCTTTCTCTAGGAACGCATTGAAATTCAAGGGAACAGTAGCACGGGCCATTGATCTACAACAACATAGATATGCAAAAAGTATCAGGACTAAGTTCATGATAAACTAAAGTTCAATTAATCATATTACTAAGAACTCCCACTTAGATAGACATCCCTCTAGTCATCTAAATGATCACGTCATCCATATCAACTAAACCATGCCCGATCATCACGTGAGATCGACTAGTTTTCAATGGTGAACATGTCTATGCTGATCATATCTACTATATGATTCACGTTCGACCTTTCGATCTCAGTGTTCCGACACCATATCTGCATATGCTAGGCTCGTCAAGTTTAACCCGAGCATTCTGCATGTGCAAAACTGGCTTGCACTCGTTGTATGTGAACGTAGAGCTTATCACACCTGATCATCACGTGGTGTCTCGGCACGACGAACTGTAGCAACGGTGCATACTCAGGGAAAACACTTGTACATTGAAATTTAGTCAGGGATCATCTTATAATGCTACCGCCGTACTAAGCAAAATAATATGCATAAAAGATAAACATCACATGCAATCAAAATATGTGACATGATATGGCCATCATCATCTTGTGCCTTTGATCTCCATCTGCAAAGCACCATCATGATATCCTTGATCTCCATCGCAGCTTCGTTGTCATCTCACCAACTATTGCTTCGACGACTATCACTACCGCTTAGTGATAAAGTAAAGCAATTACTTGGCGATTGCATTTCATACAACAAAGCGACAACCATATGGCTCCTGCCAGTTGCCGATAACTTGTTACAAAACATGATCACCTCATACAACAATATATATCACATCATGTCTTGACCATATCACATCACAACATGCCCTACAAAAACAAGTTAGACGTCCTCTACTTTGTTGTTGCAATTTTTACGTGGCTACTACGATCTTCTAGCAATAACCGTTCTTACCTACGCATCAAAACCACAATGATTTTTCATCAAGTGTGTTGTTTTAACCTTCAACAAGGACCAGCTGTAGTCAAACTCGATTACACTAAAGTGGGAGAAATAGACACCCGCCAGCCACCTGTGTGAAAAGCACGACGGTAGAACCGGTCTCATGAACGTGGTCATGAAATGTTGGTCCGGGCTGCTTCATCCAACAATACCGCCGAATCAAAGTAAGACGTTGGTGGTAAGAAGTATGACTATTATCGCCCACAACTCTTTGTGTTCTACTCATGCATATCATCTACGCATAGACCTGGCTCGGATGCCACTATTGGGGAACGTAGCATGCAATTTCAAAAAAAATCCTACGATCACGCAAGATCTATCTAGGAGATGCATAGCAGTGAGAGGGGGAGATTGTGTCCATGTACCCTTGTAGACCGAAAGTGGAAGCATTACGTTAACCTGGTTGATGTATTTGAACGTCTTCACGATCCAACCAATCTAGCACCGAACGTACGGCACCTCCGAGTTCAACACATGTTCTGATCGATGACGTCCCTCGAACTCTTGATTCAGCAGAGGGTTGAGGGAGAGTTTCGTCAGCACGACGGCGTGATGACGGTGTTGATGATGTGATCCGTGCAGGGCTTCCCCTAAGCACTACGATGATACTATCGGAGGACTAAATGGTGGAGGAGGGCACCGCACACGGCTAAGACAATGTTGTGCCTTTGGGGTGCACCCTGTCCCCGTATATAAAGGAGGGAGGAGGAGGCCGGCCACCAGGGGCGCGCCATGGAGGAGGGGAGTCCTACTAGGACTCCAC
>NC_041387.1:499382224-499409471 GCF_002162155.2 Triticum dicoccoides
TCCGGTACTCCGAAACTCATCCGGAACTTCCTGAAACCATTCCGGTGTCCTAATGTAACCTTGCAATATATCAATATTTACCTCTCGACCATTTCTAGACTCCTTGTCATTTCTATGATCTCATTTGGGACTCCGAACAAACTTCGGTCACCAAAACACATAACTCATAATACAAATCGTCATCGAACGTTAAGTGTGCAGGCCCTACGGGTTCGAGAAATATGTAGACATGATCGAGACACAACTCCGATAAATAACCAATAGCGGAACTTGCATGCTCATATTGGTTCCTACATATTCTACGAAGATTGTCGTAGTACTGGGCCACGGGTAGGCTAACCCAAGCCCCAAGACGTTTCAAGACATCGGGGCAGGCCGCGCCCCTTAGGCCGAGTCCCAGGAGCGACTCCAAGATATGTCGAGTACCAGGCGGCGACTCCCAGATAAGCCGACTCCAAGCTGGCGACTTCCAGGAAAGCCAACTGTGGAGACTCGGCCCAAGACTCCTCCCTTATCCCAAAGTACGACACAGGGTGCGGGTACAGCATGGCCGTCTCCCTCCCTGCTTGCGAAGGGCCGGCATGGCTACAGTATGCCGTACCGCTGGAAGATCTCCTGCGAGATACGGCCCTGTTGCCATGCCTGCCCTCACCTCAGCCACAGTAAGCAGTGCACTGTGCCCACGACGCCGGCCCGTACGACCCGAAGGCGGCGGGGCCGCCTGTCAGTGGGAGGGCCGAAGCCGGCCTGGGCAACTCGAAGACGGGCCCGTGGGAGTCGGCCTCCCTGGAGTCGGCCGACTCCTCCCGGGCCCCACAAGCCATTAACCAGATAAGATGGGGAATGGCGACAGTGGTCGCCCGATAGACGGCGGCACTGTTGCCACGACCCGATAACTGAGCCTGCGTCATCAGGAGTGCCGCTACAGTATCAAGCGTGTCCGCGGGACCCGCCAGTCGGTGGGTCCTAGAAGCCGGCAGGAAGGACGGCGGCCTGAGAGACAAACGGCTGGGACCCGCGCCCAGCCGGATTACTATTGTACCCCCGGGGGGTAGGCCTATATAAACCCCCCGGGGCACCCATGCAAAGGGTTCGAACCTAGAGAGGAAGATAGACCAGATAGCCCAGGGAGGAGAGAGCTAGCCTTGCCCTCTTCTACCTCCCGAAACAGCTCCAGGAGCACGATTGTAGTTACTTTGCTTTAGTGATCATGCGGAGACCCCGCAGAGCAGCAGTAGGGGAGTTATCTCCTAGGAGAGCCCTAAAGCTGGGTAAGTTCCGCCGGCGTGCATGTCTTCGCCACATCCCACTTTCAGGCACCGGCGACGTTCTACTCGCTCCCACCATGATAAGCCATCCTTTGGCATATGTCGTACCCAACCCCCGACAAAGATCTTTATCGGTTAAACCGCACAACAACATATGTTGTTCCCTTTGTCATCGGTACATTACTTGCCCGAGATTCGGTTGTCAGTATCTTCATACCTAGTTCAATCTCATTAGCGGCAAGTCTCTTTACTCATTACGTAATGCATCATCTGTAACTAACTCATTAGTCACATTGCTTGCAAGGCTTATAGTGATGTGCATTACCGAGAGGACCCAGAGATACCTCTCTGATACACTGAGTGACAAATCCTAATCTCGATCTTTGCCAACCCAATAAACACCTTCGGAGACACCTGTAGAGCATCTTTATAATAACCCAGTTACATTGTGACGTTTGATAGCACACAAAGTGTTCCTACGGTATTCGGGAGTTGCATAATCTCATAGTCAGAGGAACATGTATAAGTTATGAAAAAAGCAATAGCAATATAACTTAACGATCATTATGCTAAGCTAACAGATGGGTCTTGTCCATCACATCATTCTCTAATGATGTGATGCCGTTCATCAAAGGACAACACATGTATTTGGTCAGGAAACATAACCATCTTTGATTAACGAGCTAGTCAAGTAGAGGCATACTAGGGACACTTTGTTTTGTCTATGTATTTACACATGTACTAAGTTTTTGGTTAATACAATTCTAGCATGAATAATAAACATTTATCATGATACAAGGAAATATAAATAACCACTTTATTATTGCCTCTAGGGCATATTTCCTTCAGTAACACCCCTTCTCCCCGTTGTAATCTCTACTTAAACATGGTGCTCAACACTATATATTATTTCCCAATGGTATGTGGTTACCCTATGATGTTTGAGTAGATTCGTTTTGTCCTGTGGGTTAATCGTGATCTTGATTGGAAAGATTTTATATTTTATTTAGGGTGTTGTCCTATGGTGCCCTCCATCTCGCGCAAACAAGAGGTGTCCCCACTGTAGGGTGTTGCAATATGTTCATGATTCGCTTATTATCGGTTGCCGGAGTGACAGAAACCTGAACACGGATAAGTGGGTTGGTGCGTATGGGAGTAAATAGGACTTGATACTTAATGCTATGGTTGGGTTACGACCTTAATGATCTTTAGTAGTTGGGGATGCTTGCTAGAGTTCCAATCAGAAGTGCATATGATCCAAGTAGAGAAACTATGTTAGCTCATGCCTCTCCCTCATATAAAATTGCAAGAATGATTACCGGTCTAGTTATAGATTGCCTAGGGACAAATGACTTTCTTGCTGACAAAAGCTATCCAATTTTATTACCTTGCAATTTATTCATAGTTTTATTCTTGCAAAGTACTCGTAGGTTTGTTCTTGCAAAATAGTTTCATGCTTGTTTTAGGTAAAGCAAACGTCAAGTGTGCGTAGAGTTGTATTGGTGGTCGATAGAACTTGAGGGAATATGTGTTGTGCCTTTAGCTCCTCGTTGGGTTCAACACTCTTATTTATCAAAGAAGGCTACAAACGATCCCCTATACTTGTGGGTTATCAAGACCTTTTTCAAGCGCCGTTGCCGGGGAGCAATAGTGTGGGGTGAATATTCTTGTGTGTGTGCTTGTTTGCTTTATCACGAAGTAGTTTTTATTTCATGTTCTAAGTTGTTCTCTATCTTTAGTTATGAATATGGAACACGAAACACCAAAAAAAATAGTTGTACTTGCTACTCATGGAGATGGGGAATCTCCTAAAACCCTCGATACTGGTTATGTGAAAAATATTAAACACTACTTTGACAATCCTGAGAAAACCCCATTCAACTTGATAATGGGAGTAACGTTGGATCAACGTGAATAGTTTAAGGATTATCGCTTGACAAAAAGGAAAGCTTTTATGGGATCAAATTGAAATGCTGCAATGGTATGCTTGGAATTTATGCTTGAGATATGATTATACTTGTTGCTCTAGGATGAAGGCTCGAAACCTTCCCTTTTCATGTGAATTTAGTGATAATGAAACCTTGGCTTCTTATGCTAATGGTAAATATGATTACTATGATGTGGAACGAATAGAAGAATTTGTTGCTTTTAAGGGTGCTTATGAAATTAAATCTCTGTTTGAACAATATGAAGATTATGATGATTCTGTTTATAATCCTAAATTTTTTGCCATCCTTCAATATTGCTATGAAAATTATAAATAGAATGACAATATTGATGTGTTTATTGAGAAAGTCTCCGTTGTCCAAGAAGAGACTAATATTTTGCAGGAAACTATGGAGGAAGAAATTGATGAAACTATGAGCTCATTGGATGAAAAAGATGATGCGGAGAGTGAGGAACAAAAGGAGGAAGAGTGGATTAGCTACCCGTGCCCACATTCTAATGAGAGTAACTCTTCAACTCATACATTATTTAATTTCCCTTCATGCTTACCTAAGGATGAATGATATGATAATTGCTATGAATTATTCTTATTGATATGAACTTGCTATAGTTCCTTATGTTAAGAATGAAATTGTTGCTATTGCACCCATACATGATAGTCCTATTATGTTTTTGAATTCTCCAAACTACACTATATCGGAGAAGTTTGCTCTTATTAAGGATTATATTGATGGGTTGCATTTTACTACTACACATGATAATTTTGATGAATATAATATGCATATTCTTGCTACTCCTACTTGCAATTATTATGAGAGAGGAACTACATCTTTGCCTCTCTATGTTCCCAACACGATAAAATTGCAAGAAATTGCTTATGTTATGTATTGGCCTTTACTTGATGTGCATGAATTGTTCTTTTATGACATGTCGATGCATAGGAAGAGAGTTAGACTTTGTCATTGCATGATATTTGTTGCTTTGTGCTCACTACAAAATGCCAAATCATTGTTAATTAAAACTGGCTTTGATATACCTTCGGATCCGGGTGGATTCATTACTTGAGAACTTTATGTCTAGCTTAATGGCTTTAAAGAAAGCGCTGCCAGGGAGACAACCCAGAAATTTTCAAGAGTCATTTTATTCTGTTGAGTGCTTTAATAAAATTTAAAAACTAAAAACTATAGAGGGGAACCTATAAACTTTTTCAAAAAGAGAAGCGATTGGAAGTTATGCATTGGAGAAGTGAGGGTCGACCTTGAACACTTGTGTTCATGCTCATGGAAACAATGTAGAATTTTTCATGAAGATTCTCAAAAAAATAATTATCCCCTTGTACAAATCCATTGTATTATAAAATAATGTGCCAAGATTTACCTTTAGGATGATTAGATTGCTAGATGGGTATGTGCGGTGCAAAAACAGAAACTTTGGCTGCAGTGCGTGATTTTACATTTTTTACTAGAATGTCAAAAGTTTTTATTGCTTGATTGGAACGGCCTTCGGCTAGATCTAGGGAACGCAAAACGGAAGAGAACAGAGAGGGAGATCCAATCTTGGAGGGGCTCCCGCCCCTCCGCCTCCATGGAGGACATGGACCAGAGGGGGAACTCTCCTCCCATCTAGCGGGAGACCAAGGAAGAAGAAGAAGGAGGGGTCTCTCTCCCCCTCTCTCCTGGTGGCGCCGGAGTGCCATCGGGGCAAGGATCGTGACGGCGATCTACAACAAAAATCTTGCTACCGTCAACACCAACTTTCTTCCCCTCTATGCAGCGGTGTAACACCCCTTCTCCCCGCTGTAATCTCTATTTAAACATGGTGCTCAACACTATATATTATTTCCCAATGATAGGTGGTTATCCTATGATGTTTGAGTAGATTCGTTTTGTCCTGTGGATTAGATCTCGGTTGGTATGATTGTACATTTTATTTATGGTTCTGTCCTATGGTGCCCTATGTCTCGTGCAAACGTGAGGGGTCCCCGCTGTAGGGTGCTGCAATATGTTCATGATTCGCTTATTGTCGGTTGCCGGAGTGACAAAAGCATGAACACGGATAAGTGGGTTGTTGCGTATGGGAGTAAAGAGGACTTGATACTTAATTCCATGGTTGAGTTTTACGACCTTACTGATCTTTAGTAGTCGCGGATGCTTGCAAGAGTTCCAATCATAAGTGCATATGATCCAAGTAGAGAAAGTATGTTAGCTCATGCCTCTCCCTCATACAAAATTGCAAGAATGATTGCTGGTCTAGTTATTGATTGCCTAGGGACAAATGATTTTCTTGTTGACAAAAGTTATCCACTTTTGTTACCTTGCAATTTATTCGTGGCTTTATTCTCGCAAAGTACTCGTAGTTTCATTCTTGCAAAATAGTTTCATACTTATTTTAGGTAAAGCAAACGTCTAGTGTGTGTAGAGTTGTATCGGTGGTCGATAGAACTTGAGGGAATATTTGTTTTGCCTTTAGCTCCTCGTTGGGTTCAAAACTTTTATTTATAGAAGAAGGCTACAAATGATCCCCTATACTTGTGGGTTATCAGCTACCGTCATCCTAAGCAAAATAAGATGCATAAAAAGATAAACATCACATGCAATCAATATGTGACATAATATGGCCATTATCATCTTGTGCTTTGGATCTCCATCTTCAAAGCACCGGCATGATCTCCATCGTCACCGGCATGAAACCATGATCTCCATAATCATGTTGTCATGTGGTTGTCTCTGCCAACTATTGCTTCGACGACTATTGCTAACTCATTGCGATAAAGTAAAGCAATTACATGGCATTTAATGATTGACACGCGGGTCATATAATAAATTAAAGACATCCCTATGGTTCCTGCTGGTTGCCATACTCATCGACATGCAAGTGGTGAACCTATTTCAAAACATGATCATCTCATACATCAACATATATCACATCACCGTTTGGCCATGTCACATCACAAAATGACATGCAAAAACAAGTTAGGTGCCTTCTACTTTGTTGTTGCAATTTTTACGTGGCTGCTAGGGCAAACTATAAGAACCATTTTTATCTATGCAAAACCACAATGGTTATATACAAGTTGTATTTTAACCTTCTACAAGGACCGGCATTGTCAAATCGGATTCAACTAAGGTGGCAGAGACATATAGCCGCAAAGCCACTTTTATGCAATACCAGTTGCATGTCAGTCAGTGGAACCGGTCTCTAGTGCGAGAAAACGTAAGGTAGGTCTGAGACGCTTCATTCACAATACCATTGAATCCAAATAATACAAAGGAAGTAATAAATTTAAATATCAACGCCCACAACTTCTTTGTGTTCTATTTGTGCATATACATTTACGCATAGACCTAGCTCATGATGCCACTGATGGGGAATGAAGAAAGAAAATCAAAAATTTCCTACGAACACCAAAGATCAATCTAGGATATGCATATCTACGAGAGGGGAGTGAGTCTACATACCCTTGTAGACCAAAAATGTTAAAGATATAGAGATCATGTTTGCCGTAGATGTACTCGCGTCATGATCCAATCTGATCCAAGCACCGCACGTGCGGCACCTCTGAGCTTAGCACACGTACGGCTCGGTGACATCTCCTCCTCCTTGATCCAGCAAGAGACGGAGGAGAGGTAGATGAGATCTGAGCCAACACGACGGTGTGGTGGTGGTGGTGGCCTGAGAACTCTGGCAGGGCTTCGCCAAGCGCTACACGGACGAGAAGTGGAGAGAGAAGGAGAGGGCAACCACCATGGTTAAAGGATGGGCTGCCCCTTGTGCCTGCTCTCTATTTATATAGGGGGAAGGACGTGTCCATCCCTCTCCCCTCCTCCAAGGGAGGGGGTGGCGGCCAAGGAGGGGAGGAGTGCCCTCCAAGCCAAGTGGAGGGCCCTCCCCTTTAGGGTTTTCCAACCCAAGGAGCATGGGCCTTGTAGGGGCTGGTGCCCCTGGCCCATTAAGGCCAGGGATCCCCCTACATCCCATGTTAATGTATGGGACATGGTGGAACTCTTTGAGGACTTCCGGACCCCTTTAGAACCCTGTTGAACCTTCCAGTGACTTCCCGGTACAATATCGAAAAAATGAACTTTTCCTGAGAACCCCTACAACAATGTTCCATATATAAATCTTTACCTCCGGACCATTCCGGAGCTCCTCATGACATTCGGGATCTCATCCGGGACTCTGACCAACCTTCATTCACCAATGTTAATATCTCATTACTACCCTAGCACTACCGAACGTTAAGCGTGCAACCCTATGGGTTCGAGAATCATGACCGAGACACCTCATAGGTCAATAACCAATAGTGGGACCTGGATGCTGATATTGATTCCCACATATTCAATTAAGATCTTTATTGGTTGAATTATGATGTCGAGGATTTAGTTAATCCCGTATGCAATTCCATTTGTCCAGCGATATCTTACTTGCCCGAGATTCGATCGTCGGTATCTCCATACCTAGTTCAATCTCATTACAGACAAGTCTCTTTACTCATTTCATAATACTAGATAGCATGACTAAACTCATTAGCCACATGAAGATTCTTGTGATGTTGTATTGCCGAGAAGGCCTAGAGATATCTCTTGTCACACGTAGTGACAAATCCCAGTCACGGTCCATGCAACCCAACAGACACCTTCGAAGATACATGTAGTGCACCTTTATGATCACCCAGTTACGAAGTGAAGTTTGATAGCACACAAATTATTCCTTCAGTATTCGGGGAGTGACACGATCTCATGGTCTAGGAACCAATACTTGACATGAAGAAAGTTGTAGCAAATAACTAAACGATCTGATACTAAGCTTACTGTTGGATATGTCCATCACATCATTATCCTAATGATGTGATCCCGTTATCAAAAGACAACTAATGTCCCTGGATAGGAAACCTTAACCATCTTTTATCAATGAGCTAGTCTAGTGGAGGCTTACTAGGGACACAGTGTTGTTTATGTATCCACACATGTATTTAAGTTTCCGGTCAACACAATTCTAGCATGAATAATAAACATTTATCATGAACAAGGACATATGATAATAACCAATTTATTATTGCCTCTAGTGCATATTTCAACACCACCTAGGCTTACCCCATGTTTCTGAGGTTGGTCTCGGCCCACCTACATTTGGTGTTGTCACCGGTCTTGCTCAATGGAGTTCCTAGTTGCCCCATCACCCTAGGCCGAGGTCTGAGGCAGAGGGTCCGCTTTATCCCCTCCTCTTTCCGCTTGCTAATGTCCTGCAAGTGCACATGGTTTAGTTGTGGCCCTTTAGAAGTAAGAGTATTGATCCCATATGGAGCACAAGAATCAGCCTTTTGTCTCTTGAGAGGAATAAATAGGAATGCATGTAAATTGTAAGAAATCCAAAGACGTAGAGATATGGTGGATATGGTGTAGCGAGCGTAAAGTTAAAATACTGAAATAAAAGTAACAAAGGATTTAAAGTAGAATGTTGAGATCAGCAGTAGTGAAGCGTTCCTGGGGAGTCCGGATTCCCCTCTAGTGTACATCTATAGAGGTGCCTGTTGGGGAACATAGTAATTCAAAAACAATTACTACAATCATGCAAGATTTATCTAGAAGATGCATAGCAACGAGACGGGAGAGTGTGTCCACGTACCCTCGTAGACCGAAAGCGGAAGCGTTTAGTAATGCGGTTGATGTAGTCGAACGTCTTCACGATCCAACCGACCCAAGTACCAAACATACGGAACCTCCGTGTTCAGCACACATTCAGCACGATGACGTCCCTCGTGCTCTTGATCCAGTTGAGGACGAGGGAGAGTTCCCAGCATGACGGCATGGCGATGGTGATGATGATGTTACCGGCACAGGGCTTCGCCTAAGCACTACGACGATATGACCGAGATGTTAAATTGTGGAGGGGGGCACCATGCACGGCTAAGAGATTGTCTATTGTACTTTGGGGTGCCCCCCTTACCCCGTATATAAAGGAGGAGAGGGGGAGGCCGGCCGGCCCTGTAGGGCGCGCCAAGAGGGAGGAGTCCTACTAGGACTTCAAGTCCTAGTAGGATTCCCCTTGGTGTAAGGGGGGAAGAAGGAAGGGAGAGGGAGAGGGAGAGGGAAAGGGAGTTCGTGCCCCCTCCCCTAATCCTATTCGGACTCCCCATGAGGGGGGCGCCACCCCCTTGTGGGCTGTCCACTCTCTCCCCTATGGCCCATGTTGGCCCATTGCTTCCCCGGGGTGTTCCGGTAACCCCTCCGGCACTCCATTTTTACCAGGTACCTCTCGGAACTCTACCGGTGTCTGAATAACATTGTCCAATATATCAATCTTTATATCTCAACCATTTCAAGACTCCTCGTCATGTTCGTGATCTCATTCGGGACTCCGAACAAACTTCGGTCATCAAATCACATAACTCATAATACAAATCGTCACCGAATGTTAAGCGTGCAGACCCTACGAGTTCAAGAACTATGTAGACATGATCACATCTCCGACCAATAACCAATAGCGGAACCTAGATGCTCATATTGGCTCCTACATATTCTACGAAGATCTTTATCGGTCAAACCGCACAACAACATACGTTGTTCCCTTTGTCATCGGTATGTTACTTGCCCGAGATTCAATCGTCGGTATCATCATACCTAGTTCAATCTCGTTACCAGCAAGTCTCTTTACTCGTTCCATAACGCTTTTACTCGTTCCGTAATGCTTCATCCCACAACTAACTCATTAATCACATTGCTTGCAAGGCTTATAGTGATGAGCATTATTGAGAGGGCCCAGAGATACCTCTCCGATACACGGAGTGACAAATCCTAATCTCGATCTATGCCAACCCAACAAACACCTTTGGAGACACCTGTAGTGCATCTTTATAATAACCCAGTTACGTTGTGACGTTTGATTGCACACAATGTGTTCCTCCGGTATTCAGGAGTTGCATAATCTCATAGTCAGAGGAACATGTATAAGTCATGAAGGAAGCAGTAGCAATAAAACTGTAATGATCAAAATGCTAAGCTAACGTATGGGTCTTGTCCATCACATCATTCTCTAATGATATGATCCCATTCATAAAATGACAACAAATGTATATGGTTAGGAAACATAACCATCTTTGATTAACGAGCTAGTCAAGTAGAGGCATACTAGGGACACTGTGTATTGTCTATGTATTCACACATGTACTAAGTTTCCAGTTAATACAATTCTAGGATGAATAATAAACATTTATCATGATATAAGGAAATATATATAACAACTTTATTATTGCCTCTAGGGTATATTTCCTTCAGTCTCCCACTTGCACTAGAGTCAATAATCTGGATTATAAAGTAATGATTCTAACACCCATGGAGTCTTGGTGCTCATCATGTTTTGCTCATGGAAGAGGCTTACTCAACGGGTCTGCAACATTCAAATCCGTATGTATCTTGCAAATATCTATGTCTCTCTTCATGACTTGATGACGGATGGAATTGAAGCGTATCTTGATGTGTTTGGTTCTCTTGTGAAATCTGGATTCCTTTGCCAAGGCAATTGCACCAGTATTGTCGCAAAAGATTTTCATTGGACCCGATGCACTAGGTATAACACCTAGATTGGATATGAACTCCTTCATCCAAACTCCTTCATTTGATGCTTCCGAAGCTGCTATGTATTTCGCTTCACATGTAGATCCCGCCATGATGCTCTGCTTGGAACTGCACCAACTTATAGCTCCACCATTCAATATAAATATGTATCCGAATTGCGACTTAGAGTCATCCGGATCAGTGTCAAAACTTGCATTGCCGTAACCATTTACGACAAGCTCTTTGTCACCTCCATTAACGAGAAATATATCCTTAGTCCTTTTCAGGTATTTCAGGATGCTCTTGACCGCTGTCCAGTGCTCCACTCCTGGATTACTTTGGTACCTCCCTGCTATACTTATAGCAAGGCACACATCACGTCTGGTACATAGCATTCCATACATGATAGAACCTATGGCTGAAGCATAGGAAATCACTTTCATTTTCTCTCTATCTTCTGCAGTGGTCGTGCATTGAGTCTGACTCAACTTCACACCTTGTAACACAGGCAAGAACCCTTTCTTTGACTGATCCATTTTGAACTTCTTCAAAACTTTATCAAGGTATATGCTTTCTAAAAGTCCAATTAAGCGTCTTGATCTATCTCTATAGATATTGATGCCCAATATGTAAGCCGCTTCACCGAGGTCTTTCATTGAAAAATTCTTATTCAAGTATCCTTTTATGCTATCCAGAAATTATGTATCATTTCCATTCAACAATATGTCATCCACATATAATATTAAAAATGCTACAGAGCTCCCACTCACTTTCTTGTAAATATAGGCTTCTCCAAAGGTCTGTATAAAACCATATGCTTTGATCACACTATCAAAGCGTATATTCCAACTCCGAGAGGCTTGCACTAGTCCATAAATGGATCGCTGGAGCATGCACAATTTGTTAGCACCCTTTGGATTGACAAAACCTTCTGGTTGCATCATATACAACTCTTCTTTAAGAAATCCATTAATGAATGCAGTTTTGACATCCATTTGCCAAATTTCATAATCATAAAATGTGGCAATTGCTAACATGATTCGAACAGACTTAAGCATCGCTACGGGTGAGAAGGTCTCATCGTACCCAACTCCTTGAACTTGTCGAAAACCTTTCGCAACAAGTCGAGCTTGGTAGACAGTAACATTACCGTTAACGTCAGTCTTCTTCTTGAAGATCCATTTATTTTCTATGGCTTTCCGATCATCGAGCAAGTCCACCAAAGTCCACACCTTATTCTCATACATGGATCCCATCTCAGATTTCATGGCCTCATGCCATTTCTCGGAATCTGGACTCATCATTGCTTCCTCATAGTTCGTAGGTTCATCATGGTCCAGTAACATGACTTCTAGAATAGGATTACCGTACCACTCTGGTGCAGACCGTACTCTGATTGACCTACGAGGATTGGTAGTAACTTGATCTGAAGTTTCATTATCATCATCATTAGCTTCCTCACTAATTGCTGCAGGAATCACTGGAACTAATTCCTGTGATGAACTTCTTTCCAATTCGGGAGAAGGTACAATTACCTCATCAAGTTCTACTTTCCTCCCACTCACTTCTTTCGAGAGAAACTCCTTTTCTAGAAAGGATCCATTCTTAGCAACGGATATCTTGCCTTCGGATCTGTGATAGAAGGTGTACCCAATAGTTTCCTTTGGGTTTCCTATGACGATGCACTTCTCCGATTTGGGTTCGAGCTTATCAGGTTGAAGCTTTTTCACATAAGCATTGCAGCCCCAAACTTTAAGAAACGACAACTTGGGTTTCTTGCCAAACCACAGTTCATATGGTATCATCTCAACGGATTTTGATGGTTCCCTATTTAACATGAATGCAGCTGTCTCTAAAGCATAACCCCAAAACAATAGCGGTAAATCAGTAAGAGACATCATAGATCGCAACATATCTAATAAAGTACGGTTACGACGTTCGGACACACCATTACGCTGTGGTGTTCCAAATGGTGTGAGTTGCAAAACTATTCCACGTTGTTTCAAATGAAGACCAAACTCATAACTCAAATATTCGCCTCCACGATCAGATCGTTGAAACTTTATTTTCTTTTTACGATGATTTTCCACTTCACTCTGAAATTCTTTGAACTTTTCAAACGTTTCAGACTTATGTTTCATTAAGTAGATATACCCATATGTGCTCAAATCATCTGTGAAGGTAAGAAAATAATGATACCCGCCACGAGCCTCCACACTCATCGGACCGCATACATCGGTATGTATTATTTCCAATAAGTCAGTAGCTCATTCCATTGTTCCGGAGAATGGAGTTTTAGTCATCTTGGCCATGAGGCATGGTTCGCAAGCACCAAATGATTCATAATCAAGTGATTCCAAAATCCCATCAGCATGGAGTTTCTTCATGCGCTTCACACCAATATAACCTAAACAGTAGTACCACAAATAAGTTGCAATTATTATCGACTTTGCATCTTTTGGCTTCAATATTATGAACATGTGTATCACCACGATCAAGATTCAACAAAAATAGACCACTCAACAAGGGTGCATGACCATAAAAGATATTACTCATATAAATAGAATAACCATTATTCTCTGATTTAAATGAATAACCATCTCGTATCAAACAAGATCCAGATAAAATGTTCATGCTCAAAGTTGCAACCAAAGAACAATTATTCAGGTCTAAAACTAATCCTGAAGGTAGATCTAGAGGTAGCATGCCAACGGCGATCACATCGATCTTGGAAACATTTCCGACATGCATCATCACCTCATCCTTAGCCAATCTTCCTTTAATCCATAGCCCCTGGTTCGAGTTGCAAATATGGGCAACAGAACCAGTATCAAATACCTAGGCGCTACTACAACCATTAGTAAGGTACACATCAATAACATGTATATCAAATATACCTTTCACTTTGCCATCCTTATTATCTGCCAAATACTTGGGGCAGTTCCGCTTCCAGTAACCAGTCCCTTTGAAGTAGAAGTACTCAGTTTCAGGCTTAGGTCTAAACTTGGGCTTCTTCCCGGGAGTAGCAACTTGCTTGTTATTCTTCTTGAAGTTCCCCTTCTTCCCTTTGCCCTTTTTCTTGAAACTAGTGGTCTTGTTAACCATCAACACCTGATGCTCCTTCTTGATTTCTACCTCCGTAGCCTTTAGCATTGCGAAGAGCTCGGGAATCATTTTCGTTATCCCTTGCATATTATAGTTCATCACGAAGCCTTTATAGCTTGGTGGCAGTGATTGAAGAACTCTATCAATGACACTATCGTTAGGAAGATTAACTCCCAGCTGAGTCAAGTGGTTATGGTACCCAGACATTCTGAGTATGTGTTCACTGACAGAACTATTCTCCTCCATTTTGCAGCTATAGAACTTGTTGGAGACTTCATATCTCTCAACTCGGGCATTTGCTTGAAATAATAACTTCAACTCTTGGAACATCTCATATGCTCCATGATGTTCAAAACGTCTTTGAAGTCCCGATTCTAAGCCGTAAAGCATGGCACACTGAACTATCGAGTAGTCATCAGCTTTGCTCTGCCAGACGTTCATAATGTCCATAGCAGGGCCGGGCCGATAGTGGTGCCAAATGTGCGGCCCGCATAGGGCCCATAATTTTGAGGGGCCCCAAATCTTTTATGTAGTCCTAGTATAAAAATCCTAAGCGCTAGCGCACTGGGCCGCTGGGCGCTGGAGTTGGGCTTGAGTCGAGGCGACGAGGCCATCCAGCGCTGAAACGGGATCGTCTCCTCGTCCTAAATTGCTCGATCTATGTTGTACTAGATGGATCCCTCAAAAAAAGATGTAAACTAGATCGTTGCCTCGTGCCCTCGTCGGTCAAAAGAACAATAGGATCCTAGCCTACAACAATCGATCGGGATCGGGGAACGGGGATAGTTTGTCGAATCTCGACCGAGAAATGGGCTACCGCAGTCGCGTCGGCTGGACGGCGTTGCTATAGGAAATGTCTCATCGCCTTCTTAGATCAATCGGACAGGCCTGCGATCGGAATCAGGTTGTTTCCGTTGTTGCCTTCCTCGCCTTCTCTCTCAAATTTCAAATTCATCGTCTTGTCGGATTGATCGGTGACCGACTCCAGCCTTCGAGTGCTTAACGACTAGTGAGTCCTTTTCGATTAACTTCGGTTTCTACTCCTAATTCTTAATTTTTTAATTAACTATTGGCAAGGATCGTTACTTCGTTAGAGATCAGTTCTTAAAACCTCAATTAAAGATCATAGTGTAGCAGTTCTACCTTGAAGCTATTAAAGTCCTATATGCATACTACTATGAGAGAACAAAGATTCGATGATTTGGACACAAATAGCACTTGAGAGTGAAGTGTTGAAGAAGATTGATTACGAGGATATCATTTAAGATTTATATGTCCAATTGTTATGTAAGACATTATATTATATACATTATAGTTGCTCGTTACTTTTTTTGTAAGGTAGGGCCCCATTTTTTAGTTTCGCACAGGCCCCGGATTTTGCCGGCCTGGCCCTAGTCCATAGTAGCACGAGCACCTTATCGTCGCAGGCCCCAGCAGCTTGCATCGCGATGGTGTAGATGCTGAGGAACTCTTGCTCGCCAACTACTTCCTGTTGGCACTCAAGCCTAATGTTATGTCATGGTTGATGCACTTGTCGATGGATTCCATCTCTTCTTGGGCAGATCTGTGCCATGAGTTTGTTGGCGCCTTCACCGGAGGTCACCAAGCTCATGGCCAGGCGAGTGATTTGCACATCATCCCCCAGAAGGAAGGAGAAAACTTGTGCAAGTACATCCAAAGGTTCAGCCGAGTGGAGTACAACATCCCCGATGTTCATCCTGCCGCCGTGATCAGTGCGTTCCACCAGAATGTGCACATTACCGTTGTACTTCTCGCCAACGTCGGGCTTGAAAGTGCGGTGGGAGGGCCACTGGAACTGCCGCAGCTCACGGGTGAAAGCCGGACAACTCACCTCGTAAGGTAGGCCACCATAGCCTCCTGGCGCTGGGTGGTCCGTAGCGGGCTCTGCCCGCCTGTCAGACTGGTGGCGCGCATCATGTCAGTGCTCGATGGTGGTTCGAGCGTCCTCATGAGCCCGCTCCCGAAGGACTTGGCGCTGATCGCGGTTGGTTCGCGGGTCGGACGACGCGATGAAGATATCATCAGAGGCATCGTCACGATGGGTCGTCGCCCGCGGCGGCCGATGCTGAGGAGGGGAGTTCATCGTAGCCGCATCGCCTTCGGCTCAGCCCCTGCTAGCGGGGGGTGGCCCGACGGAGTGACGGCCCACGGGTTTCGCCGGTCGCAACTCATCATCGTTGGTGATGCCGCGAGGCTCCGGACGGTGGCCCTCCATTCATCGAGCTTTTACCGCCATGGGGGGAGTCGAGGAGCTGCGCGCGCTAGGGCTTCTGCTGGCGTGGGTGGCGGCGAGAGTTGGGTGGACCACCATGCACTTCGACTTCTAACCACGTTAGAAGGAGCCTCACCATAGCTCCGCAACCGCCCACCACCTTCATCGGCGCCTCGGCATGCATGCTGGTCCCCCTCATCCTAGGAAGGACGCATAGGGCTTTTCCCAGGGCGGCGCCCTGGGTCACCAGCAAGGCGGCGCTGCTCATCGCGTACGATTTGAGAAGAGTGTGCCGTAGGTGCTGGCGTTGTTGTCCTGGAGGTCGCCACGCCGTTGGTGGGCGGCACGACGACGCCCCTGGAGGGCCTCGCGCCGCATGCGGGAGGCCTGACGTCATCTCTGGAGCCGGCACCGCGCGGCTCGTCGGCCATTATACAGGCGATGCCGCCCACCAAGCCTGGACTGCCAGGGCGATGTGGGTGTTCGCGGGCCGCGCCATGGGTTCTCTCCGCGACTGGCCAGCTACTGGCACGCACCGGCGATGGCAGTCCGGTCCCGGATGAGCCAATCACCGTGGTCGTCTTCTTCTTAGGAGCCATGGCGACGATGAACTACTAGGCCAACCTCTAGACCATATTCTCACAATTGCGTCCCCCTACCTGGTGCGCCAAAGATGTCGGTGGGAAATGACACCTATGGGATCACAAGAATCCCTACTGCGGTTGTCGGGCACGGGATTGTGAGAAGAGCGGGACTAGTGGACAGCACAAAGGAGATTTACCCAGGTTCGGGCCGCAAAGATGCGTAAAACCCTACGATCCTGCTTTGGTGGATGTATTTTGTGTTCTTGAGCTCTTGAACTAGCTCTAGGTGTTGCCAGGTTCCAAGGAGCCGAATCCTTCTCTCATGGGACTTGGGCCTCCTTTTATAGGCGAAAGGGGCTGCCAAAGTGGCACACAGGAGGTGGAAAGTGCTACAGCGTTATGAGCTTATCGCTGATATTACAGGACAAAGTGCATTAAATGCGGGGCTTAGGTGTCCCTTCACTTTATCGGGGACGGGGGTGAGGCCCGTCCCGTCCGTTACCGCCCCTCCTGGCTTTGACATGCGCCCCGGCCAGTGGTGCATGCAGCGCCATGTAGGTAGGCAGGCAGATGAGGTGGTGCGGTGGTGGAGCTTCCACGAAGGGTTGCATGTTGCCACGCAGGTGCCTACCAGCTAGTTGGGTCAGCAGCTTCATGCGAATGGCGGCGGTGGAGACTTGCTAGCGCGGGCCTGGCGGTGACCCTGCTGGCGCGCCTGGCGAGGGTCTTGCTGGGTGGCCCGGCAAGGGTCCTGCCGCAGCACGCCGTCGTCCCCGGCAAGGATCTTGCCGAGGGTCTCGTGGGCTTTCTCGGCAAGAACCTTGCTGAGGACTGTTGCCTTCCTGTCCTCATTTGATCTTGACTGTACTTTGTCTTCACAAAGATTTGCATGCCACCACGGAGGTGCCTCCCGAGCCCTGTCCCAATGTGTTTACAACATTGGTGGGCTTGAGGGCGGCTCACTCAGTTGGTGTGGAAGAGCTGCCCCGGCAAGGGTCTTGCCGGGGCCACTGAGGCTGCCGTCGGCAAGGGTCCTTGGTGGGGCAACCTGTGTTGCTCGTGCGACCTTTGTGGCCTTGGTCCTTGGTGTTGCTTTGTTCGTCTTATGCCTTTGGCTTCCTTCCGGCTCCCCTCTCCTGCCCTGCTATGCGTGGCCATGGCGGGTGGCTCTGACTGCCCGTGCACAAGTAAAGCGGTCAAAAGCAGAGCCCCTACTTTTGTACACCGACACATGATATGGCCATTATCATCTTGTGCTGGTGATCTCCATCACCGAAGCATCGTCATGATCTCCATCGTCACCGGCTTGACACCTTGATCTCCATCGTAGCATCGTTGTCGTCTCGCCAACTATTATTACTATGATTATCGCTACTGCTTAGTGATAAAGTAAAGCAATTACATGGTGATTGCATTTCATACAATAAAGTGACAACCATATGGCAACTGCTAGTTGCCGATAACTCTGTTACAAAACATGATTATCTCATACAATAATTTATATCTCATCATGTCTTAACCATATCACATCAGAACAAGCCCTGCAAAAACTAGTTAGACGTCCTCTACTTTGTTGTTGCAAGTTTTACGTGGCTGTTACGGTCTTCTAGCAAGAACCATTCTTACCTACGCATTAAAACCACAACGATTTTTCGTCAAGTGTGTTGTTTTAACCTTCAACAAGGACCGGTCGTAGTCAAACTCAATTCAACTAAAGTTGGAGAAATAGACACCCGTCAGCCACCTATGTGCAAAGCACGTCGGTAGAACCAGTCTCATGAATGCGGTCATGTAATGTCGGTCCGAGCGGCTTCATCCAACAATACCGCCGAATCAAAGTAAGACATTGGTGGTAAGCAGTATGACTATTATCGCCCACAACTCTTTTGTGTTCTACTCGTGCATATGTCATCTACGCATAGACCTGGCTCGTATGCCACTATTTAGTAATTCAAAAAAATTCCTATGATCATGCAAGATCTATCTAGGACATGCATAGCAACGAGATGGGAGAGTGTGTCCATGTATCCTCATAGACCAAAAGCAGAAGCGTTTAGTAATGCGGTTGATGTAGTCGAACGTCTTCACAATCCAACCAATCCAAGTACCGAACATACAGCACCTCCGTGTTCAGCACACGTTCAGCGCGATGATGTCCCTCATGCTCTTGATCTAGTTGACGACGAGAGAGAGTTCCGTCAGGACGACAGCGTAGCGACGGTGATGATGATGTTACCGGCACAGGGCTTCGCCTAAGCACTATGACGATATGACTGAGGTGTTAAACTATGGAGGGGGGCACCGCACACTGCTAAGAGGTTGTCTGTTGTGCTTTGGGTGCCCCCCTGCCCTCGTATATAAAGGAGGAGACGGGGAGGCCGGCCGTCCCTGTAGGGCGCGCCAAGAGGGAGGAGTCCTACTAGGACTCCAAGTCCTAGTAGGATTCCCCTTGGTGGAAGGGGGGAAGAAGGAAGGGAGAGGGAGAGGGAGAGGGAAACAGGGGCCGCGCCCCCTCCCCTAGTCCTATTCGGACTCACCATGGGGGGGCACCCCCTTGCGGGCTGTCCTCTCTCTCCCCTATGGCCCATGTTGGCCCATTGCTTCCCCGGGGGGTTCCGGTAACCCCTCCGGCACTCTATTTTTACCCGGTACCTCTCAGAACTCTTCCGACGTCCAAATAACATCGTCTAATATATCAATATTTATGTCTCGACCATTTCAAGACTCCTCGTTATGTCCGTGATCTCATCTGGGACTCCGAACAAACTTCGGTCATCAAATCACATAACTCATAATACAAATCATCGTCGAACATTAAGCATGCGGACCCTATGGGTTCAAGGACTATGTAGACATGATCGAGACACATCTCCGATCAATAACCAATATCGGAACCTGGATGCTCATATTGGCTCCTACATATTCTACGAAGATCTTTATCGGTCAAACCACACAACAACATATGTTGTTCCCTTTGTCATCGGTATGTTACTTGCCCGAGATTCGATCGTTGGTCTCATCATAGCTAGTTCAATCTCGTTACCGGCAAGTCTCTTTCCGTGATGCTTCATCCTGCAACTAACTCATTAGTCACGTTGCTTGCAAGGCTTATAGTGATGAGCATTACCGAGAGGGCCCAGAGATACCTCTCAGATACACTGAGTGACAAATCCTAATCTCGATCTATGCCAACCCAACAAACACCTTCGGAGACACATGTAGAGCATCTTTATAATCACCTAGTTACGTTGTGACGTTTGATAGCAAACAAAGTGTTCCGGTATTTGGGAGTTGCATAATATCATAGTTAGAGGAACATGTATAAGTCATGAAGAAAGCAGTAGCAATAAAACTGTAACAATCATAATGCTAAGCTAACGGATGGGTCTTGTCCATCACATCATTCTCTAATGATGTGATCCCGTTCATCAAATGAAAACACATTTCTATGGTTAGGAAACATAACCATCTTTGATTAGCGAGCTAGTCATGTAGAGGCATACTAGGGACACTGTGTATTGTCTGTGTATTCACACATGTACTAAGTTTCCGGTTAATACAATTCTAGCATGAAGAATAAACATTTATCATGATATAAGGAAATATAAATAACAACTTTATTATTGCCTCTAGGGCATATTTCCTTCAGTGCCTAAAAGCAATGATACCTCGGATTCCTAAGCTACTTTGCATATTTCTATTTATGGCCAGAACCGGTACAGAAACGTGCATACTCACGGCAGCCTCATATCATATATGCCCCAACCGTTCTTCCCCACTCTAGTTATAAAATGGTGATTAAGGGGAAAAAGGTTCCTATGGACACAGCCTAAAAGTGGTCTCTGTTTTACCCATGCTGCAATGATCCGGGACGAAGGGAGATAGGAACTGTCACATACTCACCTCCGCGACCAACCGGTTCACTAGTAGTAATAACCATCCGTCCAAAGTTGGCATATGTTGGATGGTCGACTTCACCAACATCAATAAGACTATTAACATAAACATGCAAAGATGATATTTAAACCTAACACTGAACAATCTATTACACATTAGGGTTCCTCCATATCCCCGAGAGCTCTGAAACTACTTACATATCAAGGGCACAAGAGAAAGGAGACGAATCATGATGAACATAATGATCCCACACAAGTAACAGAAGATTGAATCCACTCCAACTAATGTACTACAAATGGACGGGAATAAGATGGTGATGATGATGATGATGATGAAAGTGGTGATGATGATGAAGAAGCCTTCTTGACATAGAGTAGCGGTGATGGAGCCTTGGATCGGGTCTCTATCCGGTGGTCTCCAAAGGCTAGGGTTCTCCCTTCTGGATGTGTTTTTGTCCCCCTTGTGTCTCTGTTCCCCGATCCAATCTCATGGGGTGGAAGTAATCACTACAAAAAAACACACTTTCGTGATCATACGTGTTTGTCACAGTAGGTCACGTTTTCTGTCATGCATGTACATCCATGACGATTTTATGACAGAATCAAGATTGTCATACATGTGCTATCGTAGAAGTGTTCCATGACATTACCAAAATTATCATCACGGAAGTATCCACTTCCATGATGATAAATCGCGCGTCTAAGAAGTGCTTTCGTCCAGGGTGACCAACATGTGGCATCCACCGTAACGGAACGTCGTTAAGCTATCGGGTCCGGTTTTGGATCCGATAACCCGTTAACAGCACCGACCAATGGGGATTTTTCATGTGTAAAATCATCATTGGCTGGAGGAAACATGTGTCGGCTCACCGTCGGGATAGATGTTATCCACTCATTGGACAGAAGGCGCCTATGATACGTCGACACGTGGCACGGCCCAAGAGAGGCCCACTCCTGTGAAAAGGCCGGCCCGTTTGACTTGGTCAAAAGGTGGCGGGCCGGCCCACTGAAATCATGTTAACAGCATGTTCGCATATAGCCCATTTATAGCCCGCTAACCCACGGCCCGTTACGACCTATCCGAATTAGGCCCAGTAGCATCATATGGGCCATCCAATATGATTCCAACCCATTTTAACTTCCGGCCCATGTATGGCCCATGACGTCTTTCGGCCCATATGAGGCCCTTTGTAACTCTTGGCCCATTAATGGCCCGTGGTGAAACTAGCCCGTAATGAACAGTGTATCACTTTATACCCATTAACGGACCATTATTCCATTGGGCCGTTTCCACCCCATATTATCTTTCGGCCTTCTCAGGGCCCATTTGTTCTTGGGCTCATTTCCAGCATTCGGTTACGTATGGCCCGTTACTGTCATTTTCTGCTTGTGGGCCAAATTCAGCCCGTTGTTACGGTCAGCCCATTTGTGGCCCGTTAATACGTTGGGCCATTTTCGTAGCGTCATCAAATACGGCCTATTAACGACGGCCCGTTATGGTCGGTCCATGAATGGATGATTCCAACTCTAGCCCGTTTATGGCCATAATGTGGTCTGTTATTGGCCCATATTTGGCCAGTCGATCATACGGCCCATATAAGGCCCATTGATGATACGGCCCGTAGAAGGCCCATTATGTCTATGGCCCGTAGAAGGCCCATTATTTCTACAGCCTGTAGGAGGCCCAGTGTCACTACAGTAAATATGTAGCCCATGGTTATTGTGGCCTAGTTTTAAAAAATAGGCTATTGCGGCCACTAGCAAACCGCGGAAAAAGAACTACACTGACTAGACAACAAGGAAATAAATAAGCAAGCAACTTATGCTAGGCTATCATGGCTATTACACATATTACATCCACTGGGCATCAAAGTTCGCCACCAGTGCAAATATAGGGAACAAAGCAGCATATCATATACATTGGTTGTCAAAGTTGGCGACCAGCACAAATAAACACCGCAGCAAAACAAATCCAGAACTAAAACCACTTCAGAAGATCTCAAGAAACAATATCATGGGTACCCATAATGCTGGCAAGATGCTTAGCAAGCTTATTAACTTTCTCTTGTTTGGCGCTTAAATCCTCCAGCGCTTGCTGTTGCACCAGGAAGTATGCATCTGAATTTTGCAGGGACTTCCTCAATCCTTCAGCTTCCTGCCGCAGCACATCTGATCGATGTCTTTCAACTTGAAGTTGAGACTCAAGAAGACGAATTGATTCAGGCAGCGAGTCCGAAGAGCTTGTGCCAGCAGTAGTGGCCAGTAACTCGAACACTACATCAAGACATGACTTTTGGGTTCTCTCACTGTCGTCAAGATAGTTTTTATCAGCTTTCTTGGAGACCAACAGGGATGTCTCACTATCTTGAACCTTATCTGCATTACTTCCTTTACCATTGCATAATGGGGTACTATTCTCCAATATCTTGTCTGCATTCTAAAAGAGAAACAAGCAAACACATCACTGGTTTACCATGTTGTATATGAAACTCATTTTGGTAAATGAGTTCAGTTGTAAAGTGGACAGGATAACAGCATGAAACAAACATATATCTATGTACCATGGTCACTTTATGGTCTATAGCATTCTAGTTTTTGTTGCCAAATCAAGATAGAGACACAGTTCAAATAATATTTGTTCAAAACAAAGCAGAATAGTCAGAATATAAGTGTGGGAAACTATAGAGCAATAACAACACTTGTAACGTGCATGACATGAGAACATAACTGTTTATTCAATTGAAACTGAAATCAACATAGAGCATGTTACAACAGCAACCCAGTTAAAGAAACAGGTTTAAAACATACATGTTTCACCATTGGAGTTTCAATTCCATCCTTCAAATTTGAAAATAGTTGGTATGAGTAAATACAGTAATGCAAGAGCAAAGGAGTATGAACCATAGCTACAGAACCTGACCTGAGAACAAATCTTCTTCTCCTTTAAGCGTTGAGTTAGGATTTGGAGTAGTGGTCCTCATGCTTTGGGCACTACAGTTCCCTTACTAACTTCTCGTGTTTGGGTGCTCTGTGGTGGAGACGGTGTTGTGTCAACTGGAACTGGGTTACTATCTGCCGGGGTTGGGGTTAGAAGGGGTGTAGCTGGTTCTTTGTCCAACTGGGTAGGGGTACAATCTGCGAGAGTTTGGGTTATGTGTGGTGGATCTGGTCCTTGGGCAAGTACAACCATGGTTCTATCTGCATCAATTGGTAGCACTATCTTTTTTAAGACCGTGTTGTTACTTCCTTAGATACTGCTATCACCCTCTCCAATTCAAATGGCTGGTAAACAAGAAAAGTAATTGAAAGTACAGACATTGTATGATAGACAGGTGCAATGGATACTGGGGAATAAAAGAGGGCATGAAATAATTCACATTTATGATGTCTAACCAAACAGGATAGCATGACACGATTTCACATATATGATGGCTAACTAAACAGGATAGCATGACACAATTTCACATTATGATGGCTAACTAAAAAAGATGGAAAGACATAGTTCAAAATATGATGACTATGTAAACATGATGACATGATATAACTATATAATGTGTTTATTAAATAGGTTGGCATGCCATAATTCACATACATTCATGGATAGAATGCCATAATTCAAAATATGATGACTGTAAACACTAAATAGGATGAGATGATATAACTATATGATGTCTTTATTAAATGGGTTGCCATGCCATAATTCAGATAGATGATGTGTATGTACTATGTAAACATGATGGCATAATATAATTCAAATGTATGATTTATATAGTAAGCAAGTAAGCAGATAGCAATCCATATATGATGTAAAAACTAAGCAATGCAAGACAACATTCATGACATGGGTAATATAACCCTGCCAAGTTTGAGCATAGACCTCAGGGGGGAAATAGGACTGGCCATCAGTCTCTGAATCCTCCTCTGAGGAGCTCTTTGTAACCAGTAAGATGTCAGCTTCAGTAGGTAGCATTGTGTGCTCTGAATACCTTGTTTTCACTCCAGATACTTCCATCACTGCTTCAAATGGCTGATGCACAGGAAGAGTAGTTGAATATACAAACGTTGTCGACAAATGTAACACGTAATACAAAAAAATGATAGCATGATATAATTCACATACATGATGATTGGCTAAACAGCATGGCATTGCATAATTCACATATATAATGCCTTTGCAACAAGATAGCATTGCATAATTCACATATATAATGTCTTGCAACTAGATGGCAATGCATAATTCACATATATGGTAATTAGACACTGAACATGTGGCATTCACACAAAGCATGTCTAAACTAATCAAATGACATAGCAATGCAAGACACAATATGCACAATATGAGCAACATAACTCTGCCAAGTTAGAGCATACACCTCGGGGGGGAATAGGACTGGTCATCTATCTCTGAATCCTCCTCTGAGGAGCTATCGATAGTCAGCGAGATATGTGCTTCATCAGATAGCATAGTCTGCTCTGAAGACCTTGTTTTCACTCTAGAATTTTCCATCACCGTGTCAAATGGCTGATGCACACGAAGAGCAGTTGAATGTACTAACATTGTTGACAAATGTAATACGTAACGAAAAAAAGGATGGCCTGATATCATTTACATATAAGATGACTGGCTAAGCAGAATGGCATTGCAAAATTCACATATATGATGCCTGGCTAAACAAGATGGCGTTGCATAATTCGCATAAACGATGAATAAACTTAGCAGATGGCATTCGCACAAAGGATGTCTAAACTAAGCAGATGGCATATTTGATGTATAAAGTAAGCAATGCCAGGCACCATATGCATGATATAACCAACATCAGCATGCCAAGTTAGAGCGAAGACCTCAGGGGGTAAATAAGAGTGGTCTTCTCCTTCTAAATCCCCCTCAGAACAAATATCTTCCTCTCGATTACAATCCGAAATGGGTGGAGGGGGGCTGCCTTTGCACCTACCATGGAGCGATGTCTGCATGAAATTTTATTGCCATGCAAGGAGGCTCATCTCTTTTGCTCTACATGTTCAGTTCCATTGTTTACAATACCTGTCATGCATAGGAATAAAACATAGTGAGGTTATGTAAGGAGTGCATGCAGAAATCCAGAGTGATGGTAGCAACATATGGATAGACCCAAAACCAATAATAGCAGGCAGATAATGGCTTCAGTTAAAAAATACAGATAATGGCTTCTTTACTGTTTGTTTCCCACCCAACATGAAACTCATAGTAGACACCGGAGATTAACCAGATAGTAGATAGACACTATTGATTGCGGCCCCGATATGTACCCCACAACCATTTAAAAACTCAAGTTTGACCATTAGTTTGGAGCTAACTCAGTGTCTAATTGGTGAACAGGACGATAAAGTAGCATGTAATATTAAGCGATGCATAACATAAGCAGACACGAAAGAGTGCGACCTCTCTTGCGGACCCGTGTAGTCCTCGAGGTCATCTGCTCGGTTGATGATGGTAATGCAGTTTTCATGGCTGCCGGCGGCGGGGAAGAAGATCTGAGGCGGCGAAAGACAGTCTGGAGGCCAGATCCCTGCTGTGCTGGACCCTTTTGTCAATGAAATAGCTGAGCTGGGGTGGATGACGGTGCAGCAGGAGCGGGATAAACCAGGCAAGGTTTTCTTTGACAACTATCTGTAAGAGAAGTAATTCTATAAGGGCTCATTTGAATTGGAGGATTCCAACAATGCAGGGATAGGAAATAGATAGGAATAGGATAGGAATGCACATGCAAAACAGAGAATTTAAAAACACAGGATTTCTGCCAATCTGGGTGTTTGATTCACAAGAATTGGAAGATCACAGGATGCAAAGAAGCATGGTGAGATTAAGTCAAACCACAAGAAAATGTACGGTTATAATGCTATTATGCTACTATCTCTAAGTCTTGTGCGTCATGAGTAGGAATTTGAAAAGGAGGACAAGTGAAAATTAAAATTCCTACCTTTTTTTCTTTCAAGGAGACACTAAAGGAACAAATCCTACAGTTTTCCTTTGCTCCATTCCTTTGAACAAAATTCATGAATAGTAGTACCATAGGAAACTTTCCAATTCCTACGTTTTTCATTCACTTTTCCTATCAAGCACTCACGATTCTAGTAGGCAGGCTTGAGAAAGGAAAAGCCTACACTAAAAAAATGTTTTTGTGCTACTTCTAATAGCATCTCCAATAGATGACGTAAAATACATAACCACAAAGTGCTAGATGTAAAATACATCAGCCGCTCATCTCTGAACTTAACTATCGAAACTGAATTTAACTGTCGAAACTGAACTTAACTGTCGAAACTAAATTTTGCTGTCGAAACTGAATTTTACTATCAAAACTGAACGCGCTAGAGGTGAGGCTACACGTCATTCGACTGACTTTTTCATCTCTGGTCAGTCGATTCTGCAGCTGTTGGATACGAAATCAAGGGCCTGCAGTTCATCTTCAACCTCCACCCTCCTGAGCCGCCAGCCCCCACCGGCCAAACAGCCCCCCCCCCCCCCCGCTGCCTGCGGCCGGCTGTGCGCCGCCCCGCCTGCCCCGAAAACACTCCCCACCGCCGGTCCGCCGCCGCCCCGGCCATCCCTCTAGGGCCCCCCGTGCTGAGCTTTTTCTCCGTCGATCCCCACGCCACCGCCGGCGACCACCGCCCCCACCCT